>NW_026570970.1:21251533-21760513 GCF_026225935.1 Boleophthalmus pectinirostris | reverse complement strand
TCCACAACAAAAATCAATAATAATTTTCAGTAATTCCTCTGGTGGTTACAAGTGGCACTGCTACAAATGAATGAAATTTATCTGTGCTGTTAAACAAATATCAGCTAACCTGAGCTAATGTAAAAGAAGATTCTGTTATACTTCTTTTGGAATGAACATCATGTTACTACAACAGTAACACCAAATTTGTGAAATAATTATTCTATGAATGAACAAACAACAGTATACTTCATCATTATAGCTAAGCCACTCATAGGTTGTGTTTAACTAAAGGGTAAAAGACTGCAACATTTTAATTGAGTTCCGAAATCAGTTCCTTGTTACCCCACGTGTCCCCTCAGGTCGTGCGTCACAAGGTCAAACTGAAAAGCATGTACGGAAGTCTCTCCATCCCAGACCAGAGTCAGAGCTGTCTCATTCATTTACTAACGCTTCACAAACAGCTGTCATGTACAACTTCAAATGATGCAAATTAAACCCTTCCTATCATCATCATGTTACTGAGATAAAACTATTATTTTAGCTCATTGAACCTTCAAGTAACCGTGCATCTAATACTTTTGCTAAAAACGATCTGAATTAAACAATTATAAGCCTGATTTGTACCTAAGTGGTCACAAGCAGCTGTCGCTTAAAAACAATGGGAGGTCTGTCTGATGCATACTTCTACGGTCACCAAATGCTAGCCAAGAGCGAGCAAAACTAGCAGTGCTAAAGCGTGATAAAATAACACACATGTGTAAAGCACCCCAACATACGCTACACATTCAAAACTCGATTTACTGAACCATGCACTGATTAATCCGTAACATCCATAGCATTATAGAAAGGGAAGAGTAAATGACAGTCCTTACTTTTGCGGGAAAGTTTAGCCACAAGGTGCGGATCTGCTCCTTGGAGTGATATAACGAGAGTAGCTGAGGACAGTGGTGAGGTGCGAGTGGCTTTTTCAGATGGGACTGCACATGGTCTTTCACATCCGGGTAATTTGCCGGCGTACCCAGGACCATGTATAATATAATTGGGAATCTTTTTTGTTGCCTGAGATGACTTTATTGTATATGATATGAGTATTTTACACATTATGGTATTCATTGGATATAATTCCTTCTTTATACTGATGACTTGGGCAACTCTTTCATTCACTTTACGCTCAAATAAGACAGAGACCTTGGCAATGCTCATTTCCGGGAGGACAATTCCAGAATTTTCGCCTGTGCCATTGGAGGAAAGGGTGGAGGTCAAAGTTGACATTGTGCAACATTGCTTCAACTTAAAATTACTAAAAATGGATACTAGTTTGTCATGTGTCCTTAATATGTGTGTGTGTGCATGATATCACCTGTGGGACAAGCCTGTAATCTACAGATGACAGTTATTCAATGTGTCTAAATGTACTAGAAATTTCTGCAAGGATGATTTGAAGTGTAACACCTTGTGCGCATGCGTACATCAGTTCTGGATATTTCTTCACGTGTTGGAAGCACTTGGACTCCCCCAGTGTGTCCCATCCATCCACGCTGTGTCAGATACCGGGGTACAGCTCTGCGCTTATTATCAGACCACACTCATACACAAATGGTAAGACACGTTTAACAAAACGCTTTTGTTGTTAAGTCTTCTCCACAGCCGAGAAGCCATAGAAAATGTGCATTTAGCTTCTTGATGCTAACCATTTGATATGGCTAACTAGAACTTAGCCAACATCTGCTTGACAAGGTCACTCTGGAGACAAGGCTCTAAGCCTTCTTTTCAGCGTTGTCTTCGTAATTTGCACTTAAATGTTTCATGCAGTGTGACGAACCCCATGTTAATGCACTGAGAGGAAAGATACTTGTGTGAGCATCCTGAGGTGCATGAATAACTCATGGTTACAGTTTTGTCACTTGTTAAGGTAAAAGTTGTGATATTTTTTAGGAGATCTTGTTCTTCTGGCTGTGATCAGCATTCATTCTCCAGTGACATTTACAATTAGCTACAGAGATTTCTGATAATCCCATACATCGATTGAACTAATTATTTTACTTACTTTAATAATTTATTTCTACATTAGAAAGCTGCCATTAGCATTGTCATTTAGCCTATACCCTGTGAAGTTTTAATAGAAAATGCAACATTAAAATATGAGGGATAATATGAACTTGTTTGCACCCAATTATATTTTAAATAATATCTTATGGTATTCAACAATAGACACCCCAATTGATTCTGTAACCATATACATCTATGGTTGTAACATAAAGAAACTGAAGTCCAGCACTTTGATTTTAGTAAGTCCATGTTTCAAGACCTTGGAGTCATAAGCTCTAATGGCTTCTCTCTTTAACCATGTGTCCTTGATTGTCACACTCATCACAGTTATCTTAAAAACGTTATCTAGCCAATGAGCAGTCCTTGTTCCCCTTAACCCTTGTTGGATAAACATTCACCTATGAAAGACATATCCGGCAGCTTTCTACAAACTTTACTTAGACATTGCATCATGTGACCTATTCCCTCCCATCCCTCCCTCAGGCAACCTTCAACCAAGGTTACCAGCATCTATTATCAAATTGTTGTCTGGTGATAGTTTACCTAATGTGCCTCACCTCTGTGACACATGATCAAAATTACAACATAGTGAAGACCTGAAGATCTGAGGAGGAAACTGCAAATCGTGTGCAACCAGTAGCCATTTTTAAGAACTGCGTCTATTCACTGAGCAGTTTCTTACACATTTGAAGTCCTTGTTTTGTATGTGTGTAATATTATAATTAATGTTTTAACTTTAACCGCTACTTTCAGGCGTTCAGAAAATTCCTACCCCTGTTTGACCGTGTGTTAGTGGAGCGTTTAACAGCAGAGACAGTAACTAAAGGGGGCATTATGCTGCCAGAGAAGTCTCAAGGCAAAGTGCTTCAGGCCACAGTAGTAGCAGTTGGACCTGGGTCCGTAAATCAAGTAAGCATCTTTTTATTAACACGCTGGGAGGCAGTTATTTATTTGCCACTCAATGTCTGATTTTTATTTATTTTTTTCCAGAAAGGAAATGTTCAGCCTGTGAGTGTAAAAGTTGGAGAGAAGGTCCTTCTCCCTGAATATGGTGGAACTAAAGTCATTCTAGATGACAAGGTAAGGAATGTGAAAAAAAACAAAAACAAATAAACAAGAAAAAAAATGCTTAGTCGTTTTATGAATTTATAATTTTATAATTTTTATTAACTCTCTTTAGGACTATTTCCTGTTCCGGGACGGAGATATTCTTGGCAAATATGTTGACTGAATCTTCTGCTTCGATATTCATTGCTGTACAGCATGTCATTGTCCTTTTCATAGATAAGAAAAATTATGTTGTCCAATTCATATTTTGTTTTGTATCTTATTGCCATTGTAAATAATTCTAATCACGTTTTGTTACAATAAAACTAAACTGTCAAATCTTGCCTCCTGTTCACGTGACCAAGTTACTACCAGCCTGTCTAACACTTTGAGGTAATCTCGGGTGAGCTTAATAAAAGAACTTATCTATGTTAATCTGTCTAATCAAGGGTTTACCACGTCTGGACTAAATTGTAAACAACAGAATTCAGATTCAAACAGTGCTTTTAGGATGCAAAATAAATAGGCCTAAAAATAATATAGAAATTTAGTTATTGGTGAGGGCTCAAACTATTATCCCATTAACACCCATGACACAGAGCGTATAAAAATGGTGCTTCTTTAAATTTCATGGTTTATAATGGTAAAAGTGTAGACAAAAAGGAGCAGACGGTCCGAGCAGCTGACGTCGGAGAGCGTCGCTACAACGCAGAGCGGGCGAACATCCGGGTATTCTGTCGCGATGGTCATGGCGGAGGGCACTGCAGTTCTCAGGAGGAATCGGCCTGGAACCAAGGCAAAGGTACATCTTTCAAACCAAATGGACACAGAAATGTGTTATATTATACATCTACTGTAGCCGTATTAATGGCCATGTATTTGATTATCAAGTATATAATTTGTATCTCCTCAACACACTACACACTGGAAGGCCCGACCTGGAAATAGGCAACAGGCTAACATTAGCTAGCCCCGTTTTCCACTTCCCGGAGTATTGTTACTAAACAAATCTGCTAGTTTAATTCAAAAATTTAAGCTTACGCGTTTTATTGATGTGTAATAGGTGTAAGAAAGCAGAGACCAGTCTGGTAATCTACATCGCTTTGCATTTTAGCTGTTCAGCTGATGATCGGGTTTCAAGCTAACTGTTACTGCTAGCTAATGTTAAACGTAGCAATGTCTATACAAATATTTGTGTATTAACTGGGTTGAATCGCTGTAAAGAAGTTAGCGTCACTAGTTTCAGTCTTGAAATCGTATACACGTTCTCATTACTTATTGTCTGAACCACCACTTTCGCCTGAGTTTTATTGGCTGAAACGGCACTGCTTGTTATTTTGGTTATGAAGCTCTGTTAAAATGTCAGCTACACCCTGTTTTAATATAGACTAAAATGTCCTCCCTTGTGTAGGATTTCTACAACTGGCCGGATGAATCATTCGAGGAGATGGACAGCACCCTCGCTGTTCAACAGGTGTGTGGACACCGTGTGTGTGGGAAGGCAACTGTCACACATGCAACCTGCTCTTGGACAGTATAGGACACTAATGCCTAGTTCATCTGACAAGAGTTATAGCATATACATTCTTATTGAACAAATGGATCACTTATATGAAGATTTCATACTAGGTTTACTGTCTTACTTAAGGCCCCTCTTCATAATAATAATATTTTGCTTTGTATACATTGTTTGTTTTTATAGTGTTACTTTTATAATTGGTGAATACTTTGTTTTCTTTTTCTTTACAGTATATACAGCAAAACATTCGGTCAGATTGTTCAAATATTGACAAAATCCTAGAACCTCCAGAGGGTCAAGATGAGGGTGTATGGAAATATGAGCACCTCAGGTAATGATTACATGTTCGCTTCAGCAATACGCTCATGCTGATTTTAACTGTTTTCTCTAACACACAGGCAGTTCTGTCTGGAGCTTAATGGGTTAGCTGTCAAACTGCAGGTATGTAATATGATTATCGTGCATTTTTATTTGTATAAAATAAACTGAAGAAATGAGTAAACATCCAATATTCTGCTGAACAGATCTACTTTAAAATAGATATAGAATGCTTTAATGTTTTATGCAAAATTATATGTTTTGTGTTTCATGGTTTTTTGTCAGAGTGAGTGCCATCCTGACACCTGCACCCAAATGACAGCCACAGAACAGTGGATCTTTTTATGTGCTGCTCATAAGACACCCAAAGAGGTAATGGAAACATTGCCCTCCTATTATGAATACATTTTGTGCGTACTGTTTTGATAACTTTACTTTCTGTTGAACTTGCAGTGCTCTGCCATTGACTACACCAGGCACACGCTGGACGGAGCTGCCTGCCTTCTTAATAGCAACAAATACTTTCCTAGCAGGTTGGTTATTATTAATAATCAGCATATTATACATTTTTTGTACAGTTAATATTAAGATTTTAATCTTCTAAGGGTGAGCATCAAGGAATCATCAGTGGCCAAACTAGGCTCTGTGTGTCGTCGCATATATAGGATATTCTCTCATGCCTACTTCCATCATCGCCAGATATTTGACAAGTATGAGGTGGGTTACTTATTGAGAAGCACTTCTATCAACACGCTTTCCTGTACTCCCAAAACAAAAGTGAACTACAGACTGCCAGAATATTTTTTTCATAGTTTGTTGTGTCTGTACAGAATGAAACGTTCCTGTGTCACCGGTTTACACGCTTCGTAATGAAGTACAATCTGATGTCCAAGGACAACCTGATCGTGCCCATTCTGGAGGAGGAAGTTCAGAACACCTCGTCAGCAGGGGAGAGTGAAGCCTAAAGATACAGCAGCTGCCATAAAAAGAGAAATATGTAAACACAATTTATAAGGTGATGGTTGACCGGCTAAGACACACATACTCACTCATACTGGACACACACACTACAGTGTATTTAGGCTCTTGTCTAGCATCACTGTCTGTTGGCCTCCTCTTCCTTAATCCCCCGTGTCTGTCTGAAGGTACGGTTGTAGGATAGGACTAAACCAGGTCTACATAGTTGACAGACTTTCATTAGCATTAACAATTGCTGTTCAGACTCATGCTGTAATTCTTCCACCAGGGGGCCACAGCTGTTTCTGAATAAAGACCCGCTCTCACCACTTATTTAGGGAACCTTTTTGTTGAATCTTTTGAGCAGCTGGATTTGCAAATTTTATGTAATCATGGTGACCTGTATTGATGACAAAGGCGCACTGACAGCCTCCCTTTGTAAATATTCCTGCCTTTATCTCTTTTTCACATCATATTTTCTGATGGTGCTTCACTTTTTGTGTCCGCTTCTGTTCTATATTTGCTTGTGTTGCCTCATCCTGTTTGGGGATGTCCCATGTTATGGATCACTAAATTAGCCTGCTGACTTAATTATGCTTAAACACAATGTAGGTGTGGTTTGTGTGTTAGTGAACAAAGAAATCTAATCTCTAGCTTTGTACATGTAATAGCAACCAGATAATCTCCCTCTTTGGGCTCTGACAGAGTATTTAGGAAAACTTCTTTGCCAACTCTGATCCTGCTTTGTGACACGCCCCTATTTTAGTGTAAAACGTGCCCAGTACCTCTTTGCCTATATGGATTAGCAATTGTTATATGAGCTTTACAAGCAGAAACTGTGCTGCTCGAGGCCAGTTTTATTGTTTTCAATGTTAAAAAAAAAACACAAGAAAGGATGGAATATTGGCTACACTGAAGTTCTGGAGCACAACCTCCCATCTCTTACCCTCTCCCTCATTAAGTTATTTTGTGGGAGGAGTCTTGTCAATCCAACCCACTGTTTTTTTAATAAACTAAAAATTTTGTTACTGTTGACATTTTCATGATGTCTGTTAATAAAAAAAGACCTATTATTCACATGTTTTTACGAATCAAATCATTTTCATTTTTACAAGCTTTTTACTTGAGTTACAACAAAATGGCATTCATATTAATATAAAAAGCATAACTGAATGAAATATACAGCCTTCCCATGGAGCATCACAAACACTGTACAATGTAAACATTAATATTAGAAACACTAACTTAATATGTGAAAACACTAGTGCTGACACCTTAAATAATAGTTCTAAATCTCAATAATTGTGAGAACTGAAACTCCCAGTGATAGAATAGTCTATTTTACAATATGTACAACAAGCTTCAATATCAACTGTTTCTTTAACAAAATGTATGTGATGAGTAACACTAAGTTAGTACCATTTGCTATACAATCAAATGAAAGTTTTGATACTTGAAAAAAACAGTTCTAACCATTCAATAAAATAAAAGCAGTAAAATGTTATGGGTCATCCAGATGTGCTTATTGTCTAAATACTAACCGTACCAAAATTGTGAAGGAACTATTAAAATCTGTCACAAAGAAACCTTTAAACCATTAACCTTATTTATGATAGTTGCACCACTGTCAATCACCAGTGTTTTAATGCATCTTTGTAACAGTCCAAAACATAATACTGTTATTGTCAGCACATGAACAGGAGCCTTTTTCAGTTCTTTTAGGCAATCATCCTTATTATGGCTTTATGAAATAAAAGTGCTTGAATCAAAAGGTAATGAACTTGATGGAAACTAAACAGTCTATTGATAGCACTGTCCAATCAGGAAGAGAGGCCTCTTCCGCTGTGTCCACATCCTTTTCCTTGGTTAATCTGTAGTCCCCAAAAAAATAACTCCTCATGTAAATGTCTGGACGGAAGTGTTGTCTGCAGCACAGCTCACATACAGGTGACCTCGGCCTTGCCCTCGTCGGGTTCAAAGCCGCCCTCCTCCAGGTGGGACAGGGAGCTGGGATAGCCTCCACCAAACACTGGGAAGCCCCCGATACCTCCTGCTATAGGAGACAGCTCCTGTGGGGAGACCGGGCTGCTTACAGACCTGCTTACTGAGCGGCTGGAGACTTCACTGTGTACAGACAGGGACTGTGAACACACAGGTTTGACAGGCTAATTTATTATGATCATAAGAGCCCATGTATTTTCATTAATAATGAACTCGGGGCACTAAAATGAAACAATATACAGATTTATGCAAACTCACTAGTTTGACATGTCTTTCCTGAGATATCACCAATAAAACAAACTGCCTCTAAATGTTGAGACCAATTGTTCGTTAGCTCTTGGTGTACTCACCTTGTTCCTCTGTTGTGGTGCAGGTTGACCTCTCACTGGTCTTTGTAGAAACACAACCTGCTTGGTGGCCAGGTTCCCATCACTTCAGTTTCAAACAAAACACAGTATTGGTCAAATACACAGATAAAAAAAAGTTTTGTATTTTTCTGTTATGTGCATTACAGGTAAGTACCTGTCATGTCTGATGATGGGTGTGGGCAGCACACATGTAAGAAGCCAGCCAAACTCAGCCAGTGTGTGGAGGAGTGGACCATAATCAGTCTTTACGTTTGAACCCTGTAGAAAAACAAAATATGCACAGTAAAATAAATAGTATACATTTGGATTCATCTTAGAAAAGGCAAAACATTTCCAAAAATTTGTATTACTGCATAAGAGAATAAGAGAGACCTCTATAACTGTCCATTGCTCCACCACTATAGTGTCGTTGGCAGGGGGCGCTGTGCTTCGCTCTTCATACACAAACAGCCCCTCCAGAGATCTGGGCACAGGCTCTCCTAAAGTGATATTGAAGTGAATAATGAGCAGTGTATTTCTCAATGTATAAGTATAACAGGTGGGGGAATGAAGTAATAGACCTAGTTTAGAAAAATTAGGCAGGCTGTGGAGTGCCTAATAATAATCTATTTTTATTATTTCTAATTCTAGACTAGATGTTTACAGATTTGGATTTCTGCTCTTCCTCTGAGGGGAACAGGAAGTAAAGCTTCCAATGTCAATTACACATCTCCAAATATAGATATGAGGAAAGAGTGGAAGCAGGGAACAGTTTTGTATACAAGATTACAATAATATAAATATATACACATGGTTTTCTTTAGATTTTTCTTTTCCATCTTCCAAAGTGCAGAATACAAAAATTGTTTACCAGAGATTTAACACAGTCCCTTCCATGTAATATGTACCAGTAAATTAGCTATTGCACCCTTGTTGCTAGAATTGCAATCACATCTTTTCTCAACTACTAATAAGAACACAGGCTCTTGAGATGTACAATATTATTTTTGTGGGGTCTAAAAACACACAAAACAAAATCAATTAACTTTGACTTAAAACTTCCAAAGTTCACATACTACTACTCCAAGTCAAACCTGAGATCAAACTTACCTTTAGGCGTGTCCCAGTAGACAAAAGAGTCCACCAATGACCAGCCTTTGCGGTAGTAGGCTGCTGTCAGTTCCAGCCAATCAGCTTCCAGGGCGCTGACCACCTGACCCTTTCTAGAGACCCGCATTGACAGAGCTCCCTGATGATACTGACACCCGAGGGAGTCCAGCGGAGCACAGCCAGGGGCCCAGGAGTGGAAGAAGACCAGCAACCGCAAGTCTTCACCAAGTCAAAGAAAACAATGAAAAGAATTATGACACATCTATGAGCTTGTAAAAAACAGAGTCATAATAGTAGTAAAAGTAGTACCTGGACTATAGGTATGTTCTTCCAGTTCTCTTTCTCCAGGTGGAGTGCGAGGAGGGGTGCGAGGAGGGGAGCGGCAGCCTCTTTTTGGACTGTGTACCCGACCATTACTGACCCCACTCACCTGCTGTAGGACCGAGCCAACGAATCGAACGCCCCCACGAGCACTGCTGTTCACCTGTAGAGAGGTCCAAAATAATCAGTGCTTGGTCATTATTACTTTGGAAGTAGGCTGCAGAAATATATGCAGAATAACTATTCATAAAATGATAACAGTGCTAACACCAGTTTAATTTCTTCATATTTTTGAAATATTATTAATTGACTTCATCTGATCTATCAGATCACACAGGGGCTAAGAATTTGAAGCTTTAATTGAATGAATTGTTAACAATTGTGACATTTTTGCTCAGATAATTAATAATTAATACAAATTAATATGTTTTCCATTGTCATTCTCTGTACTACTAACCCTGTCAATGAGAGCTCGGACTGTGTCTCCAGTCAGTGAGTCTCCAGGTAAAGGCCACTCCTCCACCCTCAGCACTGGAACACTGTGGCACATAGCTGCTGTCTGTTTACTGCAAACACAAAATAACTCATCTTTAAACTGTGGAATAGTGATGGACAAGATCCTCTTTGTACTCCACTGTTAATATGACAGGTCCAGCTGGCAGGTTCATAGTTCAGTTGTTATTGCCACTTAACAGCAGACACAAACCGATGAATCATTAATTAACCCGGCAGGAGATGACCATAAGACACTGTCTAAGCAATTACACACAACCGGTAAACAATGATTTGAGTGATCTATAGTGACAACACCTTATGAATCAGAGTACTATTTTTACACAGTCAACAACCAGATGTAATATTGACCTAACCCTGTCGTCTATTATCAGTATTGTGCCTAAGCTGAACCACAATGAAAACTATCATAATAATAATTTTCAATGGTCACCATATATGAATTGGAAAGGCAGCAGTTCTATGGGTAATATGTTCTGCCCAGTATAAAATATATGTACAGTATGTGTACAATTTCAAGAGCCTCTTGTCCCCTAGGTAATTTTGCACTTAAGAAAACTGAATCATGATGTATTAATATTAAATAATACACTTAATCTTGTCTGAAAAATTGCAATAGGATGCTTTAACTCAACTCTAGTACATGCAGTACCCTACAAACCGAATCAAAATCATATTACTTCCACTAATATGCCACAGTTAAACCCTATTGGCTGAGGGAAAACCCTTGTTGTCAGGTGGCCTCACCCAATAGGAACCCAGATACAGTTAAAACCAGTCCCCATTTCTCCTCCTGTCACACCAGTCTGACCTCCTACAATGGTTTCCCATTAAATATGCAGCTCTCTTCATGTATCATTTATTCATTTACTAGACAGTATCATAGTAAATGAGCACGCACAGTGGGACGGCAAGTGTGGAGGCAAGTGTGGAGGCAAGTGTGGAGGCAGCAGAGCCTCGAGTCACAACATTATAGGTTCAGAGGCTAGAATATTTGAAGAACTGCTCAAAGTGAGTAAAATCAACTGGATATAAAAGTTATACATTAAATATAGTTATATAGTATAAATATAGTATTACAAACAAATATAGTATTACAAACAAATATAATAACAATTTGAAATAGTGCAATCATGCACTTGACCCTTAAAACATTAAAAGTGTAATTATTAATGTACCTTGGTCTGGGACGGGCCAGAATAGCACGGTACAGCAGGCTAAAAGGCAGTGAGCGTGTTCGCCCCACAGACAGGATGATGGGGTGCAGAGCTGTCAGGATGTAGCCTTGTGTGTAGTATGGCTGCAGAGCCTGGGGCAGCTCGGACAAGGAGGCCACATACTGCACTGTGGGACGACTACCTGGAACAAAGAACCAACAAAATGATTATCTCATGGATTTGAACTGTTATTGCATTCCTGTGGGTCTGAGTAGTGTTATACTACTCATTGTCCATAACTTAAAGAAACAACTTTTTGGTGGCAGCACACACGTTGCTCCATGACTCCATAGAAATAGAAAGTTCAAGCCATACTTTGGAACATTCTCCACAGAGATGGATAAGTACCCTTTATGTCTTGTTAAATTTCCTGTTAAATATTATAGACAAAGGAACATTTCCCTGGAGACAAGCATACGGAGGCCATGTTTGAGTCAAGTTTGTGGAGATGCATTACTGTCAGTAGGCTTGCACTTTTTTCAAGTTTTTTTGTTACAATGAAAACATCCATAATGAACATATATGATTTTAAGTTTTTAGTCTATATTTTGACTAAAATGTTACACGTTGGGCTTAAAAATTTGGAAAACAGAACACATTACAGTTATTCAAACACATGTATTATGCACATGTTAGCACTTTTAAAATAGTAACTTCTTTCAAATCTCCCAGTGATTCTAAACTATTCTAAACTAGGACTGACCCCTAGCTGACAAAAAGGGAACAGTTGAACAGAAACAGATCTCTGGATGGGCACCAGTACGTTAACAAACAAGATTGTAAAAAATACAGAAGGAAAGTGAGTAAAAGGAAATTGTTGCCTTGTTAGTGTGAACAAGGCCTGAGACATGTGCTGTTCACAAGCTCATAAAGACCAAAGACAGTTTTTTACACATCATAATCTTAGCATGTTTCTTTTTCCTCCTGTGTGAAATGGCTTTAACAGCCCTGACCCCTGGCTCCAACACATCAGTTCTGCCACACAAGAATGCAAAATGGTGACAGTGATCTTAGTCATTTTTTAAAATGCATATCACGGTACAATTTAACTGGAAAATTACTATTCCCATCTCAAAGCATTACCTTATAGAGTGAAACTATAGTATGAGTGAATTATAATATTACAAAAAGGAAACCTGGCCCTTTCCAGAGAAGTTGTGGAACACATGGTAACATTAAAGGAAGTGTCATTTTGGGCTGAAAAATACATTCATATCTAAAAAAGATAAAGAAATTGGTTTTGAGTATGAAGATTTTCATAAGTTTAAAAATTTAAGCTTTCCATTTAAATATCATGACAACATTACTACTAACTGGTTTCTAGAGACCTGGGTTTGCCTACACAATCATAGTAAATCAAATAAGTAGGAATATAGGCATTTGAATCATAAAGAAGCACCAAGATAGTTTCTACATTTGGCATAAAGTTTAAGACATATTTTTAGACTCCAGATGTTTTTGTGATGTGGCAACGGAGGAGTACAGGCCTGGTGTGGTTTGTTGGTCCCAGAAACAGAGTCAGGTCAGCAAATGTAACATGAACTCAAACTATTATAGAACTACAAATCATTTTTATATTGTCTACTTGTCATAAAAAGTGAATAAGATGGACAATGGTATAGAATTAATTGTGCACATCTCTGAATAAAGTGATAATTTGCTCTTCTATACTTGAGAAAGTGAAGATTTGAGTTTGTGCCAGTATATATCTATCTATATATCTATCTATATCTATATCTATATACACACACATTTTTATCATTCCACATTTTGTACTTAACCTAAAAGTGTCTTATTCAGGTTTTCAGTTAATAACTGTCGCCCCACTGCTCTACTTTCCTCTTGCAATGGCTGCTTCTTCTACTATAAAAAGTCCTATGGGGGTCTAAAAATAATTTTCCAGATTCTTGATGTAATAAAGGCCATTCATAAGTCCCTTCAGACACCCAGACTACAAAAGTATTTCCTACTGCTATTACTTTACTTCCACTTTGTATTTAGAATGCAGTGGGTGGAAAAAGTTGTTTGTGCGTGTTTAGACTGCTGTGTTGTTTTCCTCACTGGCCTTGGCTGGAAATCCTTGTGACCATCACCGTACTTCCTGTGTCCACAAAGACTGGCTGTTCACGGAGAGGTTTGGAAATTTGTGCCCCACTTTAAAACTCTCAACACATCTTACATTCACAAACGCACCAAATTTTAAAGGGCTCGTATTACGCTGTTTTCTGATCTCTGTTATAATGTTGTTTCCACATCACAAGCATGCCCGAAGTTGTGTTTTGCTTCATTCACACATGTTTAAAACACAAACCCTGCATATTTAGGCAGAGGTTTCCTCTCATGGAAAACACTCTGTTCCACCTTGTGATGTTATGTCATAATACAGAAGTGTTCTACTGTGTTTTTAAACTCCATACACCTTCACTTCACTAGAGTCATTTAGATAATTTCAGACTTGGAATTTCTAATCTCTACTGAACTAAATGTAAATGGAGCTGTTGAAAGCTACCACTTCATGACATCACAAGGTGGAACAGAGCATTTTGAGCTTCAGAGATGAAGACAGACTAATAGTAAAGGATTACTCTAATGTGTGAATGAAACAAAAAACAATTCCGGGTATGTTTTTGAGGTGATAACAACATTATAACACAGTTTAAAGATCACAAGAGTAAATTTTGCATAATATAGGACATTTAAACTTTTAGAATCTATAGCATAGGGAGCAAACTGGGGTGGGGGGCCAGTGATGAGGTAATGTGTGAATGAGAGAAAGAAAGAGCATTCCTCCCTGGCTCAACCCCCCACACTCTCTCACGAATACGCGTCGCACAGATCGGGGTGCACAGCTGAGATGACTGACCGCTTTTCAATGGGCTGTCTGGCTGGGTCCATTACGAGGCCAAAAACCCCCAGATCCTCAGTAAAACTTGTAAAGCCAAGGCAGGGCAAATAGCTGTAGTTTATAGCATTCCTGTGGCTATGAACCTCACTCCTAACACTAGGGTGAGTTTAGATTGTACACTACAAAAGGATAATATGGTGTACTTTTGAATGCAAGAAAATGACTTTAAGTGCGTATGACAGGTTTTTATGATTGTCTAATTTTGATTTAATTAGGTGGAATTCTAATTATTGTAAATATAAATTATGGTTTTACACCAATCAAGAAGCTAATTGTGAAGAAAAGCTGAAAAATATGTTGAAAATTACAGGAAGTAGAGATTTCTAAAACATACTGTTGACATCACATTAGGGAGAATTCTCTCCAAAAGTTCGGCACAATTTACAAAAGAAACACATTTTACTTTAAAGTTTAAACATCATTTCAACAAAATGAAGTTGTTTTCTTACATTTGTCAGATAATAATTCAGTGTGTTTGAGGGGTTTTGCTAGGTAACAGTTATATCATTCCTTAGTGTGATGTCACAATTTCCAAGCTGGAAGTAAAACTGTAGACCTAAAAAATGGCCAAAGTGGGAAAACGAGTGTGAATATTTTTTTTTTTTTTTTTTTACAAAAATCTTAAATACAATGATCTTAACTGTGTTTTAGTCAAATGTGTAGTCTAACCTGTCATAGGCACTGTAAGGGGTAATTTGCAGTGCACAGTATGTATCACTGTATATCAGAGAATTACAACGGCTAGTTTATTTCCAAATTTTGTTGTCTTTATAACAAGTGGATTCACATCTACACTGACAAATATAAAAGTTTAAATCAATGAATCCAAACTTTTACATATTTTGTGTTTTCCTCAAAACCCAAAAACATTGGCTCCTGCACAAGACAAAGCAATGCATTCTTTGAAGACATCAGCATCCATAGAACGCCTAATGTCTCCCAAGAGAACTGTGCTGTCAGACATTTAACCAGGGCTTTTGTTGAGTCTCCAGCTCTTCCCCTCCCATGTTTTGGAGTCTTCACACCCCTGAACCCGACCCCCTCCTCTTATCCTCCATCCTGCTGCCAGTCGTCCCATGAAGGGGCCTCTATGGGAGAAAAAAAGCACAGAGGGAGGAGGGCAAATGAAGAGTGTTGATAGGTGCATGTGGGCTGGTGGGGTTTCCAGGGGGCAACAACTGCAGGGCACACAGGGAGAAGTGACAGAAGTAGAAAAAAATGGTCAAGGGGGATTTAGGGGTAGACTAGGTTTACAAGACAAAGTTTTATGGGACTGGAAGTGAATGGGAGTGCGTAAGAAGGTGTGAAAGTGGTCAAATAGTGCCTGGCAACATGGAACCAGGCCAAAACGTGTTTAGGAATTGTTAAATATTTTGATGACGTTAATAAAAGGAGCTACACAGGGTAAATTAGACTTAATGTGATTAGTGAGGGGGTGTTTAATTCCCTAAATGTGGTCATTCTAGGTAATTGTCATGTATTTGTTCAAAATAAGCACTCATAAAATTGTTACTTGAGATAGATACACACAAACTCTCTGAAACGAATAAAAACGTAATCTAGAATAATCCATCAAAGGCCACAGGTTTCAGAGATTACCGGAGATTATAGAGCATTTCATTCATGCAAGATAATAATCATAACAATGAAAGATATTGTACGCAAATATTACTAAATTGTATTTTACTGGATTTTTGATAAAGCAGTTTGATTAACCCGTAGTTCACCCAGTAATTTATGGATCACTGCACTAAATGTTATGTCTATTTCTGTCATCTATTCTCTGTGCTCTCAAGTGCTCTCAAATGTTCAGTAATTTCAGTGGATTGATCATTTTATTTCAGACAATTTTGAGCTCAGAATATTCATTGTTTTTATTATTACCATTTTACAAATACTGATTTACACTATCATTTTTTGGCAGCTTTATGCAACACATTTCCAACAATAAAGATCTGAGTAGACTACATTTTTTCTTTACTAGATTATGTATTGTTAAAAGTACTATATAGTGAATACTGTGATTGCTAATGCTATCTTTTCTAGTGTATGCTATTGTAATATGATCCTTATGCAATTAAATAAACTTAAAAGCTTTCCAATGACCACCTATATCAACAGTACATTCTCTGTGTTTAAGTATGATCTATGAGCACTTTGATGTCCTGCCCACGGCTCCAGGACCAGTCTCCAGACAGAAGAATTGTGGAGTGAAACCAGGGCATGTGAGGAAGAGGAGAGGCACACACAAGAGGAAGAGGAGAGGGCAGGAGTAGAGCACATGTCCTAGAAATGTTTCATCATTTCAAGAGGAAGATGAGAAAAGTAGGTAAGGGGGACACAAGTACACACTCCATTCAGACTATGGTTCAACAGTTATGGCTATTACTAAAACTTGGCTGGCTGAGTTATCTACAGCAGTACCCCAAGACAGGAAAAGTAGTTTTGTTATTTTGTTTAAAAATAATGAGACTGTATTAGGTAATAAAGATAATATTATACTATAAAGATTTTGTGGAACACCAGATATAGGCATGAAGTAGGCTTGTCATAATAAAGGGATGCTAACAAGGCAAACCAGACAGAACAAAATGTCAACAAATCAATGTAAACTTTTTCTTAATATTCTATCATATTTTATGGTATTCATTCATTTTACATAATACTTGATAAATGTATCCATTTATTATCCTTTATTTAACCAAGTTAGGCCTGGCTTTGCTCAGATAGATACATAGTAGGGATGTAACAATAACTGAAATATTGTGATATAGTATCGTCAAAGTTCTCACACTAATATCGTGGATCATCACAATATATCGAATTAGATGTCTCTTTGCTTAAATTAAGAGTTATGGCACAGCAATAGCTAAAAAAGACAGAGGGAACTACATAGACCATGATCCTTTGCTCCATTCCAGTGTAGACTATAAGAAGAAATAACAGTTCTAAGCACTTTTAAGTCTTAGTTCTTTGGATTAAATCTTGTCAAAACATTTTGAGAGGAAAAAGTAGCAATTAACAGTTTTGTCAGCCTCCACAAAGTATCGCAATAAATATCGTACCCTGATTTGTATATCATGAAAATATCGTACCGAGAGATTTGGATATTGTTACATCCCTAATCATGAGCCTCGCCACCATATCGTGAGCTTTTCCAGGATATCTCAATAAATATCGTACCGTGACAATATTGTATCAGGACACTTGGTTATCGTTACACCCCTGATAGATGGATGGGTAGGTGGGTAGGTAGGTATAGACAGATAGACAGACAGACAGACAGGGCAGTGAGCAATGAAGAAAAGGGGCTAAGAGTAGGGGGAGACATTCAGTCTATTGTCTCTGCTACAAGTCTGTGACCAAACTCCAGAGCAGCCTTCAGCCCCACAAAAAAAATAAAAAATAATACTAACTTCTTATTAGTTAGTGGTTAGTAATATTAAGTGCTTGTTTGTTTCTATGGATATGTCATTCCTCTGCTTAGAATGTTCCACAATTTGAGAATAAACAGAACTACCTTACTTTTATTCAATTACATGTAATTTTATTGCTCAAAAGTACATAGCAAAATGGGCATTCTGACTGTGAGTGGGGTCGCCTCTCCGCAGATGCACCTTAAATAAAATATACAGTTTCATATGCACTGAATCACTAACAGAACCAACCAGTCATCCAGAACCACCTGCTATTTCCAGGGTGCGATGCTTGACTGTCTGTCACATGTAACACCTTTGCACAGAGAGAACGTGTGAAAACTGGTAAGACACGAATATGTGCAAATTGAGTGGAAAAAAATAGTGACTAGAGCTCTAAAAACATATCATCAATGCCAAATACCCTAACCTAAAATCATTATGTAACACAGATTCTTAGCACACTTTACTGTAGACAGCTGTCCTTCAGGTGCTTAGGGGGGCGTGCTGGAACATGTGGCTATTAATGCTCAAAAACACACGAGCCCTGGAGCTGTGGAGCCGCCCTCTGAATAAACTACGTCTGCATCCAGCCCTGCAAAGAGAGCTCACCAAAACGTGCAACTTCAGCCACGTTATGCGAGCAGACAGGTTGGCACATGCTAGGAAGTGCTAATAAAAGTGTGCACTAATACCTTTTCTGAACACAGTTATCTAATGGTTTAAGAAATGCATGAAATAGGATAGAAATTGTAGAAATAGTTACTGAGCAGAGTTCAGATTTGAAAGTTGTTCTTTAAATGGCAATGATTAAAAGTCTGTAATGTTTATCTTCAATTAAATTGTGTATAAAAAGCATTTCACTGGACAAAATTAAATAGAATTACAATCAATTATATTTCTTAAGGGTCCTATATTACACAAAATTGACTCTTATGAGCTTTAAGCCATATTATAATGTTACCTCATCAAAAACATGTTGTTTGTCATTGTTTCATTCACACATGTTTGAGTAACTCTTTATCATTAGTCTGTCTACATCTCCAAACCTCAAAATGCTCTGTTCCACCTTGTGATGTCACGAAGCAGTAGTTTTCAAGTTAACAGCTACCTTTTACCTTCAGTTCTGTAGAGGTTGGCAAATCCAGGGCTGAAATTATCCAAATGATTCTAGTGACGGTGTATGGAGTTTAAAAACACAGTGTTTTCCATTTCAGAGAAGAACTCAGTCTAAATATGCAGGGTTTGTGCGTTAAACATGTGTGAATGAAACAAAAAACAATTCCAGGTATGTTTTTGATGAGGAAACAACATTATAACAGAGATCAGAAAATATCTAAACATTAAACATGTCCCTGTTTAATGTTTAGCATATTCTGTTTTTGGAGCTGTCACCAGACTGCACATGACAACCACAGACCCACTGGGTTTATCTTCAGCTCTGTGCCAACGTGAGAGCTTCACACATTCAGAGAGAAGCCTGTTTACACATTTTTAATTAAGGAAGGGTGATAATTATGGAAATTGAATTAAGAAATCTGTGTTTTTGCCTCCTACAATACAAAAGTTTGAGTTGCAATACAATATGAGACCAAGCTTTCCATTTTGTTTGCAAGAATCAACCCTTAACTACTCAATTGGACATTCTCAAAATGTACATTCAACTATATTTAAGATATATGGTTCCTTGGCGAAACAGCTACCTTACTAACTAACTTAACTGAATAAGATAAAAAAAATGTAAAATCTGTAATCAAGATGCCCTACTTGACACAAATCACTATAATTTATTTATAATGAAAAATGTGTTTAAGATTCACTTCATTCCATATTGGTTATTATGTACCATACATTGAATGCCATTTTGTGTAAGTAATAACGGACATAAAGAACTACAATAGACTACAGCATTTTAAGAGAAAATGAGCACACATTATGGGCTGCCTTTGAAGTGACAGCTTGTTCCATTCACCATTACTGACTGCTTAATACTCTACAGGAACAGACCCCCTCCCCTCATTTTGGAGAGCTGCACTTTCCCCATGATTCATTATAGTGGTAGCCTGCTGTTTACATGCCAGGCTCCCATTCAAAACTTAATCACCATTTCCTTCCAAATAGGTCACAGTCAAAATAGCCATGCAGTCCAGGACCAGATAACGGATTATAGAAAAAATCTGAAAATCTCTAATATCTGCTACAAAAGATTATCACACATTCAGGTGAAAACTGTAATTATTAGGTGGATGTATGTCTGGTTTAGCCATATGTAACTTTGAAAATGTTTTATGTTTGCTCGGTCTGTCAAATGAAGAGAATAACTTGTTAGAGAAAACCTCATGTGACCTAATTTTAGATAGGCTGAGATGACAGGCCTGTTGCTAGGAAAATTAAGATACTACTACAGTGTGTAATGCTCCTGCTATGTTGTGAGTGGAGTGTGGTGATAGTATGAATATAACAAAAGAGCACTTTGTCTGGCTCTGGCTGTGTAGTGACGCTCAAACCAGCATAGGACCACTGGTACAAAAGCCCCTATGGGAAAAATAAAGACTCCTAAGAAGTGTATCTCAATGAAAAGCCTCTAGTCTACAGTATATAAGCTACTGTAAGTCTTCTGAATCACTAACAATAATTTGGATTCTTCACAGCAGTTAAGCACAAATAGATAGACAATACTGCAATACTATTAGTGTTGAAACAGGCACACTCCACAGGATAGGCTGCAACAATACTAAACATTTGGGATGTTTTTATTAATTTACTAAGTTATTCTAACTATAGTGTATAAAAAATGATTAGACTAGGCTACTTCCTAAACGACAAAGTAGCCTATAACCAAAAGCATGGCATCAAGCATATGCATAGGCTGCTTCTTATTGAAAACCTATGCTAAAAAGTGTCAGCTCAACAAAACTTCCCAAATCTTACCTTCTAGGCTATAATTTAGATCCTTCACAGCAATTAAGCACAAATAAAAGACAAAAAGACAGTACTGCAATACTATGAGTGTTGAAATAGGCACACTCCATAGGATAAGATGCTACAATACTAAACATTAGGGATGTTTTATTCATTTCTTAAGTTAATCTAAACTGATTGCAACTATAGTGTGTATAAAAGAATTGATTAGACTACTTCCCATGACATCCTATGGCATCAAGCAAGTACATAGGCTGCTACTTACTGAAAACCTATACTAAAAAGTGTCAGCTTGACAAAACTTCCCAAATCTTACCTTCTAGACTAAAATCCAGCAACACATACTCGTACACAGTGTCCGTTTTGGTCTCCACTTGTGGTCTTTTCAAAGTGGAGTAAATCTTCCCCGGGCTACTGTCCTCCGGGTCTTCCAGTTTCCTCAAGCCGCAGCCCATGCTTCCGAGGCGGGTAAGGGGCGCTCGCTCGGGTCGCGGTAAATCTGGAGAAACCACTAAGATTGGCACCTCTTCTCTCTCTATTCAACTTTTAATAGCGCCGCCACTCCATGCCTGTTTTTTTTCTATTTGCGCTGTTAATCCCGATGAGAGGCCACGCAGAGAGTCCAAGGATTATCTGGGAAAAACTGGATAACAAAAACCCGCGACTTTCCTCATAAGAGAGTCCCAGTGGAGGGCGGTCCTGCAGCGGCTCGCTTCGTGAACAGTGTCGTGTCTCCGGTGTGGATCTGGAGGATGAAGCGTGGAGAGGAGGAGCGCACTGCTCCAGAGAAAGTTTCCTCCTGTCAAGTCAAAGATGGATACAAAACTTCACAATAAAAGTAAGGTACACTGTGAACTGGCTTCATCCTCAGTTAAATGAATTTGCTGAAGCTGATTTCATTATGGCCTTAAAAATAAATGAATGCATAGGCTACAGGCTGGAGCCTAGTATACAACATTGTTTTGGGGGTTTACTTTGAAGGATGTGCAGTAAAATGTGCTTTTACTGACACCGGATTCACTGTTATTAACCTCTCAATAAAAAAAACAACTGCCAATTATTGTAGCCTTAATCTGTGAGTGACATATGAAAACATCATTTAAACACAAAGAGCCTACTCATTACTAAAACACCCCCAGATTCTCTCCAAACATTACATAGCATACCAAGACATGTCATATTGGACAGGTTGAGACAGCAAAACAATAAGCTACTGCTACTGTTGCCTGGTAGGTCTAATAATTTTCCACTTATGGACCTCTGGGGTTATTTTACAAGTATAATATCGTGAGAAGATAAGAATAAACATGTGTGCTGTGTAAATATACAAATACTGTCTCAACAAACAAAAAACAATTCTCTCTTTAGGCTCCAGGCCTTGCTTGTGCCCTCCCAGCCTGAGCTGCTGTTGCCTCCATCTGCTTCTCTCTCTCTCAGACTGTGAGTAATTCTATCACTGACCATTTATCAGCACCTATGTCCAAGCGCCACTGATGACCTATGGGTCCTGATGTGTGTTCTTGGTAACACTAACCCTGCCATCAGAGGTTTGTGCCATTATGTTTTCAGTGAATCTGTTCCGGACCAGTGTCACATGACCTCACATACACACCTCAATACTTAAACCCTGACTGACCTGTGTCTCACTCAGACCTATTGATTTTTGAACATCAGGAGTTGAGCTGTGGTTGGAGCAGTTGGGCAGGTAATAACATGTCATTTCTAATTAGACATATCATACATCTTATCATATGAAAGGTTTTGCTGAACTAACAAGGGATATTGCCTGATACTACCGATTCGACAATTCAAATTTTAAATCTTTGATTGGGTCTGAAGAAAGTGAAATACCAGCAATTTTCTCATATTTTATTGAAGTGGATAATAGGCAGACAGACAGAAAGATAGATACGTTATTATCGGGAAGGGAATTGATATTTCAGGCAGCATACAATGCATAATATAATACATAACATAAATTTGTATAAATCATCAAATTATAGTGAAGCATTGAATAGCCACATCATTAAATGCGTCTCCTACACAGACCACTATGCAGACCACTATGTACCCTGCAGCTATATGGGCACTATATTAAGGCCTTCCCATGTTTTGTATGCAGACCATGTTTCCTAGAGGTCTAAATTTCAGCTAAAATAACACATACGAACAGTAACGCAGTCAGAGTTCGGCATAAGAGTCCGCAAATTGTCATCACATGAAAATAATGTCCTTAAAATGTATGTGGTGTGGTCATAATGTTATTCTCCGTGCACCTCATCTCTGAGAGAGGAAGTAGTTTCAAAAAGCTTTAGTGACTCAGAGCCAGAGACACAGCTGCAGCCTCCCATTGGACCTGCAGGTGCTCCCTGTCACACAGACAGCCTTTGCATTCATGTCAGGCCCCAGCTAATTGCTGCTCTGAACCCAAATGTTATTATCTTTATTATTAACAATAGATGTTACTATTTGAGCTCTGCATGACAAATTTTAATATTAGTTATACATGAAATGACCATTTGGACAATGACCATGTGTTTGCAGACTGAGTCACTCCACAAAGACACATGTTTTCCTGTGTGATTGTGTGTTGACAGTTTTGTGCTACTGACTGGATTCATCTTTTTGTTGACTGAATCAAAGGAAAAACAGGAGGAAGCAGCTGTGAGAGAAAAACTGCTGGAATCTTTAAAAATAGTTAAATACTAGGATATAAGATCAAAGTTTGACACCTACATATGTGCTTTTATTCTGCTGTTTCAAAACTAAAGTTAGGCTGTAATAGCAGTAGTAAAAATACACCTAGTTAAGAATGATGAAAGTTGCAGAACTGGAAGTAACAATAGCTTATGAATAATTGTACTGTATTAGCAGAAACACCAGAATTAGTTACTGTTTGTCACTTGTGTCCTACTGTAGTATAGAAAGTCTAGAAAGGTCTTGTTTTGTGTATTCAGTGTGTTATACAGTCATGAAACAGGATGACTTTGCTTTGTCTAGGCTGGACTACATAGGATGAAGGCTATCCTCAAAAATAACTCCAAAAACCTGGTTCAAAAACTCTGAGCTTCAAGCAGGAAACCACTATCTTCAACTCCACCCATTCAAGACGCACTGGGAAGGAAATGTCCGTGATTCAGTAAACAGGGACCTGACTGAGGGAAGGAACTGTTGAGTTTATATGGAAGTGCATTAAACACTAATGATGAGCTAAAGTTACACAGTGAGTGCCTCCTCTATTCCTGCATTTGTGACTTTATAGTGTCATAAATATATAAAAAAAACAATGGAAAATGGTTGCACACTGAGTAGTATTTATATTAAAATCTAAAACTTAATTGATGGTTTTGATCCATTTTATGTGTTCAGTAATAGGTGTTGTAAAGTTTATGGGTATAGTGTAAACTATTTCATTCTAGCATGTGTGAGATAACAGTGCCATCTAGCGTTTACTAATGGAATAGCTCAGGCTTTGTTTCTTATGTTGCGTCTCACTCCAAGTATTTGTTGAACAGACGAAACTGAAAACTAAAAAATAACACAAGTCTCTATGCACTTATGTTTACAATATTACATTAATAACAGCTACAAGGGTTCTCCAGCTATTTAGCCTACATAAAGGGGCACTATGTAGCCTTTCTGGTGGATGGTCCATTACCCGCTTGTCCGTTATCTGTAACTGCTGTGCCTGAAATGTTCCGCAGTATGGCATTAAGCATATCTAGTTTCACGGAGACTGCCCCTTGTACTGTAACTAAATAAATTCAAGATAACCTCATAATGCCATCTTTAATGCCATATTGTGGAACATAGACAAAGCAATAATATCTATGGGGTCAAGCAAGTGCAAGCCCAAATAAATGACATTATGTGAGGAGGCATCCTGTGTGCTAAAAGTCAATGCCAAATGTTATTACAAAATGAGTCCAAAACACAAAGAAATCACATTTTCTCTAATACACTTGAGAGTTTTGTTGTCACTATGACCTTAGGATTAGCAGGAAATTGGCAGATATTGTCTATAATAAGCCATGAACAAAACAGGGGCACATGTTCCATTGAGTGCAGTTGTAAAGCAGTCTGGTGAACAGGGAGTGCCTGAGACTGCAGGTGTGAGAAGCTGCAGTCACTCTGACCCAAGACACAGATACACTGTACAAATGTGGAGCTGGGGAGAACAAGATGTCTTTATGCTCTAGTGATTGTCTATGATTACAAAGCAAACAAATGAGGAAGAACAAAGTATATGGGAGATTGAAAGTGTATAAACCACAGAAATTATTTTATATCCCCAAGAAAAACAACAAGATTTTATAATTCAGTGTTATAATTCATGGGTGTACAAAATGGGGAGGAATGTAGTGTACCTACCTGGAATAAAAGTCATTGACTAGGAAATATTTAGTTTGTTACTTTTAATATTAAATTACATAATTCCAACATTAGACTAGCAATTAAAATATAAAACAATGTTGAACTTAAATAAAAATGTACAAAAAAATTACACGTTAACCATTCCTACATAATCAAAAAATCCTTTTAATTTTTTTAAAACAAATTTTACTCAAGTAATATTGATGATGTTATATTGTCACTTCAATTTCCTTTACTCATTTACAACTATAAAGTAGATGTGACTCAGTACCGCCTCTGTAGATTTTGAACACCTTACTTTAGTTATCTCTTCATCAAACAACACACAAAATACGACGTGTACAAAGCAGCACTCTCTAAACATTGGTAAAAGTCAAGTCAAAATTGAACTGCACTGTTCTGTTTATTCCTAGCAGAGTTTATGGAAGAGGATGGTCTGTTCCTCAGTTTCTTTTCTTCAAGGTCCTCCACAAACTCCAAACTGAGAACAGCCTGCACCTTTGGGCACTGCGCAGTTCACACATGTGTACGGCCACAGTCTTTCTCACACTGCACCGCTAGTCACATCAAGACGCCACATTCAGCTACTTCACAATCAAGTCACAAAATGTATTTGCACCTCTTTACAGTTTGATTCTTTCATATGTCACTAGTATAAGGCTTTCTGGTGACACATAGATAGGGATCTGTTAACTGGTCAGAAAAACAGGGAGTCACTTTTTTAAGAACCACAGGACTGACTTATGCGATTGAAATAATCAACAATTAACTCAAGTAGTTCATTCAGTTCACTTGAAGAGGCTACTACACAAACAATTTTGCAGTAGTTATGTGGAAAATGTTAAAAAGCTGTGTACATAGCCTATGGGCCTATTTGTAAATGGCACCTGAGTGAAAACTGCCACAGGCAACAGGTCACACAAGTTAGCAAGCTGCTGGTGAAAAGTGTAGCATTGTGTAAACTTTTTAATCAGTTGCCATGAGTTAAATACAGGGGGTTCCACGCTCACACCACATTCATACATAGTTTACGCTGACATTAACAAGTTGGAGAATGCATATTCCAAAAAGTATCAATAGTATCTTGCCTTAGAGATGCTTTAAAATAAATTCCAAAATCATACAGGGCCTTATTTTTCTTATTTTAAAATTTACTTTACTGAAATTAGTAACTCAGTCATCAATAACAGGACAATTAGGACCCATTTAGCCAACAATATCATGGACAAAGTGCATCCTTTGCTATGTTATGATGTAAATGTTGTATATAGGCCCGTCACAATAATTACTATATTGACTTACAGTTCAGTGCATGAAAACTGGAACAATACATTATGGGGCTCAAGATGTATCGTGTGTACAATTTCTGTGCAGTAATGGGGGATTTGGGGATTTTTTAATGTAATAACATAAGATTTGTGCTGCAGAGTGTTGATTGAGTAACTTCTATCAGTAATTAATGGTTCATTCTGTTATAGATTTTTGTACCTCAGAATGCCTTTTAATGTTTCTGTATAAATTGTTATTATCCTGCTTTATTCATGCTAGTTTCAGTATTATCGTTTATTGTGATATTTCTCTGTTGCAATATATGACGCTTCAAAATTTGTTATCGTGACAGGTGTAGATGTGTAGCCTCAGTTTATTTTGTATTATGATTAAAGTTCCTTCTTAGATGTATGAATGTTTCCAGTGAGTTATGGACAGTGTGTGACTGGTGAGTGTCTTGTGCTAATAGGCTTCACTCACTGACCACATTCCACAGCTGCATGGCTCAAGGTCCAACAGTACCTCCATGGCTCAGTATTAGTGGGCTGGAACAGCTTCAAAACATAAGCAGGAGAATTCACTGGGATAGAGCCAATCTAGATGTACTTTTGCACGGCCACGAGACGCTTACTGTTATTTTAAGATTCAGGGCATTTTCATTCTGGGTTCACCCTTATAACTTTACCCGTGATATAAAGATTGTTGCAGACAGAACATTTCTTAAGGCATGTTCTTCAGATATCTTAAGGAAAAGTGGTTTCAGGGGTACATTTTATCTTGGTAATAAGCTGAAGGGCCATACCCAAGTCTGGATAAATTGCCAAACAAAATTCTTGAAGCACATTTAAGTTATAGCATGTCACTTTTTAACCAAAAATACACTAAAATAAAAGTATATTTTTTAATAATTTTTTGTTGAGTTGATTGTACTGTAAACTTAGAAAATCATGTCTCCTCTGAGCACCTGTATCTCCATAAACCTAAGGTTAAAGTTATGTTTAAGATTCAAGGCATAAAATATTTTTCTCCATGAAGAATGTTCCAAAGTATGGTTTTAATTTTCTTTTTCATCATGAAGGTGATATGCCACCTGAGAAAACCATACACTGTACCTTTTAACTGCTCTCATTTTAGAGGTCCACTGATGACCAAACTTATAAAATTATAAAGGAATCAAGTTTAGCTAACTTTTGTGTAAAATAATCTTTATTTTCTTATCTTGCAAATGTAACTTCACTTGAAACTTCTTAATACATTGACTGTGTTGCTGTGCATGCTGAACCAATTATCAAATCTCATATTCTAGTTCACAAGCAAGACTCAGCATGTCAAAAGAGGGCAAGTTACTTCTTTGCATGAGAGCATTTATGTATCAAATTGTCATGAGTTATGTTATTCATTTGGTTCCCTAGGTCCATACACAGGACAGCAGGGTTAGAGCGTTGAAGCCTCTGCTGATGTGTCCTTGAGCTGGACACTAAATCCTGTCCAGCTGGGGGAGGGTTGGGGGACTGACCATGACCCACTGCGCCCTCAGCAGAGTGGGCCAACCAGGGACAAATATCATTATTTTGTCCACAGTAATGAATAATATATCACTATTTTATTACACCTTCAGCTGCCTGCCTCATAAGACACATATGACCAGCTGCCCCCAAACACCTATATGTAATATCCATAGGTCAAAGGTCAAGTAAGTTTCTAGGGTCTTCATTTACATGGAGGGCAAGATACATATGAGGTTTTTCTTTAGAAGAAAAGTGATCCATAGGGTAAGACCTCAGTGAATGTCAGCCCATGTGTTCAGTATAGTGATAGCAGTTTTACCTAAATATTTTGTGCAAAGAGAAAATAGAACAGACTCCAAGGCACCAGAGTAGCTTCACCCATATAAAAAAGAATTAGTGTTTCGTTGCCCATAGTACCTCATTAAGGTATGCCTCATTACATCCAAAAACGTCTTTAATAGTTTCTGTTTAGCCATTTTACAACAGAACTCTGTGTGCTGAGCAATGAGCTGACTGAAAAGATCTGTGTCCGCTGTAATGGACATATGTAATCACTCAATAAACACATAAACACCTTGGCTGAGCACTGACAGTAAATGTGGAATTCAGTTCTTAACAACCACCTGTTCAACTGTTTTACATTTATCAGACAACAAAGGAGCGTGTGCAAAAGCATAGTTAATAAGGGAGGCTATTCCACTTAAACATTTTGAAACTGTTCCATTTGTAAACAGCAGGTGGCGGTAAAGTGGTCGAGAAGGTACACCGATCGTGTATTTTGCTGAGCATATTAGATTCTTTGGTTTTGTTTTTACAGCAGTGGTCTTGTTGTAAGAATAGTTCATGTAGCGTAGCAGGCCTAATAGGCATACCTATAATGTACACTTAAATAATTCATTAGACATTTTATTGATTCTGTTAAAAAGTTTTTAAACATTTCTCCTGGACTGGGTATTGATCAAGTCTTCTTATCGTTTGCTCGACTGCGTTGGATAGAAACAGGCTTTAAAAGTAATAGGCCTAGTGATAATTGTTGTAACAATAATTAATCATGTTTATAATATGCTTACTTTCAATATCTGCAAAAAGAACAGCGGTGGTTCCTTTTTATATTGTTGTCCAATTCACATCAGTACATGAAATTGAACCTGCATACTTCACTCCCTTTTAAGTGCGTCTCTGTCAGAGGATCTCCACCTGTCAGTGCTTCCAAATCTCTCTTTTTTTGCAGCGTATTGGCCGTTGTGCGCGTCACTCAAATGTTTTCTGGCGGCTTATGGGCGGAGCGCAGTCGAGGGACGGAGGTAGAGGAGGCGGTGGGTCAGAGGCGGCGCGACTGTCAATTGTATTGCCTATTCTCGTGAAAAGTCTCCTGTTGTTGCTCGGAGTATAACCAAGATCATTCTCGTGGATGAGTTTCAGTTTGAGTGATGTGCAATTTGCGCGCGCAGAGCCGCCTGATCGCTGGAATCCACGCTTACGACCGAGAAACTTCTCTTCTTTCTGCACTTTGTTGACATCGATATGTTTTGGTCCTAGGTTCGATTATTTTCTGACTCGTTTTGGGATTGGCTTGTGGACAAACCGGTGCACTGACAGACTATTCAGCCAAGCAACATAGCTGGCTTATTAGGATTTAGTTTTTACACGCATCGTGCCTTGAAGCAGTCGAAAAAGGGAACTTGACTTGTTGCGCGTACAGAGAGCGCACGAGTTTCCATTCAAGTTGGTACTGTACCTGCCTGTGTCCAGAATTCTGCTCTGATTTGGACATTTCCGTCACAGCGGAGATGATTTGTGCGGGTCAGCCGTAGCCCAAAAACCTCCGACAGCTTGGTGCTCAGTGACTGTGAGATCCTGCTCACAATTACCGAAATTGGGTCGTTTTGTTTCCTCCAGACAGAAAACGATGATGTAGGAGAAACCTATTTGTGGCATCCATGCACAGGCAAGAAAAACTTTCTGTGCTTCGACGAGTTAATTCATTTTCCCGTGTGTAAACAGCGAAGCCCTGTAGCCTACTTCGAGTCAACATGTCTGAGCGTGATGGATTTGGAGACGGGCTGTGCAGCGATGGAGCGCCAGACTGTATCCCTCCCAGAGCGTCCCGCGGCCGGAGGAGCGGGGTGATCGTGCCCGGTGGCGGCCAGGACACAGACACCATTCTTCTGGAGTCTGTGAAAGCAGCACCACGCAGGAGCAGCATTATAAAGGTAAAGATTCAGTGACACATGCCATAAACACGGATTCTGCTCTTTAATCTCTCAAGATGTTAATCCAAAATTCTCGTGCATAATTTCAGATATCCCTATATTTTCAGAGGATTGAAAGAGTTAGTTTGTGCACATGTATTTGTGATGTGCATTATCTGTCGGCAATATTGTCTTAGATGATTTTTTCCCTTATATCGGTAGAGGGTGTTGTGAGCTACACTTTTGCACATATAGCACATATTTAATGCCATCTGTTTTACCCTTACTTAGCAGTATTTTATGTTGGCCCATATACATTTGCCTCAAATAATCATCTATAATATTTCCAGTTAAGAAATATGCCTATGGAAACTGTTATGAATTGACAGTTGCTTTGCACAAAAACCTCCCACATGTCTAGGGAAGGTTTGTGTGTGCATGGGGAGGGTCACTGGTTTGTACACATCCCATTTACGAATATAAAGAATTAGTTGTATTAGCTTGAAGGACCTCTTACCTAGTGACCACCGGGCGGACGTCATCGTGACTTGATGTTTTTCCACACTGACCTGTGCTCATGTTGCGGATCATGGTGCCCCACAAACACAACTGGGCCGAGGATAGGGTGGGGATCAGAGAAAGGATCAAGTTTTAGGGAAGGATCACGCAGGACATCCTTACCTTTCATGTGTAGCTGGACAGATCCTCTCCACTCCTCAACTACAGGTCGGATGTCACCTGTCCAGGGAGCTCAATTAACAAAACCAGATGGGATTGAGATAGCTACAGGATGGACAGATATGGTGATTGACATATGTGGGTTATGACCTCTGTATCATCCCATGCCAATACAAAGATACATATTTTAGTGCCATGTAAATTAGGGTCTTTGGTCTAGGGATGTACCAATCCAGCCATTTCAGTTCTAGTTCCAACACAGACAATGATACTGTGGCTTTATGTATCTGCCGATATCCAATATTACCCAATACTAGTGTAGGCATTGAAAATGACCTTTTCCTCCTGAAAAACAAAGTTAACTTATTCAAAAATTGATCAAATTGTGTTATCTAACTGTTATTCATCAAACATTGTGAGGCTTTCTGGGCCAACATCAGTTAGTAAAGAGTCCAACCAGGATATTGGCTGAACTGATACCCAATTCAGCAAATTCACCTGGATCAGCGCAGATATTCAATATAATCATCAGTATCGGTACGTCCCTAGTTTGATATCTAATTTTCAGTGCATTGCCGGAGAGAAAGTAAATCAGTTCTGTGTTTGCATCCCAAAACTTAGTTAAATATTGCATTAAAGCCCCACCAAGACACTGCTCCTATCTCCCTATAAAACAATATAGTAGCAGAAATATTATTTAAAATAAAGATATTCTTGGACTAAATGCTATTATCATTATTATTAAGCCACAAAACCTCTTCTTACCTCATTATGATAAGGACTGTACTGGAATGAAATGTTTAGATAGTAAAGTCACCAAAAGTCAACCATATATCTAATGGCACTTTAGTTTCTCATAATAAAACTAGACCCTGTGTTTATGTATTTATTCAAGTACTCTTAGTTTCCAGAATTTTTGGTCTCGCAATGCATTGTGGGGCAGTGAGTCAGAGCCCCATCTGGAAGAACACTGAGCCCTTTGACAGCTGAGGAAGTGGAGGAGAGGACAGAGGAGATGCTGATGTCAGTGACAGCCACGGTCCGCGGTGACAGAATTCACCACAGAGCTTCTCAGGCCAAGGCAATGTGTTAAATACCACACATAATCCTCCGTCAATCAATAGGCTTAGTTCAGGTCCAAACACAAGCACACTGGGCTGTATTGATCATTGTTTAAAAGCCAAGTGCATTCTGGGACTAAATTTGAACTATTTAGGTGCAATTGTGTTGTTTATTTATTAAAACAACAACATTATTTTAGTTATGTTGAAGCGTGTGGGAGTGTGTGTGTGTATTGGCAGTGTGTCTTTTCAAGCAACTGCTGTAAAATCAATTTGCTGTCATGACCATCTTGAATCTAGTTTATCAAGTTGTGCACCAGCCAATATACTCATTCTGGTATAGCCTGAAAGATACAAGAATATAATACACCAAATCAAAAGTAAAATCAGCACAAACTATAAAGTACATGATTTTCTGTGGCAACCTTGGAAACAAAAAAAATGGAATATAATATTTCTAAACATTAATTATCATCCAAAGTCAATTTTCAAAATGTGACTAAGACAAACTTGAATCACAAATTTTGCCTCCTTCCCTCCAAATAAACTAATCTAATCTAACTTATTAATGTATGGCATAGCTTATTACTTGCGTCACAAATGCAGTATTTTACAGGTGTACCCCATAAAAACATGACTGCACCAGGTTTAGAGTAAATCTTTTAAGAGGGACCACCTAAACTGCAGCTTTGAGACTGACTCCTTTGACATCTCGCATTACTATAACAACACACTCCACCACTCTCTCTCACACACAGTTCTGTTTGTTCAGCTCCCCCCATTGCAACACACATGCAGGTAATTAGGCTACGCAGCACTCTTGGCATACGGCTGCAATAATGGCATCACCAGCTGAAAAGCCCTCTGAATGTGTGTATGGTTGAGGTAATTCACATAATCAGCATCGCAATCATCATCAAGCTCTGCTCACGTTGTGGTTTGATCTTTTGTTGACATTTAAGCAACTCTCAGGCAGTTGGAGTAATGACATGCCAGTCAGACAGAACGTATAGCTGTCCAATCTATGGTCATTATCGTTTAAGTGAAATTTGAGACCATGATGCAAAGAATTGAAGTTTACACAGTATTGAATAAGATGAACTAAAACTATTCCAAGGTCAACATTTGTCTTATTTATGTGATTTTTCTGTTTCAGTATTTGGGCATCTATTAGTTTGACAACCACAAATTGTCGATTGATTTGAACATTTTCTAGTAACATAACATTTGTGTTATTGTAAAACCAAGGAAACGATCACTAATGTGGTTACTGGAAAATACAGTGGTGAATCTGCAAACCAACACGATAACATATCATTGTGGATAGATATTAATTAAAGATGGGCATAAAATTACATCTAGCAAATTCTTTAAGGCATGTGCTAAATTACATTTTCTTTTAAAGTACAATTTTTACCATAGTTTTGGTATAGTTCAGATATGAATGTTGTATCCACTTGGGAGTTGTGAGAGCTCTAACATGTACTCACCTTTTGGCCTGCAATGCCACAAATAACTCTTCCCTCGTCTCCATTTAATAAGAAAATATATTGGTTGGTTTGGCCTTTTGGGAGACGACCTTTACTGATATTCTAGATAAATTATGCAAAAGAAACTTTACCAAAACTTTGCAGATTGCACTAACAATTTGACCTTCTCTAATTTGAATTCCCTCATTCTAATGGAGGCCTCAATTAAACTTTTTTTGTTTATTTTATATTTCAATCAGCTAGCCTACTTTTACTTTCTGGCCAGTGCCTGTCTTGGTGAATATGTTTTTTTATGGTAGCTCGAGAAATGCGTCCACTCATAATAACTGTGACTTGTGCTTGTGTCTGCTATATAGTTATAATCAGTGGCACCCATTTATCATTATGTCATAATTTGTGCATTTTAAATTGAAGTATTAATCTAAAACAACTTAATAAAAGAAACAAGCCCACAACTTTCGTGTTAGAATTGCGATGTCCAGTGGGAGCTGATATCGCCGTAAATGTCATCACAACAAAGATCTGTGAAGTTGTCCGCAATTCCGTGTAGCAGTTTTTTTTTCCCATTTGTACTAAAATGACTATGCAAAGCTGCCAAATTCTTTGCGTCTCACTGATTAAGCCAGTGATGGTGATAATGGGAGTTGAGCGGCAAAATGTTGTTTCGAAAGTAAACGATTAAAGATTACTCCAACATGCATGAATTATTCCTAATACAATTCTGACAGGGTAAATGAGAAGGGAAAACATCTATATAACATGGTTAAATGCTTGGATAAGTCAATTTTGCATAATAGGCCTGCTTTAACGGGACATTAATCTCAATCACATTACATGCATTTAGCTTGGGTTTTATTAATTCTCTTCCACTATCCAGTCACATTTATCTGATTGTACTTCAGTGGGGATGTATAAACAAGACTGATTCTACTTAAGGGGTAAAGGCTCGATCTATATCAGTAGTTGCACATTTTTAGGCTATTTGTGGTAGCTTGATGGCAAAGGGTCAGTAAATCCTTTTAAAATCCAGTCAAGTAAAGTTCTTTCTTTTGAATTGAATATATTAAGCTTGAGCTCTCCTCATTAGCAATACAGGTACAACAGAAGGCATGCTGGGTGCTCTGGCATCAGGCCTGGGGAGTGAATCTGGATTAACCATAGTGCCCCGAGACACAGACACTGAAACAACCATGTTACATTTCTTTGCTTTTTGGGGGCATTACATTAACTTGCACTCCCTGGAGATTGATCCTAACTTTAAACCATAGTTACTACTTGCCCATCCTTAACCAAAGCGCCAACATTAAGCTATTTTAACCTATATCCAAACTTTAAATCATGTTATTGGCCCTATAATAAAGGATGAATGTCATGGGGACCTGATTTTTGTCCCCTTAAGTGTTCAGGTCTGCATAAATTGAGCGTGAATACAGATTTTAGTCCCCACAATGTGATAAACACCCGCCTACACACAGGTATAGTCAGGTTTAGTGGAGCAGACTCGCGGGGGGAGAGCGTGGCTGGACGTGTGGCTGACAGCTCGGCGTGTTGCCTGGCTGCTTTAAGCTCTGAAGGACACTGTCGACTCCCCATCTCCTCTACTGTTGTGTTTGGAGACAGGAGCATGCAGCCTTGGCATCTGAGAGTCTCACGTCCAGACAGCAACTGCAGAAAAGGATATACATGGCCCGTTTAGTGTCTTAAATATATTAGTTATAGGTATTTAAATGTATGTATTTATAAAATGTATTTGGTTTGATTATGGATTTAATTAAATATTTTTGCTTGTCTCAAGTATTAAACTATACTAAAAAAAGACGTTTTCATAACTCAAGATAATGGAAAGACCTTCACTATAGAAAATGTGATACCTAAATTTGCCCAGTTTTTTCAAAGCTAAAATATTAGATTGTGAAAAGAATTACAGGTACATTTTAACAACTGTGTGGGTTGATAATTTTAGTACAAATTCAACCTTTCATTTTCAAACAATTTTGAAGGTAAACCAACAGTACTGTCTGACTAAGCGAACCTTTAGAAACCCTGAAATCTGATTGTAGACCATATTGAGACCTGGGTGTTAGAAGGTCGTGCAAGGAAAATCTGTTCAAAACTTTGTAAGTGTATGTTATAACTCTATTTCATCTTGCTTGTTTCTATGGATATGTCACTCCTTTGCCTGGAATGTTCCACAGTATGCCATTAAACAGCTCAAAAAAACAGAGGAAAAACAGATCTTCTGACTGTGAACAGATCTGACCTGTTAATTGGTCAGATTTGGTCTCCATGGAGTTAAAAAAGTACCATACTGTGAAACATTCCAGACGAAGCAATACCACCTCCATGGAGAAAAGCAATTGATGGACCCTCCACCAGAAAAGTTACACAATGCACCTTTAAAAACACAAAACTATTCTAAATGTGTAATATTGTTAAAAAAAAACATGAGCTGCAATAAATAAATAAATAGCAGAATCAAACAGTTTAGCAGTTAGTTTGCATCTTTAATGAGATATAGAAGTTATTAATTCAACCTTTTATGGCTTAAATCTCATCATATAGTCAAAAAATAGCCTAAAATTTCCCAGTACTGCAAAGAAATGGTACATATGCATATGCATATACATATATACATATACATACATATTACCATATATTGAACCATAAATCAATATAGAATTTATCACAACATTCCTGCGTATTACTGCTACTATTATAATCCAATTCAATGGGAAATGTTATGCTATGACAAGAGCTGATAGGATAAATGCCAGTATTTAGTGTTGTACGTGTTTTGCTACACCCCATGTTTTCTTTGTCAAGCCCCATTGATAAGTTTTGGGTCACAGCTGGAGATTGTCTGAGTGTGTTGTTGACTTAGTACTCAAGTTGACATGGAAACAAGTCCCACATTAAAAAGCCATTGTAGTTGAACGTCATAATTTTTTACTATGATTTCTTTGTTTAGAGTTATTCCAGTGCACCACAGGGTCTCAGTAACATATACGGCAAATGATACGTGTGCTTTGATGTTTAATTCTAGGAAAGCAGAATATTAGATCTTTAATGATTCCATTAGCTCAGTGAATTTACTGTGGGCTGGTGAAAAGGGCTGTTCAGATTGATTGACAACATGAACTGTGATCCATTTCAAAGTGTGTTTTTCTTGCTTTTGCGGATATGCAATCTTTTAAAGATATCTGCGTGGTTGAAAATTCTTGGTTGAAAATGATTTGTGTGGTGTTCAGACGTGGACTCAAACTAGACGTCTAAGTGCTTTTTGTTGAACACAGTTATGATGGATTTAGGAAAAAACTTCTGTAGTTAAAGGTGCATTGTGCAACTTTTCTGGTGGTGGGTTCGTCAAATGCTTTTCTCCATGGAGGTGTTATTGCATAACTTTTCTATCTCCATGGAGACCCAATCTGACCAAGTAACAGGTCAGAGCTGTGGAGAGGTGACCCTGCTCACAGTCAGAATATCTGTTTTTCTTTGTATTTTTGAGGGTTGTTTAATGTCATACTGTGGAACAATTCAGGCAAAGGAATGACATATCCATAAAAACAAGCAAGATAATAGAAAAAGTAATAACATACACTTACAAAGTTTTGAACAGATTTTCAAAGGTCAATTCTGTGGAGAGGCAACCCCACTCAGAATGCCTGTTTTTGAGCAACCTGTAAATAAATAAATACAAGATACTGCTGTTTAAAGTCATACTGCAGAACAGGGGTGTAAAAACTTTTTTCGTCAAGGGCCACATATCTAAACACAGATGAAGCAGAGGGCAGATCGAGCGCCCTAGACTGGTGCTCAATACAATGAGAAATTGAAATATATGCATGTTTAACACGATAGCAGGAATAAATACTGATGGCTCATGCTAAGATCCTTAAAACCACACACTAAATATTAAATATTCGCATTATCAAGGTAGATTTTCCAAAAACTTGCAGTAAGAAGTCAATTTTTAAATGATGTAAGGTAATTTGGACCAAGTCACCTAAAAGCCTGAGGGCCAAGAAAAATTTGTCTGAGGGCCGTATTTGGCCCACGGGCTGTAGTTTGGACATGCCTGCTGTAGAATATTTGAGACAGAGTAATGCCATTTCCATAGAAACATGAAGGTGACGGACCCGCAACCAAAAAGTCACATAGTGCACCTTTAAGGGTTCTGTTATTGCAATTTTACTGTTAATGAAATGAAGCTATAAGCGGTGTATATATTAATTTGGCAGAAATGTGCATCCTCTATTTAACCTGGCTTAAAACTGAGTCTGAGTGTATAACTGAGTATATAAACTAGCTGACGTCTTGAAAGATAGACCCACTTTATATGACTTCAGTACTAAACCCTTTCAATTACATTCACTCAATCACTCCAACAACCAAAACATTTCAGCGTATGGATAAAGTCTGGTGCCATATGTGAGATTATTCTAATATTAGTCACACTGTTTTGACTGAGGATCACAGACCAGATGATGTGCCATTTTTATCAAGGCGTTGCTCCCGGGCCATATTGTTTTGCTTTGAAACATTAACGAACCATAGACGTTTTCACAGATGTGCCTTGATGCATTAAATATTTCTTGGACCAGTCAGTCAGAGATTCTCATATCACGGCCCACAGCGGGAGCCTTATTTGTTTAAGAGGCAGTTTATTTTAGTCCCATGTCCAGACAGTGCCATGTGGACTACTTCTTCTGCCCCTTTCCCATCTGCACAGCCTCACCACATATCATAAACATTTTAGTCAGTTGCCCCCTCCTCTTTGATGTCCTCTAATGTTGTTTTTTGCCTTGAAACAACCATTTATTTTCGGTCTCCTTCTAGAAGTTAGTGCTAACAATTAGGATGTGCAAAAATATCATAATACTAAATTTGGTGATATGGGGCGACAGTAGCTCAGTTGGAATGTTTGTCCAGTGATCCGAAGGTTGGTGGTTCAAATCCTGCTCTTGACTTAAACATCATTGGGAAAGTGGTCGGATCCACTGACCCACAGGTTGGCGGTGTGAATCCATCTCACCCCTAGTGCCTGTGTACACTGGTGAATGTGTGTGTGAATGGGTGAGTGGCTTCTTGATATAAAGTGCTTTGTGTGCCTTAAAGATGGAAAAGTGCTATATAAAATATGATCATTTGACCACCATTTACCGTCAATTTTTTTAAATTTTTTTTTGTAACCGCACTACAATTGTCTTGCTTACTAAATAGAAGGAAACCTTTTAATACAATACACTTGACATATTCACTGTTCTGATGATTACAATAGATGTATTTTATATTAACTTTGCATAAGTAGTCATTTAACAAAGGAATCATATGCAATATATGGATAATTGTTGCCATATCGTAATAATATCATATCATGAGCCGTGTATCGTATCGAATCGTGAGGGACCCTGTGATTCCCAGTCGTACTAACAATGTTACGTTTGTTGTGGCATGCTAATTGGTGCCAGTGTCACTTGGGTCCTGGTGCTGTGGTCTCACCCAGCTGCTGGTCAGGAGCCTATCAAAGAACAAGGAGAGCCACACACAAAGAGATCTATTACAAACGTTGGCTTTTGGACAAATTTGAAGCAACAAAGCACAAATATCTAATCTAACAGTGTACTTTGTGGATCTTTATGAGACTAAACAAGCTGAGCAACTGCACAACTTCAGCACAGGAAGTCTTTGAAGTGAGGATCTCAAAGCAAAAATAGTTACACAACATTTGTCAAAAGTTGAAAGAAATGTTATCTGTTTTCCATTGTTGCAGCTCAGATTTGGACTTAAGAAATTGGCCAAAAATAAAGCCGGAAGCCAAGGTGTACCCTATATAAATACTGGAACAAGCTCCAATTTCAGATGAGAGGAAAGTCAAAAATACTCTGTAGAATGTAGGGTGAGGGAAAATACAGTTTGTGTATTTCCTGACCCAGAAGCACTCAAAGCATAGTTTTTTTTATCAAATAAATGAAATGGGAAAAGAGGGATTAGGAATTGTTTTGTTATTAAGAAAAACATATTTCATCTGCATGCATTTATGGACACTACTATTCTGTTTGTGTGCAATATTTATTAACATGTCTAATCTGCTCTTTTGTTTTAGTAAATATTACAAGTTATGGCAGCAGTTAATCAAGTTAATTATGTGAATAGTACAGGAAACATTTGGATAATTTGCAGCTGTTACACCGCTGTAGATTTAGTGGCTTCAAGAATTTCATTCATGCAGTACTAGTGTTAGATGTGCTGTAGTAACTGTTGCAACAGGCGTAGTAGCAGCAGAGGAACAGCAGTAGTTGTCATTAAGTAGCCTATATTTACTCAAACAGCAATGTGAGAACTGACAGTGAAAAAACTTGCACTGTGTTTCAGCCAGAAAAAAGAAATTAGTATCCCAATTGTAATATTAAATGATATGTAAATCCTAAAGAAATGTCTTAAAATGTATTAGCTGAAGTTTATCAGTCAAATGCAGAAATATCATTTTATATGACCCTAATATCACCCTTTGAAGTGTTTTACATATTTTTTTCCATTTGAAAATTTAAATGAGTTTTTTTATGCAGCGTTTTCAATTATCGTGGATATTAACAATATTATCTATAATCTGATAATCTGCCCACTCTTATTTACTGCTCAGTTCTGGCTTCTCTAAGTGTGACTTGTGTTAACACCAAACCTAAACTGGTTGATGGGAGGATTCTTGCAATGTTTATCACATTCTAACTTCCTGTTCTGGGGCCCCTCTCTCACCATGCACAGCTGTCTCCATCTCCGTCAGTCAACTCCCCAGAGACCCGCAACAAGATGGCATTTTTGGAAATAGACACATGTCCACAAATGTTTTCTGACAGCTTACAAACAGGCCGACTATAGGAGCTAGCATGAAGTGAATGGGTGGGGGGGAGTAGCAGGATGTTGTAGTGAATGCAGTAGTTTGTTGTGTTAACCTCAGGGTGGAGAGATAGGGGAGGACTCCTGAGACCGCACGGCATGCTGGGCTGCTTTGGAGCATCTTAAGAGGAAGACAGATGCTAAATGATGTAACAGATCGAGTGTTTTGAAGTGTGAACTGCCCCCATAACTTCTGTGTTCAGTTTCACCTCCGAATAACTTTATAAGTACAGTTGTCACGTAGAGTAGACATGACTTTAATACAAGCAGAGCTTTTTTTTCCTCTTTTGGCTGTTCTCTTTCCCATCATTGAACCAGTTTCACTTTTATGATGATGTAGCAGATATACTAGTATATGCGGGTTGCTTTTCCATAACAGTGACTAGCCAGGGGAATGACGGTGAAGTGTCTAACCTTGGGACGCAATAACATAAGAGCTTTGAATTAGCATCAAATCAAGGGAGGAACATAAGGAATTGCTTATGTTATGTGGTAAAGACAACATTTACAATCATTTTAGCCTTCAAAAAATGTGGCAGAGTACAAAAAATATTTGTAGAATAAAATGAATGACTCAAAGACAACATATTAAATGTACTACAACATTAATTCATGAGGAGAACAATGCCTATGTATTTCCTCTATAACAACAACTGTAGAAGGAAACAGAGGTGGGACCAAGACGTTGTTTTGCAAGTTTCAAGTAAGACTCAAGTCTTTGACCTTAAGTCTGAGTCAAGTCCCAAGTCAAATACAGTCCAAGTTGGGTCTCGAGTAGCTGGTCCGTAAGTCTTCAAGTCATTTCAAGTCTTTAAACCAAAACTTATATTTTTGCAATTTATATGAATTTTAAACAGAATTGTATTTCAAGTCATGGTATATTTATATATGAGTATTTATATAAGAAGAAATAAAATGTAGAAATGTAATGTAATGTAGAAATACAATTTTTTTTTTAAATGTCTTGACAAGATCTTAATGTGAATCATTACGATCAGAATAGAAAGAATTCAGATTTAAAAGTGCTTAATAAAAGTTATTTTGTCATGTAGTCTACACTGAAATGGAAGGGTCATGTTCTATGTAGCTCCCTCTGTTTTACTGTGTTGTACTTTATATTACTGTAGTACATTTGAGGATACCACATCACAGTACTTCAGTTCCATCCAATGTACCAAACAGAAGTGGCAGCGACATGTTCCAGTTTGTTCCTGTAAAATTCAGCACCGCATTTATCAACTGAAAAGAGAAAAGTATTTTCTAAAAACATATATTTATTTCAGGAGAAGCATCAAGTCTTCTCAAGTCACAGGCCTCAAGTCTAAGTCAAGTCCCAAGTCACTGACCTTCAAGTCCAAGTCAAGTCCCAAGTCTTAGTCCATTTTATTTCAAGTCTCAAGTCATAAAAATAATTGCTCAAGTCTGACTCGAGTCCAAGTCGCGACGTGCAAGTCCCACCTCTGGAAGGAACTAAGGTAAACAACATAATATTTGTGACACGCCTGCATAACCTTTCTAAAACATATGAGGGATGATGATGTAAAATTTTATAAGCCTTACATAATCATTTTAAGAAGTGAACCATCATGCCGAGTTTATGCCTCAGACTGGTCCAGATGTTGCGTCAGCCGGTCACTCTATCACTGCTGTTTTGATATGCCAGCGCCGTGGAATTTCAGAATGATGTTATCGTAAGTTTATGATATCTCCCCATGACCCGCACTTCAACTGGGACAAGCCTGTTCAGGTGCACACGACCACTCAAACATTTCCACATTTTTAGTCAAACTTTAAGCAAACACCTGCTTTATGCCGATCACAAATGTATCTGTTCTTTTGTCCTCTCTTGTTTACATTTCATGCTTTAGCTGACAACATCACTTTTTTGCTGAGCTGTTGCTAACCACGGCCAATAGGTGGGTCTAGATCTAAGTGTTATAACAGGCACATGTAAAATGCTGAATATGAGGAAACTCTATAATTGTTGTTATGATACTCGGTGAGAATGAGAGCGCATGTTCGTCTGCTCCTTTATTGCTCAGGAATGTGATGCCAGGCGAGGCTGCAGGGACCAGGCGGACGTCCCGGTCATTGCATACACACTTGCTACCATGGCAACCTCAGAGAACACAAATGACACAAGCTCCGCCCCCAAATCCCGAGCCCCAAACTGTACATGTGACTATATTTGACCACATTCCTCCACAAGAGATTAACTTGAGCTGAAAAACGGTTTCTCTTCAAGTCGAATCTCACTCAGTCAGGCTTGCAACACATGTTTTGATCCTTACTGATTTTTACCTGATGTAAAAGCATTGTGAGAATCTGGCAGTGATTACAGTTTAGTGTTAGATGAGGCTTGATCTACAACAACACATAATTGTAAGAACTATTTTAATTTTATCTAAATACATGAGCATTCCTAAATATTTAAACCCATTATTCTGTTAATCAATAGTTGTGATTATTCAGGCCACAATTTAATCATAGGAACCAAATTTTCACAATCATGAGAATTTTAGAAGCAAAAATGAATGAAAGCAATTCAATCTGTACTCCAATTAAAGAAAAATCTGAATATAAATGACCGTTGCACTCTATTATCATTAAGTATCTCAAGCACATTTTGGGCTATATTCTCTATGTTAGTGTTGTAAGCTCAAATGTAAACTGACCTGATACCCTTTGGCCTGGAACTGTAAACGGTCTACACCTGATCTGGTTAGGCCAGTTTGACCTATGACCTTTATCCTCTTAAGTGCAACCAGAGTCAACACATTTACAATGACAACCTGAACATTTGCCCATGAAACTCAAATATTGAATTCTTAGCAATGCAATACTTTTCACTGATTTTGACTTTTTTTGTTCTTTACTCTGATAAGCACTATTGGATTTTGGCTGAAACTGGTCACAGGCAGACGCTGAGTAGACCAGTTTTATATGTGGGAGCAGATACCTTTTTCTATAACATACTTGTATTAATGTAATTGAGAATAAAAAAAAAAAATATATATATATATATTAGTCCAATGAGGGTCATTTAATCTTCTGATAATTTATGTTATTAGGCTCTGCTTTCAGACCAAGTTTGTTTTCATACCTGACTGTTTTGACTGTTCACTAGCAACTTTCCTCAGAGTGGTCACGTGATGTTGCTCTGTCATCCTGCCTCCTCTGGACATCACGTGACCACTCTGAGGAAGACCGCTGGTGAGCAGTTGAAAACAAACTCTTGGTCTAAAAAAAGGTCTAAAAACCTAATACCATACAAATTATATTATTTTGTGAGTTCTTGACTTGCACGGACCAGTCAGGACCAATCTCATGAAATAATAGACACACAAATGGGTGTGTATTATCAAAGCATGCCGTCAGTGAGGACTTCCTTCTCATCCACAGAGGAGCAGGTACAGAGGTGGTTCCTGGAATAAGGGTCCTAACAGGATTAGAGTTTTAATCATCTTTCTCTGGATGTCCTGTAGAGACAAACATGACTCCTGCATCTGCTTTGCTCCTTGCCATTCATAAACTCATGTCTGCTTTGTGAGACATATTTTCTCATGAATTCAATGCAGCTTTATGGTCAAACTAAAACCCTTTTACCAGCCTACACATCCTACTGATTAGCCTCCTTAATCCTCTGTGTGAGTGACTGCTGAATTTAACCAACTGCAAGTGTGGAATTTTAGAATAGGCAGATTAGTTTAGTTATCTCAAGACAATTTAACAATACATATTGTACATGAACTCTGATTAAAACAAAATCATGATCTTGCTCCAGGTTCTACTCATGGCTCTATTACTGTTTTCTTTTTTATTAATGATTTTTTCCCCTTTTATATTCGGGGTAGAGCGGCTACATCTGACAGAAATAAGGCACACAGAAACACACACATCCAAAGAGAGCTTAAGAAAAATAGTGTTTCCAGTGTACTCCAATAATTATCCCAACCTCATCCCTCCCTCCTTCTCTCTGAGGCCACCCCACCCTCCCCTGCACACCTCCCTATAGGACCCTCTGACCTTTATGCTAGTTAAAGCAAAGATTTTAATTTACCCTATTGTTTCTTTTCCATGTAAAAATGTTGTCTTATTACTGCCTTCTGAAGATGTTAAACAGTATTTTAATTACTTTACATTAAAAACAGCAACATAAAAAAGCAGGAGTAACTGTTTTGTCCTTTTTGGTATCTTTTAGACCTGTATGGCCATTATCCATAGTGTTCAGTTTATGCCAATACCAAAATGAAAAATAATGTATTTGGTATATGCAATGAAATGTTAAATCTTTCTTATTTTGTGCGTTATTATTATTATTATTGTGTACTCTAGATTCACATGTGTTTCTGTTAAGAGGAAGATTAGTTTATTTATCAAACTTATAACCTTTAGAGAATCCCAGACATCTCATTTATAACACATTTTAATAACACTCTCCATCTTTAAATGGCACACATGTTCCTTTTCTTCCTGTGGGGCATCGGGGCAAGTGGAAAATGCAGCAATGACAAATTATGCTATTGTAAAGCTGTTATGCAAATGCTTTGGTTTATTTACACAGAGCGCCACCATTAGCAGCCTTTTGTATTTCAATGCATGTATGCGTCCAGTAGTCCAGTAGTAATCTTGTAGACTGCTTCATGTTGGGTTTTTTTGTGTGCTCTACATAATATTATCACATTGAGATTGGAGCTTCCAGCAAGGTTTGGGTCAGGGCAGGCTCTGTTTGATTAAAAACTCCAAATATAATGGGAAATCTTTTGTGTAATATAAGGGTTACTTTGGCTTTAGTCATCTTATCAAAGGTTTGTTTGTAAGGTCAGCATGTGACTCTGTGATAAAATGCTTCAGCTTAGCTCAGATTTCTGATTCATGTGTGTTATGTAATATTGCTTTGTCAGTAAAAAAATTCTAAAAAGCTGTTTATAGAAAAAGAATCAAAGGATAAAACTACATCTCACTCTAAACTGTGTAAATATTTGAACTGCAGAAGACTCCATGTATCACCTGAAGGGGCTCCGCAGTTTGAGAAAAAATACAATAATCAAAATAAACCATTATAATATCTCCATAACATAAACCAAAACAGCTATATATTTTTCATTCTCTCAAATGAGTCCTGTTCATTTGTTTCATATTAATTTACATACCAGTATTTGATTTTTGCCTGCTGTGTTTTTGTGTCTGGCCTCCCTTTGTCATTGCATTAGTTCAGCTTCACAGAACCTAGTGTTAGTGCGGAAAAGGAGGATCTGTAATGACACTAAATCCCATAGTGAGACAGGAGCACTGAAGACAACCAGGTGCTTTTGAGAGCACACAACCACCATGAATGAATCATACATGAATCATCTAGTTACAATACCAACAATACAGGAGGAAATAGAGCAGAACGGGTGTAGATCAAAAAAAAAAAATCTAGTATCCACGGCTGTGTAGTGAAACAACATGACAAAATTAAGTTCGATGTTTTTCATGTCCCAATTGTGTCATGAAATATGTAACCGTTGCTTTGGATTCCCATAATGCATTGCATTCCTGCAGTAATAGAAGTGGGATTAAAGCTCTTTGCAGACACGACACCTCTTAGCGTTAACATTATGATGATGGTGATGAATAAATGAACAAAACTCACTCCCTGTTTGGCTCCGATGCAGACACAACCCATCGGCTTACATTCACTTCCTCCAGATTCTCAAATTTCAGATTTAAGTGGGACCACAGGTGACTATACAACCATTGTTTTAACTATCTCTAAACAGAGCTTTCTTTTATAGGAGATTGTTATGCACTAACAAAACATGTGGAATGTCAAGTTAAAAGGAAATGATCACTTAAATCCTACCTAATGAGTAGAACAAAGATGTGTTATTATTAAGTTTGAATGCAGCGTTTCTGATTGAGGGTCCACCACCTCTTCTGAATGGAAATGTTTTTCTCTGTCTGGATTGTTGGGCAGCATTGTATTGAATTTAGTTATCTCCATGGAGGCCACCAGATGAAGTCAGTAAGCCAAGTCACAGGTCAGATATGTGGAGAGATGATCACACACAGTAAGAATGTTTTTCTTTTTTGATCAATGAAACATCCCCAACAGTAAATGCATAGAAAGGTGAGCAGCAGAGATCTCTCAGAGGTGCAGAGGAAATACCAAAGATGGGGTTTTAAATGTGTGATTGACAGTTGTCACCAAAATCAATATCCTCCATAAACAAGAGATAACTAGGGACAAGTGATTAGTTACAAGAATTACTGAACAAAAGGAGGAGATGGGGTGTTTAGGTACTTACATTACAAGTGTTTATGTATACTCCCTGCCTAAAGCCCATAGTTGCAGCACATGGCAGTACATAATGTGAAAATATGACATTAAAGCTCACCACTTCAAAGGGAGTCATTTGGTAACTCATCTGTGAAGTTGTTAATCTTTGCTTTCATAATCTTTTCATTGGATTTATAAAATATACTGGATCACAAGCCTTTATCCTATAAGCTGACAGAGTAAAGATTAACCTCAGGTTAACTTCAGGCATTGACACTCAGTAGGTAGTGGTCTCATTGAAACAATTATGTCCAAGCCTTGTAATGCTGTCTGATGACGCTGCTGCTCACTGACTTTACTTTTTTCACTGTTTTACTGATAAACTTAATGTTTTCAAAGTAATATCCAAATGGTTATGGAAAAATCAGATCTTTTCTTCCTGTTTCCGAGAGCCGTGCCACTGGCTAAAATCAGTCTGTTTAATGTGTTCAGTTTGTGTTTGGATCATGATCTTGCACGCACCAAAGCTTTTACTCACCCGTACTTGGATCACTGGTGGTCTTGTATAAAAACTTTCCACATAAATAACCCAAGTTAATACACACATATTTTATTTCATAATTCCATGGACACTTTTATTACATTTTGTAATTATGGTTCAGAGAAAATTTTCTTTTTTTGATTCTAAGGAGAATAATATCTTACTTTTAGAGCATTCCTCTTAGAGACATGTACTGGCTTCATACTAAACAAGTTCTTATGTAATTGCAGAATTGAATAAACGATGTATTGTGATACATCTGGAAATATTGGTTGTATTGTTAACAGGGATGTGCAGATCCAGCGTTTTCAGTTCCAGTACTAATTCTAATATTATAGTTTTAAGGATCTGCCATTATCACTGCAGAGATTGAAAACATTTATTTCCTTAAAACAAAAATAAAATAAGGCAAAATTGAACCAAATGTGTTATGTCTAACCAGGATATTGTCTGAACCAGCATTTTGAAGTCTATTTTTCAGTATCGACACTGATATTTGATACCAGTATTGTATCGTGCTTCCCTAATTGTAATTACCTCAATATAGTTGCTTCTTCTACCTCGTCCATAGAATCCCCTCATCTTTTAGCCCTGTTTCCTTTTTTTTGTTTTGACACCTGAGCAAGACTTCTCCATTAGCTCTCCTTATATCATGTTGCATGATTTATATTTCTCAAAACCCTAGTGTATTTCCTATAAACCTCTCCACGTGTAACCACAAGACATCCTATACAGACTTAGAAAAGTGCACACAGACCACAAGCACGAGTGGATAAAAATGGCAAAGTATCAATTCTGTAACGTGGAATAAATGTCTTTTTAAGTGCGGTAAGATGAATGAACGCACTGAGAATAGCTACTTTCCACCTGCTTAAAACAACAAAGGCCTATCTCTTACAGTACAGTATATATTTCAGCCACAGGATCCTTTTTGGTTCTTTTCATGGTGTACAGTTCACACAAGTTCACTAGAACTATAAAACTCATTCCCAGTTGTGTAGTTTACAGCCAAGCATTTCCTTTTGCTCATGTTGTGGATATGTGCCACTGTCTGCTTTCACAATCAGGAAGTCATCGTGCACTTAATTACATGTAGGAGCAACACTGTGAACACACATAAGATGCAGTTGGCTTGATAATTGTAATGGAGTGACTTTTAAATAAAAATCAGTTCTCAAATTTCCAGCTGATTTTTTTCTATGTTGGACTTTTAGTTGGCAACGTGGTAGCTTGCAAAAGAAGATAAGAGAACCTTTATTTGAACCTTTATTTGTCCCACAACGTTTGGGAACTGCAATGTCATAATAGCCATAGAAGAAATATTCAAGAAAAATTAGGACTCAAAATGGACCTAAAAACATGTTCAACTAAATATGATAGGAGATTTTCAAACTAATGTGTCTGGTTACTGAATGAGAATCCAGTTAAAACCTTTACCAAACCATAAAGTGACCGTGGCAACCCCAGATAGGAAAATTAAAGAAGACACATAGTAATTCCAGCCTGTGCCCCACCATTTTAACTGTGTGGTTTTATTATTTGAGACCTAAAGTATGACCAGTGCAGTCTGAGGATGAGGTCATGCTGGGTGGGGTGAACACATCTGACAAAAAGCATAAAATCTCCTATAGTGGCCACCCTGCGCCCGCTTGATTTGTGTCAGGACGACTTGAGCTTAAATGTTAATGTCCAAATCTCGGCAGCCATTTCCTGAACGTCACACGCAACCTCTGACCTTCTCCAATGAGGACATCACAGGTGGTTTCCTTGGCGACTAAGTGGGAAAATAATTCTAGGTTTCTCTTGGCCTCTCCGTCTGGATTTCCATTTAGAGCACACACCCATCTTGCTCTTTGGGATATTTGAGAGCCAAGACATAATCAGATGAAGCTATTATGACGTGTGTCTACAAGACGGAACTTACTGTAAGGATGTTTGGTACTTTAATCTATGAATGTAATTGAGAATAATGTATTTGCTGTAGAACAATGTTATACTTTAATGTTATCCTTTATTTTTATTCCTAAAGGTGTACTGTGTAACATTTCTAGCTGGAAGGTCTGCCACCTCCTGTCTCCATGGAAATGTTATTGCTTTGTCTAGAATAGAGACACACAGGTTACAGCTGTACACTACATTACAGTTCAGATCTGTGGAGAGTTGCCCCTATTCACAGAAGGATTTTTTTTTTGAGCGATATAAACACCCGTAATGAGTAAATGTCATACCATGGAACACCCCAGGCAAAACAACAACATCTCCAGGAGACAAGCAGGTGGCAGACCCTCTACGAGAATAGTTGAGCAATGCACCTTTAAAATCTTGGAAGTCTTATTAATATTCCATTCAACAAGCCACTCAAATAAAAGCACTGAGCACAAAATGAATAACAAATTAGGCCCTGAAGCTTATTTAATTGGAAAAATCTTGCCTGGGTTTTAAAAATGTTTTTTTCTAACCCTAATAATTTAACAATACCTCGAAATACAGCTTATTTACTATGCTTTTAGTCAATGCAAAATGTCATATAGGTGATTTAATTGTATAGTTATTTGTTAGTGTCATCTTAAACTGTGCCCTTATCTTTTTGTACACAGTTTTTCCTGGAGGACATGGAAATGCGCTGCTTCCAACTGGCAACACAAGCATTCACCAAAGCCTCACCAGACATAGAGCTGTTCTGTATTCACATTTAAGCAGGGGCTAATTAAAATAATTACCACTCTTCTGCACGAGGAGATGTCCCACTGCTCTTTTTGTGAGGACTCAGGGAACTGTGGCATCATTATGAGTCTTTTCACTCCAGAAATAGTGCCCTCTCCACCCACAATCTCTCCTATCTTTCATTTACTTCTGCCATTAATTGAAAACGGTCCTTTTTTGTAATGACGATGTAAATGTGAAATCTAATGACATAATGACATGAGTTTTTTTCACTGGACACATGCAATCAAGAGTAGATACTGAATAATTTGAACTCATCTAACACATTGCCCATTTGCAGACCACATTATGAGCTGCTTTGAAATGAAATGGTAAAGTGACCATCATGTTCTTTTGTGCTCCCAGCTGCCATTGGAAATATTGAATGACCCACAGTTGATTGGTAGTTATTATCTGTATTATAAAACCCACTGAACAATAGTATTTTGAGGGTTTATGTGAAACTGTTGCACTTTTATTTTTCAGTTTATGCCATAGCACCGTTGGGAAGTAACTGAATACATATACTGAAAAAATGATTTCTGAATACCAGTTTTGAGTAACTGTATTCTGGTACAGTTACTTTGGTGGTATTCAGAATGCAATTACTTTTCTAAAATCAATAGAATTCATGGTAGTTTTCATTTTAACTTCTATAACTAGTAGGGATGTAGCGATATCCACATCCCATGGTATGATATTTTCACTGTATACATCTCACGGTACAATATTTATTGCAATATTTTTTGGAGAATAACAAAATTGTGAATACACTACATTTTCCTCTTAAAATGCCTTGACAAGACTTAATTCATAGAACTAATATTTAAAAATGCTTAGAACTGTTATTTCTTCATGTAGTTTGCTCAGAACGGAGCAAAGGATCATGGCTGATGTAGTTCCCTCTGTTTTTTTAGTTATTGCTGCACCATAACAATGAATTCAAGCAAAAAAACCTGTGATTTGATGTATTGTGATGGCCCACGACATTATTGAGAGACTTTCGACGATACAATATCATGATATTTTGGTTACTGTTATGCCCCTAATAACTAGTGATAGAAAATGCATAACACATGGTAAAACAAATATGACATTGTTTTTAGTCCTATGTTGAGTTTTTACACTATAATTTAAATGTGACTCGATGTTAAAGTATTGTAAGTATTCAGAATACAGTACTTTGATTGGTCCATGTGTCAGAATATGTTTCAAAACACATTTTAATGCAGGTATTCAGTATTTTGTAGCTAAATACATCTTCAAAGTATTCTTTCCATAACTATGCCTCAGTGACTGTTTTGAATAAGAATGTGTTGTTTTGCTACAATCACTAATGACTATTACGAATAATGATTAATTAGTGCGAAGGGTCTATGGTCATGAGCTCTGGGTAGTGACCGAAAGGACGAGATCGCGGATACAAGCGCTCAAAATGAGTTTCCTCCGCAGGGTGGCTGGGCGCTCCCTTAGAGATAGGGTGAGGAGCTCAGTCACACGGGAGGAGCTCGGAGTAGAGCCGCTGCTCCTCCACGTCGAGAGGAGCCAGTTGAGGTGGCTCGGGCATCTGTTCCGGATGCCTCCTGGGCGCCTCCCTCGGGAGGTGTTCCAGGCATGTCCCACCGGGAGGAGGCCCCGGGGAAGACCCAGGACACGCTGGAGGGACTATGTCTCTCGGCTGGCCTGGGAACGCCTCGGGGTCCCCCCGGAGGAGCTGGAGGACGTGTCTGGGGTGAAGGAAGTCTGGGAGTCCCTGCTTAGGCTGCTCCCCCCGCGACCCGGCCCCGGATAAGCGGACGAAAATGGATGGATGGATGGATAGTGCGAAGGGAGTGCTCTATCTTCAGAGTTGTTACATGTTGTAACACTATTCCGTGATATATTTTTCCAAAGCTTGAGTCCTTGTGTATTCAGGTTGAAATATGACCTATATATGTAAATTGAGTTGAACCTATTTTAATACAGAATGTTTATCTATACAAAACACTTGATTTTAATGGCTTGTTGTGAGATGCATCATAAAAGACTGCATTCAAATTCAGTATTTTAGTTAGGGCTGAAATGATGGATATATGATTCTCCTAATAGAATAACACATCTCTTACACATGAAGTCACTAAAACAAAAATGTGTCCTGACTAGACCCCTGTACACTTCCCCTCTGCGTCTTCTCATTATAGTCTTCTCTGTTTGATTGACAGGTGTGTGCGCCTCTATTAGTCTGAGGTCACCTGGTTATGGGTGAGCTTGTGAGAGAGACACCTGGGACACATATTGACAAAAAAAACAAAAAACAAACATTGGGTTTCAACATGATACTGTCATTGTTAGGTTGTGTTTTGTATAGACTTTTCTCCATCTTCAGTCATCTTTGTAGTTATTTAAATTACCATTACATTATTAGGTTAAACTCTGCAATTTCAGGCAAGAAGTCCTCTGACCAGATGTACTTTCTAGACTTTAGATACTATAGCATTAAGTATCGGCCAATGCCCGATATCAACGACACTAATGTAGAGACAGGAAAAAAACACAAAAAAAAAAACCACATGTATTTGATTTTAAACAAAAATAAAACAAGACGAAATTGATCCAAATGTGTCCAAATGTAGTTGTTATTTAGTATCTCCAGTAACCACAGGGGAGCTTTATATAAATACAAATGCAAACATTAGGGATTTTCTGGGCCAACTACGTCGAGTAAATAGTCTTATTACATCAATTTATATGTCCAACCAGGATATCAATTAAACTGTGGAATATACGATCCAGCAAATTTATCAGTATCGGTGCAGATATTGTGCATCCTTAAAAAATTTTATAAAACATAACAATCTCCATGTATTCCTTCCAACGTACCGATATGTGTAGCTCTTTTTATTTGATAAGTCTACAGCTAGTCCTTTGTGTAGACTTTGGATGCTGAAATGTGATTATTGGCAATGATTAAAAGTCTGTGGTGTTCACGAAAAGAAAAGTAAATTCCCACATAACCAGTCCATAAGCCAGTCTATTTTCTAGTTTACCTCTGTGACCAGTGGCCTTTTTTAGCCCAATCTAACCAGCTCTTCTCTATTATTACACATCTAAAAGGGTTCTTTCTATGTTTGTGCATCTGACTTCCACTCACCAAACATGGCAGCATCTTCTGACTTTACAATCCTATTACCTTCTTCTCTACTCTTACACTTAGCTCAATGGTGGCTAAGTCTTGTCGTGGAGGCTGTAATCAGCAGAAGCTAACTCTGACAGGATTAGACTAAAGCCCGGGGTTAAGCTGGACAGGCCCGCTGTCTTGTGTACCTGCTCTGTGCTATTCGAGGAACCCTCTGCTTTTGGACAGCACAATGCACAGGTTAGATACAAGGCCAGATTTAACAAGCTGGGAACGCTGGTCTGTCACAGGTCTAAAGGAAAGAGGGGAGAGAGAGGGGGATTTGTGGGTCTGGTGGTAACTCTAATTGACAGCCGTATTAATGTAACGTAACATTGAGGTTCTAAAGAAAAGGATGATGAGCATAGTCCTGTTCTCCTGATGAAACTTTACAAAGGAAGCAAGATATGAGGGTGGATGATGTGTAGCTATAAAATAAAAATCTGATCTGACTCTGTGAGAAATGTTCAAGAAGTGATTGTTATGTTAAAAGTGAAACCACACCTTTTATCGATCAGGCTTTGACTGAGACGGATTTAAGTAATAGCACTGAGGTGTGAACTCTCAGATGTAGCAGATAGCTTCTACTAACCGTACAAAATGTTGATCTCGAGCACAAAATGTTAATGCTTTTTCAATGTTTTATTTATTTTATTTTATGTTTTGCAATGTCACCCAGCCAGAGCAAGGAATAATAATTACATTTTGAAGCTGCTCTCCTCAATATCTTTTGACCTATCATGTTTCCCTTACAGATATTTTTGTGCTTCTTTCAGGCTGGGTAAATGCTATCCACCTGTAATTTGTTCACATTGTAGATTTCACTTTTCTTGCAATATTCCATTTCCACCAGCTGCGCACGGCTCTACACTTGTCTGGCTTCCCCCAAACTGCTTGATTTGTTTCATCTGAATACCTTCGTGTTCAAACAGGTATAAGCAATGGGGAAAAGCCCCAGAATATTCCAAATAAGAAAACTACTCTTTCTCTTAGCGTTCTCTCTTATTGGCACATATTGAGGCATGAGGACCATATCATCACACAGGCAGCTCTCACAGTCTGTCCTTGATCTGATTTAATCCCTGTCAGTGGAGGATGACTGGCAGCAGGGCTTGCCCTACCTCTCTGCTGTATCTCTGTCTCTCCATTACGCCTCTGTATCGTAAACATTTCAGTCACACTTAGTTGGCTGATTTATTTTCCGTTCTCTCTCTCTTTCTCTCGTCAATCCGACTCGCTCTGACCATCTTAAGGCTCAAACGCACGCTTCACTTCCTGTCCCAGTGCCATTGTCGTGGGCCTCCTTCCTCTTTCTTATCACCAACCTGTGTTTAATTAATGCAGTCGCGCCTACTCAAAGCTGCCTGCGCATTCCTCCACTTTGACAAATGGTTTTCTACTAGCTATTTAGATAGTCCTTACATTTGTAATTGCTTTTCCTATAGGTATGTGTAATGTTATAGTAGTTTTGTCTTGGAGAGATGCAATAAAATACGTTTCTGTAGAAATGCTTAAAGGTTCTATATTACATAAAATAGATTTTTGTAAGCTTTAAGTCATGTTGTAACCTTCTCAAAAACATAGCTGGAGTTGGGTTTTGTTTCATACACATGTTTGAGTAATCCTGGTTTATTAGTCTGTCTACATCTCCAAAGCTCAAAAGGCTCTGCTCCATCTCTTTATGTCATGAAGTGGTATTTTTCATGTTAACAGCTACCTTTTACCTTTAGTTCAGTAGAGATTGAAAATTCCAGGACTGAAATCATCCAAATGATTCTAGTGAAGGTGACATGGCATCAAAGGTGGAACACAGTGTTTTCTGTTTGAGAGGAAGAACAGGGTTTGTGTGAATGAAACAAAACACAATTCCAGGTATGTTTTTGATGAGGAAACAACATTATAACAGATCAGAAAATAGCATTATATATGGTCTCAGATTACGACACAACATTCAATAGGTTAATAGTATTTAATACAGATGGGGAACAAAATGCAGATGCAGATTCTTGTTGAAATATAACGACTTCTAGGACAGAGTTAATAATAGAAATGTTCAGGTTCAACATTTGTGAATATACCTTTTGGATGTCTCATAAACATACAACGTAATCAATAATGAACATTTTCTTTTGTCGGCCATCTGGGAGAATGACATAATCTAGAATCTGAAAGTGAAATAATGCTAAAAAACATGAACTACAGCAGATACGGGATCATTTTGAGGGATTTTAAAACTGAATTATTTGAAGACATATAGGATATATATCTTGATAAACACAATAACCCCACAAGGTTATGACATAAGACAAACATTATAAGTGTTCCTTGTGGATTGATTTACTCATCCAGAAATGTGAAATCAAATCTTATTCTTCCGTATAATGTAATAGCCCAGTGTTTCCTCATCTCTCATTCCTGGTCCTGCCTTTGCCCTGATATATTCACCATCACTATCTGTCTCTGTGTGTCCCCACATTGCTTTGTTTCTGCAGTAGACATCTCTCCAAATGTCATTTAAGTTGAGATTACTTCAGGCTTCTTTTGTATAAGCTTTTCAATTCTCTCAGTGCTGCTGGCTTTGTATGTGTGTGTGTGTTTGTGTGTGTCCTTACAAATCTAACACACCCATCAGGCATAATATTACGACCACCATTGTTTACAGATGCTAGTCAGTGTATTTAAACTACTGCCAGTCTCCTTCCAGTTAGGTGAGGACAACACAAAGATAATATGTATTTCTTATACTTGGTCACTGTTATTGTAGCTATGCTGCTCACAGTTTCGCATTTTGAAGCATGATAGTATGCTACAGAGATATACTGCAATAAATGATAATATTGAAGCTAGGGGTGTAAGAAAAAAATCGATTCAGTGATATATTGTGATACATTCATGCAGAATTCTTGAAGCAATTCAAAAAAAAAAGTGTTGTATGAAACTACATTATGCCTAGACTGATTCATCAGCCGGTTTCACTTCGTAGAAACCGTCTGATCTCACAGCATTAGATTTCGTTCGCTCAACAGTAGGCGGGTACTTTTTTCATTTAATCCCTGCTATTTGGTCGTGACATATGTAATGCGCCGCTAATGGGGCTAATTGGTATATTAAGCTTTTCCCAGATCCCATAGGAAGAAAGGCAATAACGTCTTTACCCTTGGTAAAATTCACCAAACATTCTCTTTGTTGCGGCTTAAAATCCTCGATCTCGAGAATCGTTGCCAACAAAGAATGTATGGCTCTTCACTGATTTTCTGGTGCCCGAACTCGCACCTACGGGGGTTTTGCAAACCATCTAGTGCATTCCGATTCCTGACCTAGTCGCTGGAGAGAAATGAAATTGAGTGGAGGCACTAGGTGGCGCCAGTCTGGCTACTTTATGCCTTTGACATAACAACAATAATGCAAGCATTGCATGCAGTATATTAAAAGGTCCAAGCTGCAACAAATACATAGCAAAGTGAACCAATAATCACCCATAGAACCCTCTACAGCTCAAATCTTATTGTCCACACTTTGACAAAGCAAATGTACACATGATAAATATTGAACCCCAAAATATACTGTTGGAGCTTTCATATATTGAATGATAACTTGATATAGGAACTATCGTGCCAGGTCTAAATGTTCCTTTGAAGAATTTACACTGTTTTCACAACATAGAACTCTCCAAATTGACAGATCATCTAATTTTTAGTGTCATTTTGCCCATGCCAAGTTTCCTGGCAACTCCAGGCTGAAACTTTCAGTAGAATTCACAGCCTGGTCACCACTCCCTCTGTTGCGTCTCGGGCCAAACTCAGAGCTGTGCAGTCGGATTTGTTTATTTCAGTGATGCAAACGAACAAATTTTTAGGAATGATCTATTGCTACAGAGAGACAAACGATAATATTGAAACTACTTTATGTAACTGACACAATGCAGGATAATGACAGTGAACAATTTTTAAATAGACAGTATCAACCGATATTTAGCCAGCAGTTATTTATTCTATCCTTTACAGCTCAAATCTTATTGTATTACATACAAATAAAAATAAAAATCTCTTCACTACTGCAAAGAAAAAAAAAGACTCCCAAAATATACTGTTTCAGCTTTTATATATTATAAGTCAGTATTGTAATTGTTGTGACAGGCCTACTCAATAATCATCCACTATTTAGAAGAAAATCAAACTCATTTTAGATAAACATGCCCAATGTCTTTTAGTGCTCTGTGTTTTTAGTAGGGATGTAATGATATCCAAACCTCACGGTACAATATTATCTCAATATGCCTCTCATGGTACAATAATTATTGCAATATTTTGGAGAGGTTAACAGAATACATATGCTATTTTTTCCTTTTTAAATACATTGACCAGTCTTCAGTGTGGATCATTACTGCCATATTCCAAAGAAATAAGATTTAAAATGCTAAATAACATTTTACTATTTAGCATTATAACATTTTACTATGTAGAAAAGTAAGTAAAGGATCATGGCCTGTGCAGTTCCCTCTTTTTTAATACTTTTAAGTGAAAACCTTGCAATTCGATATATTGTGATGGACCAAGATATTATTGTGAGAGTTCTGAAGATACAATATCACGATATTTTTTATTGTTACATCCCTAGCTTTTAGCCTTTTCTTTTTTACATGTAAACCACCATGTTTGTTGGTACCATATTTATCTCTGATCTACTAATCCACCTGTCAGTCATGCCAATCTGAAATCATAGAGATAGCCCTGACTACACCTCCTTGTAAAAGAAAATTGTTGAGGCTTGGCTGGCCGGGCAATGTCCTACATAGCAATTTGAGCTCTAGTAGAGATGAATTAGCCTTAGCCCTGCACTTAGAGCTGTACCTCTGTTCCACCATTGTTGTTTCCCTGAACCAATTTTGATGTGGACACTGACCACTGCTGTCTGGAACACAAACATGTGTGCTAAAGTAGGTCTGTAACATCAACAAAGTTTGAAGTACGATGTATTGCTGAAGTCAATATAGACAATAAACTAATATTTTGAAACCAAACCATAAAGCAGAATTATTCACAAAAGGTATTTTACATTTTAATTTTTTTGTTTTATTATTATTATTACTTTATTATTTTTATTTTACTATATTTTATTAATACCATTTATGTTTATTATTACCATTTATTTATTTGTAAATATGAAAATAAAAATTTGTAATTTTTTACAGTTTGTTATTATATTATATTATGCGTGAGCTACTGTGTCTTAAGTACTATTGTCTAAGTCTAAATGTACTATGTTGTTAACTATTGTTGAGCTGTATAAATAAATAAATAAATAAGTAAATAAATAGTAAAAGTAATTAGTTTATGTTATCATTCATGTTAGTTCATGATTCAACCTTCAACAACTCAAATGCTATATTGCAGAAAAAATAACCAAATATTTCCCACTACTGCAAAGAGAACGTTCACATGATGAATAAAGATAAGTCAATATAGTAATTATCGTGACAGACCTATGCTGAAGATGTGCCAGTCACACAGTTAGGTCCTTTATTCTAGCTGCTTAAATCCTTACATTTTTTTCCCCCTCTTCTAACATCAAAGCATTCACTTGACAAAGCCCACCAAAGCCTCGATGAAGAAATAATTAGTGTGATCCACCTGTCATTGTTCAGGTTTCTTAATGCTTACTATACTTTACTACTCTATACTTTGAACCTATTACTATTTCATTGAAGGGCTGTCCTCATGTGCCAGGAAGCTGCTTTTAAGCACGTCATGGGAGCATACAAATCAGACTGACACCTGAGAGACAAAGCAGATAAAGTGCCGTACGGTGTGTGTTTTGAACCGTTGTAATTGAAATTGGGGACAGCGTGACCCTCGGTGTAGTGGCAGACCAACACACTTGAAGTAGTTTGTGTCAGCCTTTTCAGTGTGCCATGTTACCTGGGCCAATCAGCCGTACTGAAATGGCTCTTTTTGTCATTTTTCAACCAATTTTGTTTCATTCCATTTTTTTTTTTTTTTTTTTTTTTTGGGGCATAATTAGCTCCACTCTAACCTCCAATCTACATAGAGAACAGTCATTCAGAGTCAATTTTCACATGATAAAGTTCAAATTGTCGGTGTTTTTTGCATAATCTTCCTTGTAAAACTAATTTATTCTGCCAAAGTTGATGTAACTCTCACCTGAGCATTATGGATTATCTTATCAGCAGTTGTGGATGAAATTACACATTCAAATCTTGTAATACATGATGTGGCAAAACGGTCTTTTAGTAGGTTGTGGTGTTTTTAGTCTTCATCATTTGGGGGATTCAGTTTATTTTGGTTTAATACATTATACAATTTAAAAACAGAATCCTCTCAGTACTAGTCCAGTGTTCTCTTGTCTGATAAAGTTATATGTGTGATTTTAATTCGACAGTCAAATCAAACTTATTTGTAGAGCACATCTAAACCAACTTACCAAAGTGCTGAACAACACTAGTAATCAAAACAATGGTATAGATATTGAAATAACAAGATAAAAACACAGTGAAAACAGTATAATATTATATATATATATATATATATATATATATATATATATACCCTAAGATGTCACTCTAACTGATATCCAATGACAAAAGATGCATCTAAATGAGAAAAGATGCATCTAAAAGCAACATTTATACATTTATTATTTGCATCATTTTGACTCTACAATATATGAAGGAAGGAAGTCTGAATTTCCTGCACATCTTGCCCCAACAATGGTGACTGAATCTTGTTTTATAGTTTCTGTTATTGTCAGCTTCTGCACATATCCTGCTTAAAGTGCCCATATTACACTATTTGACTGTTTTGTTTTTGTTTCATCCACATGTTTAACACACAAACCTGCATATTTAGGCGGAGTTCTGCTCTCAAACGGAAAACACTCTGTTCCACCTTGTGATGTCATGTAGTAATATAGGACGTGCTCCACTGTTTTTTTTAAACTCCTCGCACTTTCACTAGAATTATTTGGCTACTTCATCCCTGAAATTGCCACTAAATATAAATGGTGCTGTTAACTTGAAAACCACTACTATATAATATCACAAAGTGGAACAGAGCATTTTGAGATTTGGAGATATAATGATGACTAATAATATAAGATTACCAAACTCCAGGTATGTTTTTGAGGAGGTAACAGCATGCACATGCACGACTTAAAGCTCACAAGAGTCCATTTTGTGTAATATAGGGTCTTTAAGTAATTTAGTAGTAGCCATAGGTTCAGCCCATTCTCCTCCAAAGTATTTGACCTATAGAGTAAGAATGTATTTTTATTTATAGACAGCATTTTCTTTTTTGAATTTCTTCCACATTGCTCCCCTCTGCTGCTGTATCCTGTTTGAAAGAGCACTTCCTTTATGGCAATCATCGCTTTTTGAAGATGGAGTGTCCAGCAACTATCACGCAAAGATTTGTCTGATTTTTTTCTTCCCTCTTCAGAAAGCTGGAGAGAGTGTTACTTGTCCGCATTCGGCTGAGGCATGTCATTATACCGCTACTTATTTCCATGGTTACAGTGATCCGAAATGGCCTCTGAAAAGCATGCCTCCCGTGGATCGGCTTGTGTGCTCATTACTACCCTGTATGTGTCCTCACCAGCTGTGAGCGGGTGGGGTGGTAGGGTGCTGGGTGCTGGGTAGGTAACAATACGGGGGCCTATGGTGGAGGGAGATGCATGTGTGGGTTTAAAAATACATTGGGAAGTGGAACAGTGGGGGGCGAAGGAAGCGTCTGGGAGGAGAAAGTGGATGGGAGATATGAGAAAGGGAGTCCCAAGAGAGGTACTTCTGTTGACAACAACGATACAGCAGCGATGATGAGACGACGCTGACAAATGAGTGAATGTACAGCTGGAGCTAGCCCAAGAGCGATGTTTGTTATCCAGTGTGATTTGCAGTTTTGAATAACATCATATGGTATTTTCTTATTTTTGTTTAGTAGTTTGTTTAGGAGAAGACATTTTCAGGTCAGTAAGGCACCACTAAATGATTTATTTGATAACTGTCCGTGGTGTACTGTACCCCATCTAAAAGTTATGGGGATAGACCTCGCCTAAGGTTTTCAAAACACTGACCCCCAGTTTTGAATACCTGATCATTTTAGTTAGTCATTCAAGCAGAAATCTAGTGATACTTTACAGCTGATCTAAACAACTTTCCCTGGAGGTGTGCTGCTAACTGTAGGCACTGCTCTGTCTGAGGCTTCATTAGACTGCAGCAATGTGTGCTTTATTTTAATAATTTTCAATCTGACCGTAAAGAACTGATTTAGTTGTGACTGCAACAGGTTATCTGATTAGGCCTTACAGTCACAAGATACTGTAGTCATGTTTGTGTTGAAAATCAAGCGTCTAAACAGGAGTCTGTAATCAATGCAAGCATTCATTACTGTTTGCTATTGTGTGCATTGGGTCACCGTGGTCACTCTTAAACATTCCACTTAGAAATACATGTAGACCACCCCAGTGTGATGTTGCTACAAAGTAACAATAATGAAAAAAAAAAAAGGGCACTTATTAATACTTTTTTCATGGCAAAATGATAACATCATATTAGTTTAGGTGAAATATATTAATAACCATTGATTTTTAGCTGTTTTTGTGATTTCAGCTCCGAAAATCAGCTCAGTTGAATCAGTCATCAAGCTAAGGCATTTATTGGATTTCATGCGTGCTCCTTGGACAATGAGAAATAATAGGATTGTGTTTTTTATTCAATTCAAGAGAACACAATATTTGTAGCTCATTTTGTCATGTCAGTAAAGCTCTAGTTACACAAACATTCAGGACACAGACAAACCTTGTATTCCAAGTGTGCGAGTGGGGTCTTTAATACAGGCTCTTAATTGCATTGGCTGTTTTTACGACATGAACAAATCCTTCCTGTAATTACAGCTCAATACTAAAAGCTACATGATGTGAGTCACATTAGACTCCCTGGAGAGGTTTCAATTCAGAAAGCAGCCAACCCTTGTGCTTCCAGATCTGCTTGGATTGATTTCATTTTCACACTTATTATTGAAGCTTACACATGGACAAATTCAATTGAATGTTATAGCTTCCTGTAGCTGTTTGACTGTACATCTACTCTTTCATTAATGAAACCAGTCCCAGATGTTTTGGTCTTCAGGCTTGGTGCACCTTGGATAATTCCCAGATAATAGCATGGTTAAAGTTGGAAACAACTGTTCATTTGGACTCTCATTCACGAAGGACCAGAGCATAGTATAGCAACGCAAAATTATACTTCAAAATATTATTACTGTAGCTGAAGTAAAATTACTCAAGTTAGAGTGACAGATTTGCCAAATCTATGGAAGAATTTGGACATCTGGAATTTAGTTTGCCCTGTCCTATGCAACGGTGTAGTCTATATACACACATCCCTTTCTCTACTTTCATCCATTCTCCTACAGTTGATTTATACTTATGCCTATTATTCACCTATAGTGCTATACATCACCCCACAATGGTGCACATCTTGATTTCCTTTATTTCTACAATGACAAGACAAGAACTTACAATAAGAATGAACAAAATTCTAGGCTTTGACATTTCTTTAAGAGAAACCCGATTTGTGTTTATACAGAGTGAGCTTGAAAGCAGCCAACTCAGCTCTGTCCAAATGTGCTTGTTCGCTCTTTAAGACTTCATCTAATTAACATCTTGTTTAAACTGCAAAATGTGGCTCCCAGGCTGGAATAGACACCCCATTGTGAGAGTGAATAAACGTAATTCTACAAGTGTTAAATCTATATTTTCCTCCTGTATGTCTCCAAATAAGGATTAGTCATAGAGTGATACCAAACCACTTACTCTCCAGTTGGTTTGCGAGTGTTGTAAAGATACACAGAGGATCAGATATTAGTCGGAGCTGGAGGGAGCACAAAAATTATAACATATAACAATATATATAACATATAACTTCTTGATAATAGAAACAGGTCCATCGGCTTGTGTGCAGGACTGAAAAGCCCACTGCCACTGTAACAAGCAGCAGCGGGTTTTCATTTACATGTTTTTACTGTTGAAAAATGTCTATGTGACATTTTTGAACCCTCCATGTATGAGTCACAGTCTGAATTATTTAAATGATTGCATGTAAGTACAGAGCAGTTGGTAGGGATACGAGGTTGATTAAAACAGAACTTTTCTGAGCACTCAAGCCTTGAATGTGGGACAGGCTTGCTCAAAAATGTATGAATCAATCAAAATACAACTTTGAGTTTGGTAATGATGAGCGCATACTGATAAAACATGGTTAAAAACTCATGAAGTTCATTTTTAAATATGTCCTCTTCAAGGAGAGACAACGCGTGTTATATTTTGGGAGCTGAAGGGACGGGTAAAAAGGAGGAGCATTAAAATGTAAAGATGCTGAGGTTGAAATGGCTAAATCTAGAACACAAGCGCTTGGAGAAAATCAGCTATCAGCCAAAACATTACAGATATGAGCAGTATCACACCTTATCTGTTGTGCCATACAGTATTTGACTGTCCTCAGTCGCTCTCTACAGACAGAATCAGCACATTATCAGGATTACTTAAGATTTGCCCACACAACAGTTGCTGTTTAGATAAAAATGCCCTTTTTGTCCCATTGCTATTAGTGTGACTGCGAGGTCTCTTATACCAAGATATTGCTTTAATATAACTAGTTATTCTTTGGCACAGTGCCACATTTTAAAATACAATCACACATGTGCTTTTTCTTCCAATAGTCACTTTATTTTTTCTCTTGGTGTGATCTGATTCATTTGTGCAGGTGTGAATACTGACCGCAGTTTGGACATGGCAACTGCTCAGACTTGTTGCTTAAAAGTATGCAGAAAAAAAAGGTCTAGAACAAAGAACAATGAAATGAAGAGTACTCGGGTGGATATAACGCAGGTGCAAGTGCACACTGAAAATACAGCGTAATGAGTCTTGTGGTGGGAGTGTCCTTGTGAATGTAGGCCAGTGTGGACTGATGTAGTGTTTTAGTAGAGCTGCTGCTGTACAGTGCACAGAGCAGCTGAGGGGAGAGAACAGGGAGTCTCTTCCATTTGTCTTAAACTTGTCTTGTTATGCAAGCAGTGTCTTTTATGTTAAATTTGGTTTCTAAGGAATTCCTTTTGACGCAGGTGCAACTCTCATATTTACATCACTGCTATTTCCTGAATAAAGGATTTTGCACCTTTTATCTGAAATATTTGTTACTTCTCACTTTTGAAATTCCATCAAATGTGCCACTCCCAAGATCCCAAGAGAAGTTTTGACATCCAAAATGAAATGATTAAAACATACAGGACTCATAGTTTGCAAAGCTAAACCACATTGTATCAAAAAGTTTATGAACTATGTGTCCACAAATACTAATCAGTCTAATGAGGCAATTCTGTAGGAGGACTCCACTACATGTAAAGACTTTCAGCCAAATTAATGTCATGAATTTTATACAGCTTCGATATACTGTTACACACTTCATATTTCATTATCTCAAATTACACCAAACTGACTTTTATAAGTCACTGTATAGACTAGTGATATTGGACATGGCAGTATTTAATTTCCTCTTCTTGTATCTCTCAGTTGAGGACAGTTAAGTACATTGATTTTGGAGCATCTGTGTCCCTCTGTGTCAAGCCCATTCACCTGTCATCCTCAATGGCCGGGATTAATTACAGCCCTGCACAGATTTAACCAGACAGTGGTCCAGGGCTAAAGGGCTAACAATGGAGGAGTGTGAGGATTCAATCTCATGTTCACATTCTGCTTGAATACCAATGGCTAAAGGTGGTAGATGTGTAAATGTGTGAAATATTGATATATTGTGATGCAGTATTGTTATTGTGGACAGCTGTATCAGTATATTACCAAGAATATGTTTTGTTAAGCTTTTTGTTGTGACCACACTATACTTTTGTTGCTTATTTAGTGGAAGCACACTTGTTTATGTAATGCACTTGACATATTCACTGTTTTGATGATTAAAATAGATGTATTTAACTTTGCACAAGTAGTGGTTTAACAAAGAAATATGTTTACTAAAGTATGTTTGGTTCTTAATAAACAGAGGAGTATATATCGATTATCTCATGTATTGCCATTTTGTCACAATATCATTCTGTGAGCTGTGTATTGTATCGAATCATAAGGGACCCTGTGATTCCAACCCTAATAGGAAATGGATAATGACTCAAACTGAAATATCAAAATAGTTTATGATAAAGCCCATATTAGTGATATCTCTGTCCTGTTGGTTTGCGCAATATTTTATATGTGATGAATTGTAATATTGTCAAAGGGATAGAGAGATAGAATAAATGAAATGTACTTAAAATAAACTGTATAGTAAACAATTTTAATAATGCATTTTGTAAGTCACAAGCTATAACGTATGGTTGTGTGTTGGTTTATATTTGTTACACTGTGTGAATGAGAAAAGAGCAAGTCAATATTTACAGTGTCTAACTATGGTAAGACTATTTATTATACTGGCCCACTTGTTGTGTACATCTGGTTACATGGTCCTGACCTTGTATCCTGCATTTGTTGTATATTTGTTTTAACTGTGATGCATTTGTGTTCATGTGTTTACTGCCTGCTGTTAGTTACATAAGGAGTTTAGATTACATAACACTAGATTGTTCTCTATGTTGTGATGGTGGGTGTAGGCCTGACTGGAGCTCTCACCTACAACCTCAGGCCTGTTTATCCATTGACTCAATTACATAGTGGCCAAGAGAAGCAGGCTCTGAGTCTGCCTGTTTTCATTTGAGAAAAATAAATCAACAATATAGTCTGTCTTCAAATATATTTAACTTTTATTAGGAGTCAAGACTAGGGTTGTAAAACATGTAGATACTAATCTATATAAAATTTGTATTGAAACAGGATGAGCAATTCATACTGGGGGAAAAAAGCTCTTATAGTGCAAAACTTAACATTTCTAATTGTCTCTCACCATTTTCACACACCACCACCAGACAAGGAAGAGAGAATCCTAGAGTAATGTCATGTAACGAATGGTACTGAATGATAAAGAAACTGCTATTATTTCCATCTTCACTGTGGAATAAAAAATGTTACCAAGAAACAAGCATTTTCCCTGGAAACTGAGTCTGAAATGTTAGTATTGTGAACACACTATATGATAGACTCCCACTGAAATTATTTCTTCTATGTGGTTAGAAAAACACAATATTAATCTCGAAGCAGAATATTACTGAGGTCTTGGTCAGCCACTGTGGTTTAAACAAGAACCAATGCAAAATTAAAAGTGCACTTTTTAACTTTTAGTGCTTATCTCCATGGAGTTATTACTGCCTTAATTATTTCACAGTATGGAAAATAAAGCCAAGTTAATGGTCAGAACTATGGAAAAGCAAGCCTGCACATGGTAAGAATTCATGTTTTTCTAATAATTTTGAGTTATAAAACATCTGTAACTGAATAAATGCAGGGCAGATATGTTTAATGCCTTACTGTGGAACATCCTATGCAAAGAAATAACATTTCTGTGGAGACAAGCAAGTACCAGATCCTCCAGCTTAGAAGTTACATATAGTGCAACTTTTAAAGTAACAAAAATGTAGTTACGAAAACACAATTTGTGATTGATTATTGAGTGATTATTTTCCAAAATAATATAGTATTAAATGTACAGTCCTGCACTCAAATATCAGCTTTTTTCAACAATGAACTAAAGGACCTCCAGATCACATACTGAATTTTAGTGAGATGTACTTTGTAAAAAATGGCCCATCATTTTCCTCATCATGGCTCTGTCTGTATCCATCACAGCGACAGTGCTCCTCTGTGTCCAGGCCCCATGCGTTACACTGCACACCTCATTTAACAGTGACATGAATGGATCCCAATCATGATGGTAATGGTCTTTGAAGATAAATTACACTTAACCCACATTTCCCAACTTATTTGACTTTTTCATCTGTCACGCATTTGAGTTACTGTATATGAAATTTCAACTGTAAAAGTATAAAGTGGTAGATTTGCCATAATAATATGACTTTTTCAGATTTTAAATATTATTATCATGTTTTAATTAAAATCAAACAATATTGCTTTAAATATTAATTTCATGACCTTAACTGCTCCAGACAACATGCATAAGCATATACTGACTTGAGAATTGGCTGTGGACTTAATCCAGGCCTGGGTCTACAGGGGTTCAAAAGTGTTCGTTCCAACATCACTTAAAAATGATGATGAGCACCTGTATGTGTACGTTTTTTGATCCATTATAGCACTCCAATTTTGTTATGTTTTATTACTTAAAAATATTTGCACCCTCATTTCAAAGTAATGCTACTTAAAGGTGAATTGTGTAAATTTTCTAGTGGATCCATCAAATACTTTTCTCCAGGAAAATGTTATTGCTTTGTCTGGAATTTTTCATAGTATGATATTAAACCTTTCTGTCTTCATGGACATTTTTGAGCTATAAAACCACCTGTAATTGAATAAATGTAGAGTTGTTTAACGTCATACGGTGGAACATTTCAGGCAAAGCAGTGGCATATCCATAGAAGCAAACAGGTGATGAACCTTCCACCAGAAAGGTTACACAATAGGGATGGGCGATATCCAAATTTTGATACCGTTAAACCTTCTCAGGATTTTACCAGGCTATACGGTATTACCATATTACCATAATGTTTTAGTACGACTTTGGTAAGCTACAGTCTATGCGTATGACCTGCAGATTTATAATCTTGGAAAAGTTTCACATGAGCCATCTCCAACGTGATGCACGCACAGAACAGACTCACCGTCAGCCGCACATCCTCTGTCACAGAAAGAACGCATATAATCCACTGAGTTGTGTCCTTTAGCCTGTGTCCTTATGCGCTGCAGATTTTTTTAATGATGGTAATGAAACTGATACCATTACTACTTTTTGATACCGCGGATTACCGTAATACCGCCCAACCCTATTACACAGTGCACCTTTAAATGACGCATATTGTGTTTGCACTCAGTTTGCGCTCAGTTTGGCTTTTTAGGAACAGTAACACTCACATACTATTCTTACGCACATCAAAGCATTCCATTGTGTAACTTGCATGGTCTCTAATGTACGTGCTAGAGCATTTTTCATTTGTTCCTGTTTCATAAGATAAGATTTGTAATAAAATGCTTCCCACCACATGTGTCTTGCTGTTGTGAGCACAGACCAGTGGGATCGTTTTTTGTATAACACTGTTTTATGACACACTTTTGCTGCTGTCGCTTCACTGGCCCCCTGCATTCTGCCTTGTCTCCCCTCAGTCTCTCCAGCTCAGCTCTGCTTCTCTGTCCTCGGTTCAATTCTGGAATAATAGAATGACATTTATCATAATCTGTTTGTAAGACTCTCTCTCTTCTGCCGTTGCCCTGGTTTTACATGTGCACTGTCCACTCCTCATGCTCCAGTCAGTCCATTGTACTAGACCGAGGTGCATCCTTCCATGCTCTTATGTTTGGAGATCTATGGCAATTAACCCAAAAGATGATTAGCACGGATATGTTAGATTAGCATCGTCTGGGTAATGATGAAACCCAGATGAGAAGAATTTACAGTCGCGGACTCTTTAATGAGCACATACTGGATTTTACAAAAGTGGGCATTTTGTATTGTTTCCTGATCAAAATTCAAATGACTTATACTGGTAGAATCATTTGTCTTATTATTGGGCCATTTTCTGTTTTCATTTGACATGTGGATGTTGTTTTGTTATTTAATTGTATGAGTCTTAATTATGTGGATTGTTGAAAGCACTGATGTGGCAGTGGGGATGGGTTTTCCACCATAGTCGCTCATTAACATTTTATGTAACAAACATCCTTCTTCCCAGGATCTTTTTCCATGTCGCCCAGTCTTTTTTCTTTTTGTACTACACCTTAAAGAGCACATATTATGCTTTTGTCTGCTATTTAGTCATAGTGTAGTACCTGTGGATCATTATAATAATCATACTAAATACAAATATTGGCTAAAGGAAACTATTCTGCTGATTTCCCCTACCTCTTCACGGTATGTCACTGTAAACATCGTCACAACAAAGTGCTGCACTGCCAATTTGCATTTCGCAATACCAATCTGTGCTACCTTCTCGCAATAGTCAGTGTTAGATTACTTTGCAAAAATAATGTGATTACTGACTACTTAGATTACTCTGTCTAATTTATTTTTTCTATTCTAAAAGTAATTAGATTACACATCTTACTTTGAAACAGAGGGAAACACAGCTCAGGAACCAATTCATTAAAATGCATTAAATCTTCCCATTAATTAAAACCTCATGTTATTTTGACCTAATTTCAAATAGAACTAATCAGAATGTACCATCTTCTATAGACCAAAGTTGTATTTGTTTTGGTTTACATCTGATCTGCAGCTGTCACTAAAACATGACATGTGTTACCTGGTATTCTTAATGTTTTATGACCCAGTTCTATGGATTAACTCATGACATTACTGCTTTACTAAAACAGTAATCTGAGTCCAGTAACCTTTATTAGTGAGTGCCCAACACTGCTTAAATTCAAACAACATAATGAAACATTCTCTTCATTTTACTAGATAGTATTTTTGATTTATATATATTTCATGTGCAGCACTTTTTCTAAGAATGTGTTGGATTGATACCTCTTTAACCTGACCTTGTAGACTTATCATGGTGTTCTCTCTTTGGGCCAGTCCCTCTCATCACCCCAGCTGCTCATTTCTTCTCAAGGCCTTTTCTTTTTTAATTTCACTTTGTTGTTTTATTTCTTCTTTGTACCATCTGTTCTCTCATTGTATTTTCCCAATTTCCCGTGCAGTTTTTTTTTGGTAAATTGCCCTTTTAGCATTGGAGCAACAAATGCCCTGTCCCCTCCACTTGAAGTAGCCGTATATCAGGGACTGTTTATGAAGTGCAGACAGGCTTTATTTGCAAAGACCCATAATGCGTCCAGTGTTATGAGATCTTGCCATTAACTGTTAGTTTTACAAGCTTAACTGTAAAACTCATCATCCCCTTCTGCTTGCCTTGGCTCTGATTCACTCCCTTTGATAGGAGATTTCAGTACAACACATGCCATTCTTGATGTGCAAACAAAGTGGTGTTATCGGAGCACTTTTGTCCCCTACAGCGGTCTTTTTTGTGAGGTATAATTAGGAAGAAGGGAAATAAACTGCTTCATATTTTTGTGAAGGCCAGTTGGTTGATGTTTGACCTCATGTGACGTTTCTCCCTCGTGCCATGTGACTACAAATCCCTGAGCTTTTTGTGGTAGTGCCCCGCTGACCTGGCTCCACATGGCATCACTGATATTCACAGATTGGTCACAGTTGGAATTCATTATTTTTGGTGTTCATAATTTGAGTATAGATGTAATCATTAACCATTTATAGTACTGAGCAGCAGCTACTCTTACAGGTCCTATATTATCCAAAATTATGAGCTTCAAACCATGTTGGAGTTGTTTTGTTTCATTCCATTCACACAAGTCGAATAATCCATAATTATTAGCCTGTCTACATCTCCAAAGCTCAAAATGCTCTGTTCTACCTTGTGATGTCATGAAGCGGTCATTGACAAGTTAACAGCTCCTTTTTACTTTTAGTTCAGTAGAGATCGACAATTCCAGGTCTGAAATTGTCAAATTGTGCTACTGAAGATGTATGGAGTTTAAAAACACAATGGCACACATGATATCACAAGGCTGAACATAGTGTTTTCTGTTTGAGAGAAGAACTCAGCCTAAATGTGCAGGTTTGTGTGTTTAAACATGTGTGAATGAAACAAAACACAACTCAAGGTATGTTGGGACAAGGAAACAACATTATAACATAGATCAGAAAATAGTGTAATATGGACCGTTTTAAAAGTGTGCTATGTAACTTTTTTTTGAAGGAGTCTGTCACCTGCTTGTCTTATTGTTATTGCTTAATCTGGAATGTTTGTAGCAGCCCCTCCACCAGAAAAGTTACATAGTGCACCTTTAAGGGATATAGTGTGTGGCAACCTGTCACACATATATAACTATATGAGATTGTCAAGACATTAGTTGAGATAATCATTATTTTCTTATTATAATCCTCTTAATTTGAGTCTTTAAGCCACAAGCAATTCTAGCCTGACTGTCAACTGTTTTGCATAAAAACCCCTGAAGGTTTCAGTGATCATTAGGTGTGTGTTTCGTGTGTGTCTCTGCTTTGAATACAAATGCAAATGCAAGCAATTGTGTATGACAGCAAAATATGTTTTCCCTCTTTCAAAACAACATTTTTGTAAGAAAAGACTATAACTGTCAATTAACTTATACTTAATGGGGAGCCAAATAAATAGACAATTATAAAAAGAAGACTCAATTTTATCTTGAGCTGCATAATATATTACAGTCCAGTCGAAATTGCATTGGCGCATTCATCGAATTGCAAAGGCAAGCAATTATTTAGAAGACATTGAACATAATATCCATTAATTTCTTTCCATAGAAACGTCTAATTGTACCTGTGGTTTAGACGTCTACAAGCTCTGAATGATCTGCTTAGGATCATTTAATTTCTCTGTCTTTTTGTAAATGTTAATATTCCTGGAGTTGTTTACAGTATGCACTTTGAACAATATTCTACATTTTTAAACATTTAACTCAAATCAAAGTTATTGAAATTGGAAATATTGACTTCTACTTGATATTTATGTGTATTATTTTACATTGTGGTGGAGAATGATAAGATGCAATTCATATCAATGTCATATTTTTAAATGAGACTACACACACACAAAAAAGAAATGTTTCTGTAATCACATCTGGTAAATGTGGCTCTTCTGGCCAAAATGTAAACTCCCATTGCTCCTGGTGGTTCTTGATATTACAGCCCCCTCCTCTCCCTCAGCTGGAAATATCTGCCCCACACAGACCCACAGATGTACTCATTTAATTAACTTCACCTCTTGTGGGCGCTTTGTCTTTTCTCTGAGGTTAAAGAGAGCCTGTGACTATAACATTTTCATTATTCGGGTGAGTGTCCTTCACCTCCCGTTGCCATGGTAGCGGCTGAAGTCCTATTGATAATACAGTGGCAGATAATGGCTCTCGGTGAGTGCGTGCATGTAGCCTGTCGCACCCAGATCCACATGCCACTGCCCTGACATTCACGCTTGGAGTCTGTGGTCTCACTGTTTGGCAAAGGCTGTGGCCCCTTATTCAGACACACACAGACACATGCACACAGCTATCCTCACAGGGGAAAGAATGGTTAGTCACATTTACACAAAAAATGCAGAATCAAAATAGAGTTAGACTTAGACAAACTTTATTGATCCACAAAGCAAATTATTTGGACACAGTAACTCACAAAATATTATAATAACGAAGAAAAGAAAAAAAAAGGTAATAAATTCAAAATAAGTAGCAAAATTAATGAGAGACTAGTGTCCAATAAGGCATAGTTATATAAATGTATATGTACAAGTAAAAATAAAACATGTAGAAAAATAGTAATACAAATATACTCAAATATAACTCTTAGTTGTTGTTTTTTTAATATATTGAGATGCAGAAAGAATATTTTGTCTTATTGTACAGTTTTCAATGAAATCCAGGCCCAGGTACAAATCAAAAATAGTAAAAACTAGATTCTCATTTGAAAAGATTCAGACAAATTTCCTGAATCACTTTTGAATGTAATGATGAATGAATAAGTGAATGCAATTTTATTAATTAATTTAACTTTTGTGACAACACTATAGTTTAATAAAAAAATAAACATAGCTCACACATATTCACTTTTTTGCCATTCATTCAAAATATTTTTAATTAAAATTCTAAAATTCTAAAATCCTGCCATGTAAAAATGTAGACTATTTCACAAACACACAGTCTTTCTTTTGGGAAAAATGGCAGATAGCAGCCACCACAGTGAATAAATGATCTTGCACATTTCAGACGAGGGTTGCCTCTGGAGTTTTTCCTGTCTGTCCTGATGCCACCTCTTAAACTGTCTATCCATCCCTGTGAGGACATTCTCTCCTCTGATTCACCCCGAGTTTGTTCTTTTCTCTTTTTTTTATTTATCCATCTTATTTTTCTCTTGTCCACTGAGGCTCTAAGGACAGAAACAGCTATTCATTCCCTAAACCAAACTTTCAGGCTTTTATTTGTGACTTCACTGCTACGGTGTGGTTGAACACATGACCCATGATCTAAGACAATGTTTCCACACAAAATGCTCGCCTTTGTGAACCTGTGTCTTCATAAATTTGGGAATGAATTCTCAGTATAACCACCCTGACAAATTTCTACATTGTGCATTATTTAAACCTGCTCTTGTCCCCATAAACCACTGTCTAGCCCCTCCCTCTTTTTCTCCGTCTCTGAAAGATTCATCATGCCATTTACCAAACATTTTCTTTTCGGAAGCGAACAAGGCTGCTTCCTTCTCCTTCGCCTCTCTCTTTTTTTTTCCATCTAGTTTCTTGTGCACGTACCTTACCTCTTTCCCTGAGTATTATCCTTTACCCATAACACTGCCCTGAAACCGCCCCATTTTCACCTTTATTATCTTATTTTCCTCATCACATTATAATCTTTTGTAGTGAGCCAGATTTTGTAAGTGTTCTACATACAAATACGGGATTTCATCAGATAGCGGGTTATTCCTGAGCTGCTCAAACTACGCATGCTGCCAAATATGGGCAAAGGAGAACATGCTGACTCGTTTTGTCCAAATTCAAACCCAGGAGGACTATCTTCTGTTAGAAAAGGCTCTATGGCATTTAGGATTAAGAGTGTGTAAAGAATTATGCTTAAAGGTGCACTGCGTAACATTTCTAGTGAAGGGTCTGCCTGTCTATCACAAGGGAGACAAGCAGGTTACAGTGCTACATCATATTACTACACACTACACTAGAGAGTCGCACCTATTCACACAAATTATCGTATTTTTTGAACAATAAAAACACCCATAATGAATCTATACAAGATGGATATGATTAATGTCATACCATGGAACATTCTAGACAAAACAATAACATCTCCATGGAGACAAGTAGGTAGTGGACGCTCCACCAGAAAAGTAATTTTAATTTTAATATTAATGTGGATTCAGGATGATACACTATGAAAATTTAGTGTTACAATTAGTACAATTCATATGGGGAAAAGCATCTTGCATTATTTAGCAATTATTCATTGACTGTTGTGACCAAACCTTGAAATATTTACTTTTCATTCAAAATGTCTGTTGTCGTGTTTGACCTGCTTTATGAAATCAATGAATCAATCTGCTATTTTCTGATCTGTTATCATGTTTCCGTTTCAAAACAAATCTGGAGTTATGTTTTGTTTAATTCCCACATGTTTAACACACAAATCCTGCATATTTAGGCTTTTTTCAAACAGAAAACACTCCACTCCACCTTGTGATGTCATGTGCTAATACAGGATGTGGTCCACTGTTTAACCTCCGTACACCTTCACAAGAATCATTTGGATGATTTCAGCCCAGGAATTGACAATCTCTACTGAACTAAAGGTAAAATGTAGCTGTTCATTACCACTACAGAACATCACAAAGTTGAATGGAGCATTTTGAGCTTTGGAGATCCAGACAGACTAATTAAGGATTAATCAAACTTGGGTAAATAAAACAAAACTTCAAGTATGTTTATCATTAGGTAACAACATTATAACATGGCTTAAACCTCACGAGAGTCAATTTTGTGCAATATATGACTTTAATGTAACAGCTAGATATAAAAGCTTACAAAATCTTACATTTAGATTTACATTTTTGGAGTGTCTATGAAATTACAGATTTTTGCTTCTTTTTTTAGCTCTTGTGACCTAAATAATCACAATTATCAAATAACTAAAATCTTGACATCCCTGTAGACGTATGATCAGGGGGCGTAGTGGGGCTCTGAAATCTATCGAGAGCTTTTGTAATGCTGCGGCCCATCAGCAATCTGACAGCCCTCTTCATCATAGTGGACTTTTTGCAATAACTTTGTGAGAGCTCATCTATGCTTAAACTATGCATCAAAGAATAGACCTGTACTCTTCATTTGTATGTCATGTTAAGTAATTTATTTCAAGTCAAATGTTCTATTCAATGCATAATTTACATCTAAAAATCAGATGAACCCACTGAACACAGGGCAGCTTTTTTGAGTTAGTGCATTGTCATTTTAGAACCTTTTCACAGTAAGGCCCATTCTGTAGTTTGCCAATGCAGATGGTTTTATTTTGAAAGGATCACGAAACAAAGCCCTGGCACTGGTCCACAGGGGCTGCTGGGAAACCTGTGTCTCCAGATTACCACCCTGCCGCTGGATGCGATCTCCGCAGTTCAGCCATTATTAAATATGTCAGTGAAATTTATATCTAAATGAGTGGGCCACTACAGTAGAGGGGAAACCCAGGAGCTTTTCCTATAAGTCAAAGAATTTCTGTGTATATTTTAGGTCGATCGAGAAACATCCCTGCAGAAATATTATTAGACCATCAAACTCTTGATACTTTGATTTCTTTTTTCTCCACGTCTATCTTGGTTCCAGCCCAATTTTCCGTCTTGTAGTGTTTGTTTATCAATACAATACCAGTGTGTCTGTGTGTTGATATGTGGAGTCATGGGCCCACCAGTGGAGCCGGGGGAAGGCCTTAAGCAGTTACATAACAACGTCCTCTTGACTTGGAAGTATGTCATTGCTTCGGATAAGAGTCTCTAGTGACCATTGCCTGAAGACTCGTCCGGATACTGCTAATGCCTGGATGGAGGGATGGGAACGGTGGAGTAGAAGATGGAGATAAAGGAAGTGGAGAAGGAGGGAGCAGGGAAGGACACAGCGAGGGAGCAATAAACAGGAAGACCAGCTAAAAGTCATAATGTGTATGGGGAATTGGACAGGGTCATGGGGACAAATGCTCGTGGGATTCGACAAGGAAAATTAGCTGCACTTTGAGGTGAAAGTGAAGATCGTCTAGACGTGGAGTAGAGCTTGCTGTCAGGTCCATCTGGGAACATTTGTTACGTCCTTTGTTGCCAGTTTAATTTACAGTCTTCAGAGTGCTAAACCTGTATACTAATTTCAGCTCCTTACAAAGTACATTGGGTTTTGTGCAGGAGTGCAAACCCAGAAGGATACACTCACATTAGAAATTGTTTATCTTATAGTAATCCATGATAGGTCAAGCCTCCAGCCAAATGGACAGCAGACAAAGACATATCAATAACCAATGAATACTTCTATAGCCTAAACAGACTTATTTGGACCAAGTTATGTTTTGTTTCATTTCTGTTCGAGTAATCCATACTTAAACCTTTAGTCCATAAACCTTCACCAGATTGATATAGTCCCCTTTTAGCTTCATACTTCACTTTTCAATGCAAAATCAGATGCAATACTGGGGCCCTCTGGTGCAGTTAATGACACATTATTCTAAGTCATGCTAAAAGAAATACCAAGAATAACAGTTTAACAAGCAAAAATTCATATGACTTTTATTTCAATGCATTCAAAGCAATAGTCCCAAGTGTCTCCTTGAACAGAAGCGTAATGGAAAAAAAGAATAGATGGCATAATTGAACTGTACAATGATTCAACTAAACCAGATGGTCTCACACTCTCACAGAGAATGACTTGGGCAGACACCTCTCGTCACAGTAATCAGAGTTTATCAGATTTCAAGTCCAGTACTGTCCATGACTCAACACTGTTCAGCAGAATTCACCGCCTATTTCATTTTTCCACACGTTTTGATTGATAGATTGTCAGTGTATAGACAATATAGGATGCAGACTATATACTATAATAAGAATATTATCTTCGAGCATCATTCTAGGTCACTTGCAAGCTAATATTAGGACTACTGTTTTAAGACTGCAGTGTTATGGACTTGACCGGTGTGTACTAAAGGGTGACTATGTCCTCCCTGTGCCACTGGGATCTGGTCATTCTGGCTTTCTTTACGCCCCAAAATAGTCATATGAGGAGAACTGGTATTAGGTGAGTGTTGTTTTAATACATTTCTTTAGTTTTTGATTCATTAGATCACTGTTTTTCAACCAATGCGCTGGGGAACAGTAGTGTACCCTGAGCAATTGCCGTTGTGCCTTGGAAAAATCTGTCAATTAATGTAACACTTGTCCATTTTAGAGTGTCCTCAGCAAACAGAAAACTTCCTAACTTCCTTCCTAGTGCCAGACACAGTGACTCAGACTTTATTTACACTTTTCTTTTCTCTAATTGAAGCCATTTGGTAATATTTTAGAGGATGGTCTGCCACCGCATCACCATGACTCAAGAAAGGTTAAAAAACACTAGATACACTTGCTGAATTTTTAAGTATCTACTGAATTTAATTTTATTATTTTTGTTGCTGATGTCTTTCTATGATTTGGATACAAAATAGATCAGGTCAGAACTAATCAAGTCTATTTACATGCCACATAGACTTCCAGAAGTCACAAAATTGTAGTCATGTTTTGTCAGTTGACCCCATGAAAACAGAGGCTACAAAAATTCCATAAAGAAGGGAGAGTGATAGAAAAGGCATTAAATTAAAGCATCTATATTACTTGCTATTTTTCATTTCTGTTATGCTGTTTCTTCATCAAAAGCATAATTGGAGTTTTGTTTCATTTGCACGTTTGACACACAAACCCTGCATATTTAGGCTGTGTTATTTTCTCACTAGGAAAACTCTGTTCCACCTTGTGACCTCGTGTGGCAAAACAGGAAGTGCTGCACTGTGTTTTTAAACTCCATATACTGTACTACTAGAATCATTTGGAGGATTTTACCCCTGGGATTGCCAGTCTGTATTGAATTAAAAGTAAAATTTAGCTGTGGAATAGAACATTTTGAGCTTTAGTGATGCAGACAGACTAATAATAAAGTGTTTCTCATACATGTGTGAATGAAACAAAACATAACTCCTGGTATGGTTTTGAGGAGGTAGCAACATTATGACATGACTCAAAGCCCACAAGAGTAAATTTTGTGCTATATGAGACTTTGTAAAGCAGGCAAACTATTGTGAACATTTCTTGAGCTGTACTGTAGAATAGAAGGTGCAGCAACTCGTGTGGCAGGTGCAGTTTCTGGTCCCTACATTGTTATCAATACCCAGTAGACCAACGCTAAAAGAGCCGCTCACTTTCTGTTAAGCTATTTTCAGCCTTTTGGTTATTTAGTTGCAGCGTGTGACATTGGAGTCTGAGTTCCACTTTTATCTCTAAGCAGTATACAACATAACAACACCTGTACCCGGGGTAAAAATAACCCAACCTTGGAAATACTCACTAATCACCACAGAATGGGGAAAAAATACAAAAAATTATTTGATAACATGAGTGGAATAAGATACAAACATAATTGATACAACACAGTAAGATTTGTGGCACAGTTGCCTTGTGTCCTACTTGTGTTGCAGTGGAAAGTTTTTAGATGAAATAATCTTATCAGGACCATCGTCTGTGTTTGTTTTTCAATTGGAGCTTGTCAATGATGTTGTAAGACAAAATTACAAACCTGTTAACCTTGTGTAGAGGAAATGCAGAGAGTTGGAAGAGGGCGTTGTATTCTCTAAATCCATAACAGTAGGTGCATATTTTATCAATGCGTTTTAGACTTACATTTAAGGCCACCACACACTACAGGAGAATTTGACAGATTTTGGCTGCGATTTGCTTTTCTCCGACACGTTAGCCAACTTTGTGTCTTCTTATGTGATTTTGAAGCCACTGTGCTCCTCATGTGTGTGATGTCAGTGTGACTCTGAGCTGCTCTGTCAGATCATAACCACCAAACATCAGCAACGCTACGGTAAAAGCTAAAAAGAAAACAGAGCGTTGGGCAGAGGAGTGATGGACACAGAGGCACGGGATACAAACTCAGGATATAACGAAAATAATGAGAAGACTTTATTACTCACCTCTCATAAAGTGTTAAATTTAAAGTGCAGCATCTCATCCATATTATCCATAGAAACTGTCCTCCACAAATAATGACATCCAGTCCACAAAACTATGCTATTAATATCCAGTTTCAGTCGTTCTTTGAAAGTAAAAAAGCCAGAGTAGTTCTTCACATCTGTCTGTTTACATCCACACAGCGCATGGATCGAGGTGAAGCTGTAGATTAGTGATAGTGACTCTACTTCCTGTGTACTTTAGCTTCAGTCTTTTATGCTTTAAATTCATCATGTATCTGAAGTATTGCACCACATTTCACAAGTAATAATAACACTTGTATCCAAACTAGAAGTGCAGTGCTCTGATCTTTTCAACACTTAAAGAGTTTCAAAGCAAGTCATTTTACTGTAGACAAGAAACAGTAGACTTTATAGCCTGTGGTCCTCAGCCATATCCCGCTGCTGTCTTTGCGATCGGAGATTTTAAGTCTCATAAGATTCTCCTCGTGTCTGTGGTGTGTGCTTTTCGTCGCACGATCCTGTAGTGTGTGGCGTCCTTTAGACAAACTTTATTGATCCACAAAGAAAATTATTTGGACACCGTAGCTCATGCGTCAATACATATATTAATAAAGCGCAAAAATATAAATGGTAATAATACATAAAAAAAAAAGTAAAAAAAAAAATAGAAGGAGACTGATGTCACATAATTATACAAATGTAATAAAATATCTCGGCTGTATACCAGAGGTGGGTAAGGAGAACAGTGCAAAGATGAAGTAGTGATTGACAGGACATAGGGTTATCTATTACATAAGGGTGAGCTGTTGAACATCTGTATGGAGTATGGTATGAATGTAGTCCTGTAAGTCTCACTGCTTGAGCGGAGTGTCCATGATGCAGAGCTGTTTGTCCAGTGTGCTCCTGTCCCTCACTGTGACAATTTAAAATGTGAATATAGAGGGATTATCAGACTATGTCACTTTGCGCACTACTGCGTGTGTGTCCTGCAGAAAGAGTCACTGTCCTGTCTTGTATCATGTAAGTGTCTCGTAGGATTTCAGCAGATTTCAGGCTTTCTTGGGGACTAAGGTAGTTGTGTCGATAAGGTATGAATGAATGTCCGGCTACTGAAGTAATGTCTTCTCATCATTTAATTACTCACCTGCATTTAACACATATGGTTTTATAAATTTTATTACACTCACTAATTTTAATTAAGCATCAGTTTAACACACGGTGATAAACTGTTTTATTGCACGATAACATTGCTAACTAGCATTGCAACTTCATGTTAACCGCACAGACAGCGGCGCTTTCTGCACTCGCATCCGCTGTGTTGCCAAACAAATAATCTGTCTATAGTCAAAATATTGTGATATACTTTGCAGTCCCAATTTGCAATGACAATTGTGTCTCCGCAACCATAGCTGTTAAATAAATAAGTACATATACATACATACAGTACATACATACATGCATATATAATGGATGTGAACTTGTGATGTCATTCTACTGAGCGGCTCTGGCCCGTCCTGTGCTGTGTTGGGATTAGTGTCTGTGAGACTGTGGGTTTTGTGGTTAATCTACTGTCATTGGGCCAAAGGATCATTAGCCCGAACAAGAGATCAGATCTGCTCTTATGTAAGTACCAGGTGCTTGGTCACTGTGTTCGTCTCTGTCCATATGAAACACACTGCGGTCAATGGATGGAAAGATTGATGCACGGATCACAGGCCCAACTGTGTGTAGATGGGATGGATTTTTACACTGATGTTCCACTGTCTCTCTGAGGTCAGAGGGAGTGGAGTTTGCAATAATGATTTCAATGGGCATTACGTCACTGTACAAAGTTTGTCTTAGGCTGAATGCATTTCATATAAAGAAATACTGTATTTTGCATTTGTATATCAAAGTCTAGTTTTATTTACCTTATTTCAATTGCATTCTCATTCTTGACTTTGTTCACTGACAATGGCTATTAAACATATTCTGATAATGATTCTGAAAAGATTGTTACATGAACTTGAATCTTCAGTTTCTAGTTGATTGGTCAAGTTAGGCTTAAACATTTGTTAGTGCAAGACTAAATGCACATATAGCATCTTGAATTTTTTTTTGTTTTTCATTTTGACTGTTTAGATTTAGTATAATTTATTTAAGCAATATGGTATGCAGCGGTGATTCTGAACTTTTATTGACTATTGCATTGAATGTCCTTGCATTAGCAGTGTTCTTAATGCAGCAATAAAAAACCCTAACTTTGCAAGGTGAAGGTAAAATATATTTGAACTAGTATGTGTAGTTGTGTTTCTGTGTCATGTTATTTATGTTATGTTCTGTATTACGCAGCAATAGCCCTGCCTTAGTTTTTATTAAAACCATAATGCTTATACCATGATTCTTATGACTAAATTAACTGATAGACTCATTTCAATTTGCACCATGTTTAGCTTCAGAGGTCATCTATTACAAGCACAATGGCCCACTTTCAAGGTTAGTGTCAATAGACTGACAAGACTAAGCAAACTGCAATTCATTCTTTAAGGACCGGATGATATGGTTCTTGATTTGTGCAGTCAGAAAGATATTATCATTACAGTTCATAACATATAATACAAAACTATATATATTTTTAGGATATTATTTCGATTTTTACTTTAAGGTCCTATATTATGTGAGCCTTTAGCCATGTTATAATTTTGTTACCTCACCAAATACACACCTGGACTTATGTTTAGTTTCATTCACATATTTGAGTAAGTCTGTGTTATTAGTCTGTCTGCATCTCCAGAGCTCAAAATGCTCTGTTGCACCTGTTGCAGCTCCCTATTACCCTTAGTTCAGTAGATACTATCAGTTCGGTGGCTGAAATCATCTAAATTATTTTATGACATCACAAAGTGGAACGTGGTGTTTTCGGTTTGAAAGAAGAACTCAGTTATGCAGAGTTTGGTTTTAAATGTGTGAATAAATCAAAACGCAACTCCATGTTGTCATGAAGAAATAATATTATAACATAGATCTGAAAATTGTGTAATACAAGACTTTTAAACAGTTTCCACTCATCATTACCTCTTGTACATCTTACATTCACTGTTATTCTAGTCTATTATGTGTTGATTAGGCCTAATTACATTTGCACTCTCTTTTATATGAATGAATATTTCCTGTATGGACTTCCAGCTGGCATAAACACTTGAATTCTGTCTACTACAGTCAGCCATTGTTCCCTGTCCATTCATTTGACTCGTCACTCTTCTCACATGAGGCACTGCTCTTTTCATCTCCCTTTTACTTATTTCAATAGTCTTTTTCCATCTGAATGCAATTTTACGTCAATTCTTTGCTCTTTTATTTTGAAACATTATTTTTTTCCATTTTTGACTGTTTTATGTTTCAATCTTTTGGTCTTAAATCTCCTGAATAAGTGACAGTTTAATGCAGGGAGTGAATTATAACTGTTGGATGTGCTTTGAACTTGCATTTAAGTAATACAGTTTAATGTCTGCAGTCTTTCATATTGATAATTTTACTCATTCTTAAATCAAAACAGTTTGTATTAAGGAATCAGTAATTTTAACAAACACAAGCACACGTCTGTTGAGGATAATAATTGAAATGGAAGAAGAGGTTTTGGTACTGAGAAAAGGTATAGGACAAAATTTAACATTATATTATGGTCTTGATCTATATCAGAACTGCAGTACAAGACTATGTAGCAACTATTCTAAATAATATTAAAATTACATTCTATTGTGTAACAATTTTTTGGTATATGGTTTGTATAGTGCTTTTGGACTGGAAAGTTACTTATACTGAATATCGCATGGACAAACACACAGTAACACATCGCAGTGCTGACGGTGACTGTGTTGTTGACATTGCCCCCATCAAAGCATTTATAAATTATATATATATATTTCTGTGTGTGTGTGTGTGTGTGTGTGTGTGTATATATATATATATATATATATATATATATATATATATATATGTGTGTGTGTGTGTGTGTATATGTATATATGACTGTGCAAAGAGGCTCCTGTGACAGTCTAGCACATAACTGCAGGGTGTAAGATGCTGACAGGGAAAGCATACATGGAGCGACATAACCAAGTGGCGGGCATAGTGTACAGAAACATCTGTGCAGAGTTCGGGCTGGAGACCCCAGGATCAAGGTGGGAAACACCTCCAAAGGTTGTGGAGAATGACTGAGCCAAGATCCTGTGGGACTTCCAGATACAGACTGACAGGATGGTGATGGCGAACCAACCAGACATAGTGGTGGTGGATAAGAAACAGAGCAGAGCCGTGGTCGTGGACATCCCAATACCAAGCGATGGTAATATCAGGAAAAAGGAAAGAAACTAGAGAAATACCAGGGGCTCAAGGAGGAGCTGGAGAGAGCCTGGAAAGTAAAGGCATCAGTGGTGCCTGTGGTGATCGGACCCAAAACTGGAAGAGTGACTACAACAGATACCGGGAAAAACAACGGACATCTCAGTCCAGAAAAGTGCAGTACTGGGAACAGCAAAGATACTGCGCAGAACTCTCAAGCTCCCAGGCCTCTGGAAGAGGACCCGTGCTCACAGCCTACCTGCTATCCTTTGTCCAACCTTACAGACCAACTTAATAAAAAATAAATTTTCAGCGACAGTTATTGAAATAGAGACAAACCACCCAACAGTGGCCGGTGGCTGCCTGTGTCTGCATGGGGTGGGTGGGAGAGGGAGGTGAGTGAATATTGGCCCTGACAATCAATACGTGTTTGTGGAGTGAATAGCAATGATTTTCAGATCATGCCCTGGTCCTTGCCTCATTTCCACTCCACTAGGTAATTACACTTGTGTTCAGCCCACATTTTGTTCATGTTTGTAGGTTATGGTTTGAAGTTGGTCTGAGATTAATGAGTTTTTTTGTTGCAAAGTCAAAATATAAAAACATGATTTATAAAAAGACTGAAACTTTGTTACATTGACGGGCCTGTTAACATGATGGGAACCTGCACTAGTCTGCTAAAATGGAGGCTACTACTGAGACTGTTTGTAGAGGACACTTAAGACTTTTTCCATTAAGCCGTAACCCTCCACTTTACCAACCGCCTTGTAATGGTGCATGTAAACATTCTTCAACAGTGAGCTTGAACCATGCTACATAACATGGCTAAACATGGCTAGAATTTCCAATTCCAAGTATTTCTTTTTAATTCCATTAATTAAACAAAACCTACAACACAATTCAATGCTATTTTGTTTTACATGCAGACCATAAGCACATTGGACCCCTGTCTCATTCTTCACACTTTGACCATGCTTTCTTTAGAGCTACTGTTTCTAGACTGAAATGGGCCTTATCATAAACAAGTTTAATTTTGTACACACTTATATAAGCAGTTTTGAACTCATAATAATAATAAATTCAGACCAGAATAGACCCCTTAGCGCTTTGGCTGCTACCTGCTCTCCTCCTGTCTTCTCTAATAATGATGTCTATGTCTGTACTCCCTGCTCATTTGCTCACCACTTCCATTCATTCAGATGCATCACGCGCCGGACAAGCTGGTGTGGGAGTGTGAATGGGACTCTGTATTGACCCAAAGTGGCCTTCCTTAAGCTTCCTGATAACCCTCTTACAAGGAGCCCAGTGTGCAGTGCCACAGTTAGTCCTCTTATTTTTGCACCACTGCCTAAAAGTATTGATTTTATATCAACCTTTAAAGGTCCTCTGTTAAGCTCCTTCAGCTTTTGTGCGACTTCGAAAGTAAACCCCAAAGCCCCAAGCAATTCTCTGCCAAAGACCGCATTTGTTTAATCGCCTTATATGGACTGCTATTGCCCAGCTTCCTGTGGTATGATGAGGTACAGTGTACATGTAACATGTAATACAAGGCCTCAAAGAATGCTGGGGCAGGGGTCAGTACATTTCTATTAGCACAACAACAAAATACAAATGCAGGAATGTTCTTTTAACAATCAGTATGTTTATCAAAACATAATGCATTGGTCAGTAAGCCTTTTGTCTGTGCTACCGTTGTGAAGCTATATATAAAAAAGTATAATTGATACTCTTTATTGTAAAACTCACAACTCCCCAAATTAGAGATCTTTTTTTCTCATGGCCACGGTGATACTGATTGTTTAGAATCCAGAAAAAACAATGGCTGATAAACTTTGCAGATAATTTTTAGGACGACAATCAAAGACGATTTTGATTATTTTCCTCAAATTAAACTCAACCACAAAACTGTTTTACTACAAGGTGGATATGAGAGCTGCATCTGTTATGTTCTGTGCAGTGTCCCCTTTGCACTAAAGTATTCAAATAATGCAACCAATAAATTACACAATTTCTACCCCAAATATTGTACCTCTAGTACTGAACTACATCATCTTCATTGATCAAAGAGCAAAATTATAGACTATGAAGTTGAACAAACACTAAACAAACACTACAAACAACAAAACAAACAAACACTATTCAAAAGCAATGGACTCCCTCGTTGATAGGAGTTTCTCCATTGACACAGGCTTGGGACTAGTGCAACAGTGGACTTCAGTTTCAAGTATGCTCCTTGTGGCATTGTCTCCCATCCCCCATGTACGAGTTTGTTCATTTGGACACTCACCACTTGACTAATTTGTGTTAACAAAACTGTTTACAGTTATTATTTATTCATAGTGAATAATTGAACTTTTTCTCATTGTCACTGCCAACTGTTTTACCTATTGCTCTATTGTAATTGCCAAATCTATTAATGCTGTCTTTTTGTTGGACCACAGCTGCCACACTCGTACTTTGCTGTGTCCAGTGACGCAGGCCCACATAGCGCCAGCCGGGGTGTTGTGTGGGCAGTACGGGTGGAGGAAGTGGAGTTGTCAGATTCGAGTGCCGCTCAGTGTGGACCTCTTTACTCAGTCTGTGCAAATCTAGTCAGCTGCAGATGACAGGAGCCCTCAAACACACGTCTCAACATGAACCACTCTTAGTTTGTTTGTGATCATGTACAGTCATTACATTGGCATTATGTCTCCAGGAAGTGTTTGTCAAAAGTACCATTTTTATTACGTATTAGGGAAATGGGAGTGTACATGTAAAAACAATAGGCCTTTAAAGGGACATGCAACTTTTGTAGATAGCCCCCGTCACCTGTTTGTTTCCATGGAGCTGTTATTATTACTTTGGAATAATCCACAATATGACTTTAATGCATCTATTGTTCTGTCTTATTCATTCACTTTTTATTGCTAAAAAAAAAAGGCCATGTATTTCTTCTGTGACCAGGAGCATATCTTTGACACCTTTGTGTCTCTGTGGAGATAGAGAAGTGTTAATGGAAGTATATGCCATAATCAGCATGGGGTCAACAGAGGTAGATGTATTTTTATTTTTCATGTTTTTCTTGACTTTTGTTGAAAGCTGAATCAGATGTTTTGTTGTAAATGGTGAACTATTACAAGATGAAAACAAATAAAACAAAAATGTATTCAATGAGTATCGCTTCAACACAGTTTAAAAGATGAGCACTGAATAGTATGACGTAGTGTATAAAAAGACCAGTATATTTACGCGTTATTGTAGCTCTAAACACAGTGAGCAGTAACTTATTTCCTTTAATGATTTGCATCTTTCTTCTGTCAGTCATGCCTATTGGGTTAGACAAACCTGTTTGTGAGCTGCAAGAGTCGATAAGTCTGACTGATTGGTCAATAATAACGGTAATCTACTGTGGCGTTGGCTTTATGCCTTCAGATCAGTCCCCAGTATCATCGCTTTGGTTAAAGAAGCACTTCTTAAATCATTGAATATGGAAGTTACTAGGGATGCAACGATATGGTTTTCCCATGATTCGAAACATATCTCGATACGTGGGTCACAATATTGATTCGATACGTTTTAAGATTCTGTGTAATTTTTTTCTGCGAAGAGTATAATAACACTGTGATGTTAATGAAACATTACAGTACAACTACTGTACAGCTGTAGTTTATATCTGAATTGTTTTAGATCATTTTGTTAAATGATTTACAGCATTTTTTTTTTCAGTGAAAATAATAACAGTGCTTTCTCAGGCTATTTTATATCTTATAATATAGCCAGTCTACTGTTAATATAGACAGTAGGGGAGTTGCACTATCATACTTTTCCTTCTTTAATGATGATTGGATGGCTTCTTTTCCTCCTGAGTTCTCTCACTGCTTGCACATGCCTTTGTCCATGTGCTCTGCCTCCTCCAGCAGAGACAGACAGTAGCTCCTCCCACACTGTCCTGCTACAGTTTGTCAGACACTGCTCTCTCCCATCCTCTTTCTGGACACTAAAACTATGTTATAGTACAATGAAATGTCTTCTGAATGAAATGTGAATGAAATAATCGTGGATTATGGAATACCTTTATTGTCATATAAATGTTTCTGATGTTATCGCTTTACACACAGACATGGATTAAATCATTAACATTTCCTAATCATCCTAATATTTCCAAATAAAAGAAGCCTTGAACATGTTACATGTTGTTTTTCAGTGGACTAGTTGGATATTTATTTTTACGATTCTGGCAATTAACAGGACGCGCCACACCATGCCCTCATTCCACTCCACCTGATATTCAGGCACAGCACACCTCTTGTTTAGAGCTTCATGTCCCACACTAGCGCTAAAACTTTTTAATCATTCCTGGGTCTATCAACATAAAATAAAAAATGACTGAAAGGTAAGATCAACCTCTGTTAGAATATTTCAGCTCTAAGTCCCTATGGAGCTGTTTTCTTGCTGCATCTGAGGAGGACACTGCGATAACTGTTTTCCTTTTGGACCAAAATAAATGACAACACGGCGCGCATGGAGGGGCACGTGCATATCGAACACGTGTATCGAATCGTGAGACCAATATCGAACAATTTGATATTATATCGACTATCGCTGCATCCCTAGAAGTTACAGACAACACTGCATTTTGATGTGAAACATTGTACTCATAATTGCTACTTTGTAATGAAAAATTACAAAATGGATTTAAGCAACATATTTTCAAGAGCCTGTGATCAATACGAGCATTCGTGGTCCTGTTTAGGTGCTTGATTTTCAACAGAAAGGTGAGAGTGAATAAATGGAAAAATCTTGTGACTTTAATTTTACTTGAGAGAGACTTATTTAAGCTCACAGATCATCTCACCAGTTGTATTTCCAACCAAGTCAGCTCTTTCTGGTCAGATTGTGTTAAAATAAAGATTAAGTTTAATTTGAGTAGTGCTTTCAGTTAGTTTCACACCAATGTTGATGACACCGCTGCAAAGTATCAATATCTTAATACAAACCTCCTAATTAAAATATGTAGTCTCTAATGTATATATATGTAAATAGGCCACATTCGCAGAACACAAAACACAACACAAAACTAGAATCACAAGTTTCCCATAAAAGTCCAGACACTTTCACATTTGGGGCAAAGGTCAGATGCCTTCTTGTCTCATTGTTGTGGATCATTGGTATGTTACAATTGTTTCTCCCTAGACACAGAGATAGCACAGAGATTCCTCAACAGTTGCATTTGTGAGTGAACGTAAACATCCTGGTACCAGAACATCCTTGTTAGCTCAAATATGAGGCAAGACAACACACTTAATTGCATGCACTTTGTTTTGCCAGAAAATTATGAGCAAAGAAATGGGGCTGGGCTTATTACATATTATACTACTAATTGAAAGTCTTTCTTATGACCATTTCTCATACAGTTCACAAGGGACACAACACAGACATTGGATACTGGTGTTGATTGTTGTGTTTATTAAACAACAATCCCAAGATAATGGTTCAGTCCATATCCCATTGTGGTCTATAAATTGGCCAGTGTTCATCCCAAACACCTCGAAATATTGAACTTGTCTATTTTCAAAGCTGTTCCATAGTTACTTTACATGATAAATAACAGTTACAAACCACATTTGGATATATATATATTATTTTTTTACCATGCGGTGTTTGTGTTTAAAGGAAATAAGTATATTTTCAGTCTCTGCTCTGCTATTGGTTGATACGATATATTTGTAGATACTTAAAGCAAAACTATCTACATTGGTATTGGAACAGAAAAAGAGGATCAGTGCATCCCTACAATTTACACATTACTGAACTGATAGCAAATTTGTTATTTTTATATTAATTTTATTTGTTATACATTTTTATCCAGCACCAGGGATCAGCCTTGTACAAGCTCTCTTATTAAACTGCTTTGCTTTGACTGCATCTCATTTATAGTTCTGTGACCCATTTCACACCCGGCAAGCTGTGTTTGCACATCACCACATGGAATATGTACTGTCAAAATGTCTATTTGCCAACATCTTGTTTTTGTGCATTCAAAACATCTGGTAATAGAAGATTGATTGACACTGTAGATTATGTTAAAGAGTTCAGTTGAGTCTTGGACGGTTGTCCTTAAATTGAACATGAATGTATGATTTGTGGTTTGCAGAAAATTACAGGAAATGCATGGCCATATGACTTTGTGTTCCTGTTAATCAAGTGTGTTGCGTAGGTGGTCTTCCTCATCACATCTTAATGGCACATTTTACATTAAAAGCTTTACGATATTAGTTGGTCTTTACTTTATATGTGTCAACCTATGGGCACTCCGTTTTAGCAAAGCATTTAGCATTTTATCATTCAAATCTAATGTTTTTGTTCGGGTTTTGGTTCATTTATTTACCATTTTTCTGGCTTCTTTACAGAGTGTTTCCAGTTCAAATCTATATCCAGTCACTATGCTTTTTACTATTTGACTTATTTTCCCCCAATTTCTCTCAGTAAATGTAAAAAATCCTCCTCTCTCCATCTTAGCGCTCGTGTTTTCTGTTGTTTGAGTCAGTAGAGAAGTCTGTGCACTCAGCAGCACCTGTAATTACTGCTGCCATTCACAACATCCAGCCTTAATTACCAATCACAAATGTACTGCTGCCTGGGCCTCACTAAAGAAGCTCTGAAAGTTAGCATTGACGTTTACCAGTGCTAGTGCAGAGACGGACCATGACAATCAATCTGCCATCAGGGAACGCCAGAGCCACAAATATATTGCATATATGTATGTATTGTGTAATAAGTCTCTGAGCTCCTATTTTGTACAAGAAAAAGGTTTGAATGGATTGTTGACTGTTTGACTGTGGAAAAAGAATGCTGATGGTGCAATTTTCTCAAAGACAGAATGTTCTCTTAAGTTTAATTTTATTTTTGTTTCTCAGCTCTGCTTGTAAAATATAGACCTCCTCTTGTTAACTTTGCAACTCATCATTTATTTAAATTTATAGGTCTAAATTTTAAGCTAGTTTGTTTATCAACTTTCACTTTTTTGGTTTTAATAAACCTCTATAGTCTGGCAAATGATTTCTGTTACTGTTGGACATATAACTTGTGTCTAAATAGCATATAAAAATCCAACACAAGCCAAACATACAGCTTACTTTAACTAAGAACCAGGATTGCCTATTTTAAAACAATAACAATTTATTGTAGATTTTATATTTTTGTCCTATAGCTTTTTAAGGAAAATAATATATACTTTCAAAATTCCAACATTTTAGTCGTAAGCTAAAAATGAGAATATGTGTCCAAATTTGGAAAAGTGAAACCCATATCAGACCTACACTGAAGCCAAATCAGGGGTATTAAAACTTAATATGAAGGTATTTCCCATGTGGATTTTTCTCAATATACTTTTTGGCAATGCCCCAACTATGGAAAGGCTCTTCTTAATATTAACTTTAGAAATTAAGGAAAAAGCACATAACTTTTTTTTTTTTTAATAAAACAGGATTTTCACAGGTGAGCGTAGGAATCAAACCTCTGGGTTATTGGGGTTGAGCACCATTGATCTACTGCTGCCCCACTGTGAACAGCTTTGACTGATATGTTACTGTGTACAGCTGAAAAAAGCCTTGATACCTACAGAAAATGCCATTCTCACCTGTTTGCATTATGTTGTGTTTTTAGGATCCCTCGGTGCAGAAGGTTGGTGGAGGTAGAAAGAAGACAGTCTCGTTTAGCAGCATGCCCTCTGAGAAGAAGGTAAAAGTCAAACACTTAACTCTGACCTGCTGGACATTTTGACGAAGTTCTTTTCCCTCTGTACGGTCTCAGGTGAGCAGTGCAGCGGACTGCTTGGCCTTCATGCAGGGCGGCTGTGAGCTGAAGAAGATCCGTCCCAACTCCAGGGTCTACTGCCGATTCTACACCCTGGAGCCGGACCTCACTTGTCTGCGCTGGGAGCCCTCCAAAAAGGATGGGGAGCGGGCCAGGCTAGATGTGTCCAGCATCAGAGAGGTCCGAACAGGCAAGAGCACGGAGACCTTCCTCCACAATGGCCCCCTGTCCGAGCACCTGGCTGAGGAGGCGGCTTTTTCCATCATACATGGGGACGACTACCAGGTAAGAGGAAGTTAGTTATGATGTAAATAACTCAAACTGCAACTTAATGAAACTATATATTATCTTTAAAGGTGTATTTTGTAACTTTTATGGTGGATGGTCCGTGGTATTAAACCTTTCTATCTTCATGGAGACCAAATCAGACCAAGTTACAGGTCAGATCTGTGGACAGGCTCACTGTCAGAATGCCTGTTTTTATCTGTATTTTTGAGCTAGAAACCCCAACTGTTATATAATAAATGTAAGGTAGTTTTATTTAATGTCATACTGTGGAACATTCCAGGCAGAGCTATGACATCCATAGAAACAAGCAGTTGACGGACCCCCAACCAAAAGGTTACACAGTGCACCTTTAAATAACATAAATTACTGACCCCTTATGTACATACTTTTCAAAAATGTTATAAACATAAAGGAATCACTTTTATATAGTCTTAAGAAATGGCTGATATAGCAGATAAAGACAATTTATTTTCCAATCTTCAACAGCAATACGGCACATCAGAAACTGAAGGTTGTCTGGTGAAGGCTGTTAGATATTGCATTAAAATTTTCCTTATGTTACAGGCATAGTTGATTTTATAGAATACCTGGATTATGAACTTTTTCTGTTTGCCAGAGTAAAACATTTTTCAAATTACAGCCCTGATCTGTGTATAACTTCTTTCATCCTTCCATGAAAATCACATTTACATAACAGCTGACATCTTTGCACTGTCTTTGTATTTTGGGCTTGTTCATTTTAACACTATAATCCTTAGTCTAGCAGGATGACCCATAGTTTTTGTCCATCTGCTCTGTAATCCTTTTGCCTGTCCCTCTCAGTCACTGGACCTGGTTGCGCTGTCAGCAGATGTGGCTAACATCTGGGTAACAGGCCTTCGCTACCTATTGGCACACCCTTCAGTCATTGGAGCGGCTGGAGGAATCAGCGGGGGAGGTGGAGTCCTGCCTGAGGGAAGCGTCTCGGTAGAGGGAAGTCTGGGCAGTAAGATGCGGAGCGAATGGCTGGCGACGGAGTTTGCAACAGTTGACGAAGATGGGTACGGCATTGTGTCTGAGGATGTGGCTGTGTCGACCATCTGTAAACTGTGCCCTGGGATCAAAGAGGCAAAGGTATAAAGAAATAACATACTATCATTTATAATCACAGTAAAGATTTCACTTGTGATTTCAGGTGGGTGGTAGTAATAATGTAAAGGGGGGATACTTACACGTTTTTTCGATGATCAACATGCTAACTAAAGAAAGTCCTCAGTTAAGTAAATTTGATCAATATGCGAGCATACCCTTAGGAGATGCTGCCCACTGCTCTTGAAAGGTTGCCCAGCATCACTGAAAGATGGATCAAATGAATGAATGAATGAGATACTTTAAATGGGTAGGAACTATGGAGTTATCATTGTAATCTTGCTGGTTTAGTTCATTACTTAATTAGGTTAGCTGGCTGTATAGCTTTATTTTTCTTGAGCAAAAGAAATAATTTACGAAAAGTTTTTTTCCTGTCAGACTTGAGTATATCCTTCCATGCCCTACTTTGAGAGTCCAGACAATTTTAATAAGCTTATCAATCCAATCAAAAACAAAGTAACTTTAATTTTGGAACATTTATATAACACAGTTGAACCCAGGACAAAATTACTCAAATCAGACCTCATCATCATTGGCTGCAGCTTGTCAAGTGCCAAAGACTTGTAATTAGGAGTGCTGCCTGTAGAAATGGGCAGGTGATGCTGTATTCACCCTGACAGCGGGAGTGGTGTGTGTTTTCTGCTCATTTGCTTCAGTCATTGTGTTTGAAGCAGCTGATCATTTAATCTTCAGTCTGAGGCCTGGGGGCCTTTGTTCCTTTGTTGGTTTGTCACACGTGTCACCTGTTACTTACTTGTACCAAACTCTGCTTATTATGTTGCCCACTGGTTAAACAGACGTCTATAGAGGCCCACAATCCCTGTGGAAACTTGAGGAGCTTAGAAGTGTGTTGGCTCAGCCATGTGAGATTGAAATGTGTGATTGTGCTGAGATTATAGCTCTGAGGGGTCTTTTGGAAAGCTTGAAAGACATTTTATTTCAGTGCTTCTCAAATTAATATGTGGTGCAGGCTTATTTTCCCAGTGAAAGTTAAATATTAATAATGCAATGCATTTATCCCTAACTTAAACAGTGCTTTGCCAGACGTTTAGTCTCTTTACAATTTTGTGCATTATTCATTCACTCCGTACTCGACCACCACCAATCTTTCAAGTACACCACAATTAATTGCTGACTATGTAACTTTTATTTAGCAGGCTCTGCCATTTATTTGTCTCTGTGTTTTTGCTTTTCCATTCCAGAGCATGGCATCATGGTTTACATGATAAACAAACATTCTTTTGGAGAGCAGGTTGCTTCTCCACAGATCTGACTGGTAACATGGCCTAGTTGTGTAACCTGTGTCTTCATGGAAATAAATTTTAAGTTTAAGGACATATAGTGAAACATTCCAGGCTGGGATTTCCTTCCCAGACAAGCAAGGGGCTGACCTTCCACCAGAAAAGTTGCATAGTGCACCTTTAAGATCATGCATATTCTATTATAATTGTATGTGTCTCCTCTCTATTTTACAGGTGCGTCTGCGCTTTAAAGAAATCCAGCGCAGTAAGGAGAAGCTGACGTCTCATGTGACACGTGAGGAGTTTCAGGAAGCCTACTGTGAGCTGTGCACACGCCCTGATGTCTACTTTCTGTTGGTCCAACTGTCCAAGGACCGTGAGTGTTTGGACCCTCAGGACCTGAGGCTGTTCCTGGAGACGGAACAGGGCTTGTCCCTGGCCACCACTGAGGGCTGCTGGGAGTTGCTGAGGCGATATGAGCCCTCAGCACAGGGCCGGGAGAGGGGGCTGATGGGAATTGATGGGTTCGCCAGGTATCTGCAGTCTCCAGAGTGTCAACTACAGGACCCTGAACACCAAGGAGTCTGCCAGGACATGAGCATGCCTCTGTCACACTATTACATCAGGTGAGAGATAACAGCCTAAATACCAGAATAATATTGATTGATAAAATAAATTTAACGAAAATACACACATTTTGCACATGTTTTATACACTCTCAATGATAATTCAGACAACATGATGTCTTTTGTTTTTCAGCACATCGTACCGCTCTTACCTGCTGGATGACCAGGTTCATGGCAGGGCTGACCTCGGTGGACTTATAAAGGCTTTGCAGGCTGGTTGTCGCTGCCTGGAGCTCGGGATCACTGACGGGCCAGAAGGGGAGCCACTTCTGGGGGTGGACCTTGGGCCAGACATCCCTCGTCATCATCACCATCATCATCATCACCACTCCCCAGTCACTATCCGCTCTGCTCTGGAGGTGGTCAACAAATATGCCTTTCTGACGTCCCAGTACCCACTGCTTATATATCTGTGCCATCGTTGTACGCCGTCTCAGCAGCGGGTCATGGCGCAGCACCTTAAAAAAGTGTTCGGGACTCGCCTGTACACCCCCGAGGCTCTCCCTGTCACTCTGGGGGGCCGGCCCACCACTCTGCCCTCTCCTGAGCAATTAAAGGGGCGTGTGCTTATAGTAGGAAAGAAGCTGCCCTCAGAGCTAGAGGACTCCGATGGAGATGTGTCTGAGGAGGATGAGGAAATAGGAGGAGGTGGACCCTTAGCCGGCCGCAGAATGACCATCCCTGGTGAGGAGGAGCTGGGCGTGGTGCTGGTCGTGCCCCCTCCTTCTCAGCCCCGGAAACTTCGGCTCCACAAAGAGCTGTCAGACCTGGTGAGTATCGTTCGGACAGGCAGTCGCAGCTTCTACGCTCAGAGAGCCACTTTTAAACTTGCACAGCAGCAGTCGCCTCCCAGCAGCCCCTGCTCCCCAGGCACACCACTGCCCCCTGAGCCCCCATACTGGACTCTGTGCTCTCTGGGTGAAGGAGAGGCCGGGCGTCTGAGCAGTGAGAGCCCGGAGGACCTGGTCATGTTCACCAAACGCACCCTGACGAGAGTGCGCCCCAGCTCAGTGCGGCTGGACTCTAGTAACCCCAACCCTCAGGGCTACTGGAAGGGCGGGGTGCAGCTTGTGGCCTTGAACCAGCAGACTCCTGGAGCCATGCTGGACCTTCACCGAGGACGCTTCTCTCAGAACGGGGGCTGTGGCTTTGTTCTGAGACCTGCTGTCATGAGAGATGAAGTGTCATACTTCAGTGCCCACACACAAGGCTGTGTCCCTGGAGTGCCTCCACAGACGCTCCGCATTAAGGTACAGTCCTTTTCATTTGAAATCAGAAATATAATAGTTGTCCTGTATGTTTTAGCTTTACATTGTACTGTGATTCATGTGTGACATTCATTCTGCTGTGCAGGTGATTAGTGCCCATAACCTGCCCAAGCCCCAGGGGTCGGGTGCTAAGGGTGAGGTCATTGACCCATATGTGGTCCTGGAGCTACATGGGGTCCCTGCAGACTGTGCTGAACAAAGGACACGCACGGCCGCTCAAAACCAGGACGACCCACTGTTTGACGAGACCTTTGAGTTCCAGGTGAGGAAGGACTGTACATTCTCTACAGTTAAAGGAGTCATACATTAGAAGGACATGCTTTATATCAATGATCCGAGTTTCTGAGGAACTTGAAATCTTGAAAATATATATTATAATTACACCCAAAGGTACATCCCCTCGTGATGTTTAACTATTCCTGCAAAAAATTCAGATGCAGCAATATGAAATGAACATTTAGGATTTAGGCCTAGTGATTACATTCTGTACTAATTGAGTCTGTGTGGATATTATGATTATGAATTACAGCAAATACAAACACCAATGCAATGAACGGGTAAAACCTTTTACATAACAGCATGACAGCTCCACAAAATAATCCTGTTTACCAGATAGAGAATGTTTAATTCTCAAAAATCTGTGGGTGTACAGCTTTTCTCTAATATATATTACAAATTGCTTTCTATTTAAAACTTTCTACCTTAAATATATTTTTTAAAATATATACGTATTTTTAAACAATTAAACAGTATTATCTGAGTTCAAAGACTCTTAGCTATGTAGCTGGAATAAAAGTAAAGTAAAAGTAAAGTAAAAGTAAAGTAAAAGTAAAAAGTACGGATGCACCGATCCGATACTGGTGTCGGCTATCGGTGCTGATACTGAAAAAAGTTACTGATCAGATATTGCCTGCCAAATACTGGCTCAGCCGATATCCTGGTTGGACAAATGATGTTCGCCTCTTTACTGGTCATAGTCAGCCCAGAAAGTCTCATTGTTAGAATTTTCATTTATACAAGGTGATAAATAACAGCTACATAACACATTTGGATCAGTTGTCTTATTTGATAACAGAAATAAATGTTATTTTCATTCTCTGCACAGTATGGGTTGATATCAGGGAATCGGCAGATCATAATTAGTATCGGAACTGAAAAGCTGGATCGGTGCATAAAAGTCTTATTTTCCCATTTTGAAGGCCCTGTTGCATTATATTCTGAAGCAGACCATCATTGTTACTGACTGTGCTGCCCTCTGTGAATCAGTGCTCTGTACAAGACATACTGATGAGCCATGCTGACAGATGTTATGACATGGGTTTGATTTGTGTGCATGTAGCTTGTCGTGCATCTTGAGGAAAACAGCCTTTTAAAATACCTTGTTATTGAAAGAACATTTGGCAGTAAATTGTGTGGACAGGAGGCAAGTAATTACTGACTCAAATCACTGTTAAATGCAATAAGCAATTTGCACATTTTGTTATTGGGAGCTTTAAAAAATAATAGATATTCTGTCTGAGTCTAATGGCTGTATTCGTCTTTATTAAAGCGCTTGTGTTCCTATATGAGGATATATGGAGACATAGGTGGGAGCCCATCTGTCACAGGTTTGACAGACAGAGACACTGGTGAGTGGATAGGAGCAGTATGCTACAGACGATGATGGATTACCTGCGTGTGACCCATAGGACATACCTGTATCTGTGGAGAGGTAGATTTACTTAAAGATTCATACAATGGCGCTATGACAGCAGTTAGCAAGGAACTGTCTGTAGAGTATAAAGCAATAAAGTACACGGGGTCCATACCATGGAATATGAAATAAGACAGGTCACATCACAGTTGAACTCTATGGTTAAAGCCCCACCATGTAACTAAAACAAAGCATGTTTTTGTTTTTTCATTTTGGAAGTTTTTATTGCACTGAATAAACATGGCTTCCATAAAACTGACTGACTTAATCGGCCTTGAGGGTGGCCTCCTTCTGCTTGTTTCCATGGAAATGTTGTTGCTTTGGCTATAATATTCCATAATACAGCATTAGAAAGTTACATTGTGTTGCTTTAATCTCTACTTTGAAATTTTCCCATCATGGCTTCTCCACATTAATTCTTATTTCTGCCTACATTAAGTTTGCATATTAATGAGTTGTTTTGTGACAGATATCAATCCAGACTCAAACTCTTATCCAGGGCTTGAATGTGGCACAAAGAATGGCTTATTAAACTTATTTATGATTTGAAATAAGAGAATGTTACATTGCATCAGGCTTGTTTTAATTTAACCAGTAGCTTTCAGTTTAAATTAATTACACTCAGCATATGCTTTTACAACAACAAAATTATGAATTAATGAACATATAAAGCAGTGGGTTAGACCAAAGTTTTCTCTACTTAAATTAGAGTTTTCCAAAAACTGCTCCTAAAAACTCTCCAAGATTTAGTTTACCAGAGATAAAGAGGAAAAGGAAGTCTAAATAAGGGCCCATTGATTTGGTTACACACATAGTAACAGATAGTTATGCAAAAACAAAGGAAAACCCCATGTTGGATAAAACGTCACATATTACTCATAAATTGGCCTCACCCAAAATCGTTGAATACAGTGATAAAACATGCATCTGACTTTGACGCAGCCCAGGCTTGAGGGCCCTACTGACATCTATCTTTCCAACTGCAATGTCTTGACAAGCCTTTTCTAGCTTTTCTCTCACTCCAAACACATTTAATAGAAATTGTGCCCATTGTGTATCAGCTGCAAAAGAAACCTCAAAAGTGGTTCTACACTCATATCCCAGGATGCAATGTGTTCTATTAGAAATCTTTCATCTTTTTAGTAGTCTTTTGTCAGCCTCTGTCAGCGTATGTGCCACTCAAGAACACCCTCATAATGAGCAATACAGAATGTGATGTAATGTAGATAGAGAAAGTGACATCTTACTGTATAATATGCTGCTTACTATTCTTTACAATCATTTTGTTACATTCTTTCATTAACACTGGCTATGTTTACCGTTGGCTATGCAATGGCAAAACCTCATCACTACCTCATATTGTGAGTAACCAGGCTCTTTAAATGAAATTAAATTCATGTAAACAGCTACATCTGATATGAGTAATCTGATTTCTTTCTGATTGTTCTCACATGTGTGGATTTTGACAAAGAAAATGTGTATAAAAGGGCAAACTAATGCAGTAAGGATAAAAATGAAAGGGGGCTTTTTAAAGAAAGAGGTGAAATGAATTGTACTGCCTAGCAAATACATTTACTCTAAAATTCCAATGATTAAATGGCATGTGTCCCCTGGCGATTTTGATTATTACATTTTTTTGTGTGCATGTAAACACACTCCATTCATCCATCCATTTTCGTCCGCTTATCCGGGGCCGGGTCGCGGGGGCAGCAGTCTAAGCAGGGACTCCCAGACTTCCTTCACCCCAGACACGTCCTCCAGCTCCTCCGGGGGGACCCCGAGGCGTTCCCAGGCCAGCCGAGAGACATAGTCCCTCCAGCGTGTCCTGGGTCTTCCCCGGGGCCTCCTCCCGGTGGGACATGCCCAGAACACCTCCCGAGGGAGGCGCCCAGGAGGCATCTGAAACAGATGCCCGAGCCACCTCAACTGACTCCTCTCGACGTGGAGGAGCAGCGGCTCTACTCCGAGCTCCTCCCGTGTGACTGAGCTCCTCACCCTATCTCTAAGGGAGCGCCCAGCCACCCTGCGGAGGAAACCCATTTCAAGCGCTTGTATCCGCGATCTTGTCCTTTCGGTCACTACCCAGAGCTCATGACCATAGGTGAGAGTAGGAACGAAGACTGACCGGTAAATCGAGAGCTTCGCCTTTCGGCTCAGCTCCCTCTTCACCACAACGGTCTGACACAGCGACCGCATCACTGCCAAAGCTGCACCGATCCGCCTGTCAATCTCACGTTCCGTCCTTCCCTCACTCGTGAACAAGACCCCGAGATACTTGAACTCCTCCACTTGAGGCAAAGACTCCCCACCCACCCGGAGACGGCAAGCCACCTTTTTCCGGTCGAGAACCATGGCCTCAGACTTAGAAGAGCTGATCTTCATCCCAGCCGCTTCACACTCGGCTGCAAACCGCCCCAGTGCACATTGCAGGTCCTGGTTCGATGGAGCCAACAAGACAACATCATCCGCAAACAGCAGAGATGAGATCCTGTGGTTCCCAAACCGGACCCCCTCCGGCCCCTGACTGCGCCTAGAAATTCTGTCCATAAAAACAATGAACAGAACCGGTGACAAAGGGCAGCCCTGGCAGAGTCCAACATGCACCGGGAACAGGTCTGACTTACTGCCGGCAATGCTGAACACAGCTCCTGCTCCGGTCATACAGGGACCGGACAGCCCTTAGCAAAGGGCCCCGGACCCCATACTCCCAGAGCACCCCCCACAGGACACCACGAGGGACACGGTCAAATGCCTTCTCCAAGTCCACAAAGCACATGTGGACTGGTTGGGCAAACTCCCATGAACCCTCGAGCACCCGATGGAGAGTGTAGAGCTGGTCCAGTGTTCCACGGCCAGGACGAAAACCACACTGCTCCTCCTGGATCCGAGGTTCGACTATCGGCCGGATTCTCCTCTCCAGTACCCTGGCATAGACCTTACCGGGAAGGCTGAGGAGTGTGATCCCCCTATAGTTGGAACACACCCTCCGGTCCCCCTTCTTATACAGAGGGACCACCACCCCGGTTTGCCAGTCCAGAGGTACTGTTCCCGACCGCCACGCGATGTTGAAGAGGCGTGTCAGCCAAGACAGCCCCACAACATCCAGAGACTTAAGGTACTCAGGACGGATCTCATCCAACCCCGGAGCCTTGCCACCAAGGAGCTTTCCAACCACCTCAGTGACTTCAGCCCGGGTGATGGATGAGTCCGCCTCCGAGTCCCCAGCCTCGGCCTCCTCCTCGGAAGACGTGACGGTGGGATTGAGGAGATCCTCAAAGTATTCCTTCCACCGCCGGACAACGTCCCCAGTCGAGGTCAGCAGCTCTCCCCCCGCACTGTAAACAGTGTTGGCGAAGAACTGCTTCCCCCTCCTGTGGCGCCGGACGGTTTGCCAGAATTTCTTTGAGTCCTCCTCCATGGCCTCCCCGAACTCCTCCCAGCTCCGAGTTTTTGCCTCCGCAACCACACGGGCTGCAGCACGCTTGGCCCGCCGGTACCTGTCAGCTGCTTCAGGAGTCCCCCGAGCCAGCAAGACCCGATAGGACTCCTTCTTCAGCTTGACAGAATCCCTTACTTTCGGTGTCCACCACCGGGTTCTGGGGTTGCCGCCGCGACAGGCACCACAGACCTTACGCCCACAGCTCCGAGCAGCCGCATTGACAATAGAGGCCGAGAATGAAGCCCACTCGGACTCCATATCTCCAGCCTCCCCCGGAATCCGGGAGAAGTCCTCCCGGAGGTGCGAGTTGAAAGTCCCTCTGACAGAGGGCTCCTCCAGACGTTCCCAACAGACCCTCACTACACGCTTGGGCCTGGCAGGTCTTTCCAGCTTCCTCCTCCGCCAGCGAACCCAACTCACAACCAGGTGGTGATCAGTTGACAGCTCAGCCCCTCTCTTCACCCGAGTGTCCAAGACACGCGGCCGGAGATCAGATGACACGACTACAAAGTCGATCATCGACCTCCGGCCTAGGGTGTCCTGGTGCCACGTGCACTTATGGACACCCTTGTGCTCGAACATGGTGTTCGTTATGGACAAACCGTGACTAGCACAGAAGTCCAATAACAAAACACCGCTCGGGTTCAGATCGGGGAGGCCGTTCCTCCCAATCACCCCTCTCCAAGTGTCACTGTCCTTGCCCACGTGGGCGTTGAAGTCCCCCAGGAGAACAACGGAGTCCCCGGTCGGTGCACTGTCTAGTACCCCACACAAGGACTCCAAGAAGCCCGGGTACTCAGCACTGCTGTTCGGCCCATAGGCCGACACCACAGTGAGAGTCCTGTCCCCGACCCGAAGGCGCAGGGACGCGACCCTCTCGTTCACCGGGGTGAACTCCAAAACAAAGCGGCTGAGCTGTGGGGCAATGAGCAGGCCCACACCAGCTCGCCGCCGCTCCCCGTGGCCAACGCCAGAGAAATGGAGAGTCCAGCCCCTCTCAAGGAGTTGGGTTCCAGAGCCCAAACTGTGCGTGGAGGTGAGGCTGACTATATCTAGTCGGTAACGCTCAACCTCCCGCACAAGCTCAGGCTCCTTTCCCCCCAGCGAGGTGACATTCCATGTCCCCAGAGCTAGTCTCCATGTCCGGAGATCCGGTCGTCGAGGCCCCCGCCTTCGACTGCTGCCCAGATCTCTCCAAAAAGTAAATCTTAATGTGCTTATTTTAGTAATTAGTCCTGTCACGATAATGACTTATCGGCTTATCATGCTTCAAAATTTGATATCATGAAAGGCCTACTAGTAATCTAATTTTACTTCCTATATAAATGTTCCCACTGATAGGCTGGGTAGACTAGACACAGGAGAGATCTAAGATTTAATTTATTGCCTTTAAGAAAAGCAGTTGCCTTGAACATGATTTAATTAACTGTTCAAAGCAGTTCTGCACATATAGCTGAACAAGGGGGAACTTCAGAGTGAACATTTGTTGTCACGCTGAGGGAGCTGTGCACTTGGATAACCATGCATGACACGTCTCAGCATCACTGCCTCACTGACAACCCACAAGTTTGAAGATACTGTTGTAATGTCCTCCTCAGTCTGTAGCCTAAAGGCCAACTAAGGTCTAGATCAGATAGTTGGACATGTTTCTTACAAGTTACATTCAGGCAAAGCATAATGTATTTTCATAATCTCATGATATTATTGCTATTATTAGCACTGGGCAATAAACAAGAGGCTGAGTTGAAAATGTTATTTATTTCTGGGAGTAGGTATCAGAGTGTATTGTGTTTTTGAGATAAAATCAGAGATGTCAGACTGATGGTTTGTACATGTAAACAAAGTGCGATTATTGTAAATATTCTTGTAGAAGGAGAGAGGTTAGAGCAGAAAGAGATAGAAATTAATATGATCCATTACTGTAACATCTAAAAGAAAACAGTTCAACAAAAATAAGAATCTTTAGTATCCACATGCCATTGTGTTGTCTTTCTTCAGCACAATCAAGAAGAAATGACAACCAGGCAATACAGTCTATATACTTCTGTCTCTACACAACCTTCAAGTAAGTAGAGCAGACTTAGAAAAAACAGAAAAATCATGGACAAAGCTGATTACTGTTGTGTATTTCTTGTTGTCAGTAGTGTCCTTCCTCCAATACAGCTGCTGTTTGCAAAGAAACTCTTGAATTTGAGCACTGTGCAGAATCAAAACAATTCATTTATTTTCAATGGGAGTTGGATGTTTACGGCTATAGTGCTGCACTTGTTGCCCTGGGTTATCCAAAGCAGATGCGTGGAACATATGCAGACACATGCAAACTGAAAAATCTCAATATGCGTGAGAAAATATCTGAGCCTCGCTGCTGTAGCTGATTTCCTGGCAGCCTTAGGACTTCATATGGCCATGGAAGCATTCAACATAAACACGCACAGTCCAGCTCAGGGAAGGAAATTACTCCTCTTACTTTCTATTTTCAGCTATAAGTTGAAATAATTAAGTTCCCTTTAGATTACATAAGTGAACGCTTAAAGTGTGTAATCTTAATACAGGACACCCCTATGTTAGAACAACATTTCTATTTCTGTAGCAATCATAATACTGCGAGCACTGGCTTTGTGCATGTTTGGTCTCAATTTGAGAGGAAATTGTCAATTTAGATGTTGACTTTCTTGCTCTGAGGGACATGCTGACCACTTTGGCATTGTGCAAAATGTAAAGATGCAAATGTATTTCAGTTACTTAATCAAAACAGATGCAGTAATATATCAGAAGACATTATTAAGATAGTGTTATGATCAAAGTTAAACTTACAGAGCCTGAAATGGTCACAGCAATTCATCTGTCTTGCATTGTGCAGTGATTTGCATACTGATTTGGTATAAGCTTATATTATTGGATGTCCCTCCCGTTTTCACCATTTACCCAGAATGAATGGAAATACTCTTGTGTTTTCTGATGGTTGCAGTCCGAAATGTAACTGTATAATAACACAAGATCTATAATGTATGACTACATAAATTATTTTCCACAGTATCCTAATTTATTTACACGTGACTACTGTTATTGTTATTTGTACAAGAGAATTATCATGCAAGAGCCAGCACACAAAGAACATTTGTCTACCCACTCACTGTGTTTTCCATTCACAACTGTTCAGCTCAATATTAACTGGGAGGTGTGAGCTAAAATGATATCTTACTGTTATCTTCAATTTCATCATCCAGTAGCCCCGTGAGTGACACTGCATAAGAGTGAGTGTTATTATATGAATATTGTGACTAATTGATCCTGCATACTGCAATAAACATTTAATCAAGTGCATCTTTTCCCCTAATAAGAGCTGACTTGGTAATTTGAAATGAAGAGCATATGAATAATGCAGACAGTCAACACAAGCGGTTGGAGCACTGGCACCTCCACAGGTGACGAAACATTAAAGTTTTAAAAGCCCAGATAATGAGACCAAATGAGCCCCTGTGTTGTGCCTAGTGTGGTGGGACGCACTACATATGCATGTGATTTTCTCCTGAATTGGTAGATGGAAAATAGGTTGTTTTTAGAACCAACAAAATCATTGTTCAGAAAAAACTTGAATTCATTGATGTAGGACTGGGTAAGATTTTTGGTGGTGGGCATGACACCTACATGTTTCCATGGAGATCAAAAGTTAAAGCTGAACTCTCGAACATTCTCTTTGGAGATAGATGAGTTTTGTGCCATTCATTGGAAAGTTAAAAGGCAAATTAAGGACATCATCAGGCATACAAGCAGGTTTTAGACTCAACACCAGAAGAGTCAGGTCTATGAAGAGACTATGGTACTAGCAAGGATGCGTGTTTAAAAAAAAAAAAAAAAACATATGAGGGACATATGAGGAGCAGTGTGATTGGTCTAACAGGTATCCTCATTTAAAACTCTGCCCATGCAACCAGAAGCCTGTACCGGACTGCTGGACTGATTACTGGCCGTACTAAGGGCCGTCCTGTGTGATGTCACGTGTGGTGGAAATCTGCTCTGTACAATTTTCGAATAAATAGGGGGGGCTGCGGCTCTACAGAGTTTGGGAACGATTGCTGTAGAGGTATTTTAGGTACATGTGTTTAGTTATTTCCCAACACTGGATATGGACCACATCTGAATGAAAGATATGTAGAAAAATGCTGAACAAATTGATGTCTTTGTTGTCATGCTGTTTGATTTTATGTCAATACACAGTAACTGATCAAGTTTATCCATAGCATGAAGAATTTTGTGTTTGTTAGAAATTAGAGCTTTTAGTCATGTAGAATGTTCTTACCTCATCAAAAACATAACTTGGAGTCGTGTTTTGTTTCAGTCACACATGCTTGAGTAATGCTTTTTTATTAGCTTGTCTACATTTCCAAAGCTCCAAATGTATCATCTTGTGATATAATTTAGTTTTCAAATTAACAGATGCCTTTTACCTATAGTCCAGTAGAGATCGACTTTTCCAGGGCTGAAAATATCTACATGATCCTAGTGAAGGTGTATGGAGTTTAAAAACACAATGGAATACTTCATGTATTCCCACATGACAGCACAAGGTGGATCATCAGAATGTTTTCTGACGAACTCAACCTAAATATTTAGGGGTTGTGTGAATGAGACAAAACACAACTTCAGGTATGTATTTGATAAGGAACGTCATAACATATATCAAACTTATATAACATATATCAAAATACAGCATAATATAGGCCCTTTAAATGCAAGGTGACCCCTGATTTTTTTTTACTGAAATATGTGATCTGTTTTGCCCTCTTGTGTCCAGGTGAACATGCCAGAGCTTGCCTTGCTGCGCTTCGTAGTATTGGACGATGACTACATTGGTGATGATTTTATTGGGCAGTACACAGTGGCGTTCGAGTGCCTTCAGCCTGGGTACCGCAACGTGCCCCTGCTGGGTTTGGCGGGTGAACCCTTACCACACTCCAGTCTGTTTGTGCATGTGGCCGTGACCAACAGGAGGGGCGGGGGCAAGGCTCAGCGGAGGGGCTTGTCTGTGAGACGGGTGGCACGCAGAGGGAGAGAGTACGTCACCCTTAGGCACACGGGAATCAAGGTGTTAGACGAGGCCTTCAAACCAGCCGGCGGTCTGCTGAAAGAGGCAGCGGATCTACGGGAGGAGGCTCAGGTAAAGACGGTTTACATTACATCACTGCTAGTCATTTTTCTTTCAATACAATACCAAGGAAGACAATGGTACGTATATCAATATTGATCAGATGCCGATGCCATTGAGTCAGATTATTGCTCTAACCAAACTTGAAATGATTAAAGAAAAAGATATATGCACAGATAAACTAAGATGTAAAAAAGTATTTCAAAATTCCATATAACTCTTTGAAAGCTTTATGTGGTATTAATGGCATGTTCTAAGAGGTCAGAAATTTGACCTTTAAATCTTTTAATAATCTGAGATAGAAAAAAACATGCTATTGTTTTATAATGTACCTCATAATCCACAGGTTATCCTTTCTGTAGTAGTTTGGAAGATATGAAATGATTATTAATGTACAATGATTGGGGCTTAGACAAACAATGATGTAATACTTTAAAATACACTGACCTGATCCACATTATGACCCCTGAAAGATTAAATAAAAACACTAAAAATGCATTGTGAGACCTATTGTTGGTCGCCTTATTTGGGGCATTAAGTGGACAGAGCTTTTTGGATGGCCAAATAAATGGGTCAGAGCATCTCCAAAACTGCAGCTCTTGTGCAATGTTCCTGTTCGCAGTGCTCAGTGTGCATTTATCTAAAGTGCCCAAATTGCAGAAGAAGTTAAGGGTCGACTTGATAGCTGGGTTAAAAAACATGCTATCCAGTGTATTGGGCAAGTAAGTGGCCCTCATGACTACATATTTGAGTAAAGCTATAATGTAAATCTAAATCATGCAAAAAGCTAAACTAAAGACATAGGCGAGTAACTGGGGTCTCTCAATCTTGTATGTAATTTGTTTTGAATGTGCTGCAGAAATCAGATTCTGCCACTGAATAAAAATATAGACTGCTGTAGGAGGAAAGCCATTGACAGAGATGAGAGGAAGAAGAAAAGTGGAGGTGGATTATAAAGCATCTATAAAGGTCTGGTCATACTGCACCCACCAGTTCAGCTCTAAATATTGACATTGCTGAGTAGAAATCATATGTATTTTTTTCATCACATGGATTTATATATATTTCTGTTTTGAAAGCCTGACCCTGGCCTTAACAGATTCCTATGTAGCAAGGCTATGCATTTAATAACAAAAATGTCAAATTCAAACTGAGGGTGATCAGTCCATTCATCAGCTTGGGGCTTTGAACTTGAGATGTCTGCAGCCAATCCACAGTCAGTAAAAGAATGTGGTGTGGAGTTAAGACTTTGGAGGAAGAAATCTATTCTATCTTCATAAAATTCATGAAATTAACAATAGATGCGGTTACATGCACTCCCAAAATCTGATTATTTTTTAGATTTTTTTCAGTTACAAGATATACTAAAAAGACATAAAAACAACAATAGCATCTGATTTCTTCCTGATCATGGTCCCTCTGATCACTCATTATAGATGTTTGCATGTCATTTAAGGAATCTTAAGGTCCATAACTCAGATTTTGTGGTGCATGTGAACTAGCCACTGAAAGCCATATGTTTTTGTTTGTTTTTAGTCAAAAAGAAAAATCCTGATTGATCAATGCAAGTGAGAAAACATGATTAATAATTTTGCCATACACCGTCCAGCCCTACAGAATAGTTTAATCAAGAAGAACTGGGGTATATAGTTGACTTATGCAGCCGCTTAAATCATGTAGCTAGATTGATAGCACGTGTTGCTCCGGTTTGTTGCCTGGAAACCAAAGGCTGTAGACAGTTATGGGGTCAGAAATGGCTGCTTGCACCTTACAGTCCTGATTGGTTGTGGAAGTGGTTGTTGAGAGCGCTCCAGTGATGCCTTTTAGGACAAGAGTTTGACATATGTAGACAAAGGCTGTTAGGCATTGTGTTCACATTTCATACAATACTTAAAATGCTTGCTGCTTCTGGTGGTACACAAGGTCCTCTGCAGTTTTAATATCTGTTTTACTGAGACAAATGTATTTATGCTTTGGTCTTTTTGATCAATCTTTATGTATAACCAATCTATCCATGGTTTATTCTCATTTCAGACCTGATTTAGAAAAATTAGTTCATATAAAATAATAATATTATGTATGCATCTCTAAAGTGAAGGTGTATTTTTACAAGCCATTTGGTCCAAACCTGATCCACTGAAAAACACAACTCTTTCATTCACAGACTGTGCATAGTCTGCTCCCATGTGTTTGTCCTTTGCCAATGAGCTGGACCTGCCCCTCCCTTCATCCCTGTGGTCCAGCTGTGGGTTCATCTGCCACAGTCTGTTATGATTCATTGGGCCCATTGCTTAAAGTCGTTTACACACTCCCATTTTAAACATGTAGTTCCCACAGGTGGAGCTCCATTATGGCTGCTCCAGATGTCCCAGGTGGCACACAACAGCATTCTGAACCGCTTTCTGATCACTGTTTATGTCTGAAAAATGCAAAACTTAATTTCCCCCAATGACAGCTCAAAATGAGTTATTTTCTAAAAGAGCAGGAGTGCTTTGCTGTGACTCTGTTTTGCATTTTGAAACACCTGCTTCAGAGAAAAACAGCTCTCTCCGATTTTCTGGTTCAGATTTGAGCTATATTGTCTCTCGTCTCTTGCCAAATGCGCTTAAGCTAAGTCTGATTTCAGTGGATTAAAAGCGGCACTGACAGCCATATTGATTTAATTCAAGAGAAAGACCGCAGATGAGAGGGAGGTCAGTGTATGTCACCCTTTTTGACTCTGCTCAGCGCTCATCTACAACTGTACATCTGATCCACCACTATTTATTTCTCCCTGTCACATTTCCAGAGCACCACGGCCAGTTTCAAAGAGCAGTGTGGGCTCCCCACAGTGGCCAAACTGAAGCAGTGCATCCAGAGCCTGGCCACGCGGCTGCAGACCTCTGAGGGCACCATGGGGGCATGCATGGTGCTGAAGGAGGGGTACCCCTGTCTGGAGGCCCAGATCAACCTCCCCGAGCCCACCAAGAAGCTACTCACTGCCTATGACACGGTCAGTAAGCAGGAGGAGGCTGTACATACATGGTGCTACATAATATTTTAGTGTCATGCATCTCTCAGTTTGAATGTGGTGATGGATTTGTTGTGAAGATATATACTTTCAGTACATACAAAGTAATATTGCAGGCAATTTTTTTTCTTTAATCCATCATAAATTATACCCGCAGCTATCCATGTGTGCCAGTAATATTGAATCTCATATTTTACCTTTGCTTAGAGGCTCATGTTGACTGTTACATGTTACATGTTGTTCCTGCACCTACACAGATCCACATTGAGACACTTCACTATGAAACCACTGCCACTCTCCCACTCTCCCACACACACAGAAGTCCTGCTTTCCTCCCACTCCATCAGATCCTGCATTAGACCCCCTCCCCGTAGCACATATCAGACGATGGTGCTTGAGTTTGACCCTGCAGATCTGAGGCTGTGTCAGTGTTGAGACCTCAGCAGCACAGTGTGATCCCTCTGAACACACAGAGCTTAGTCATCGCATACTCACCACCAGAATATCTCCAACTCCACTGCCCTGGAGTCACTAATGTCTCTGTGTGTCTTTCATTTGAAGTTATGTGCTAGCTGTTTCAAAGTTCTCAATTTTCCATGTTTACTGTATTATATATATATATATATATATATATATATATATATATATATATATATATATATATATATATATATATATATATGTATGTTGCTCAAATAAATACAAATAAAATGAATGAATATATTGAGAATACTAACATTTGATAAAATTTTACTGTATAAAAAATATTGTCTATATGGCCTCTCAATACTACTTGTCCTTTACCACAAAGTGCCCAAACTTTTCCAATCAAATCAACTATGACCTGACTTTATGGTACAGCTTGTTATGATTCAGCTTACTTATTGTGTTACATTTCAGTTACTCATGGAAAGAGTTTTATCTCTTGAATTTGAAATTTGGCATTTGAAATGTTTATGTGAATTGATGATATTTTAGATAATAGTTATTTTTCAAAATATTCATTCACTTTTTTCATGTTTGCACATTTTGTACCATCTTTCAAATGATCAGCAAATAATATATGCCATTTTGCATAATAAATAAACTAAATAGCAAAACAAATAACTTAACTACTATGTCAAAAAATAAAAAAAAAGTTTGAACACGAATGCGAGTTTATTGTTTATGTTGCAGATGATCGCGGCCCAGAAGCAGCTGATTGAAAGCGCAGACAGTCTCCAGGACAGGGTCGCTCAGGTGCAGAAAGAAGGTGAGCAGCACTGGCCTCTGATCTCTGCTTCACTGTCACAACAAATCTGCAGCAGCATCATAAGTGGAGCTATGGCATTTCAGGCTAAATGGGAGATGGGTGTTTTTATAAGAAAAGAAAGAGCACTGGGATGAAATGGATGTATTTTAGTATAAATGGTGGTCAAATAGGGTGTACACAAACAGTCCATTGTATGTGTTTAGTCTCCTGAAGAGCTTAGATAACTCCTGACCTTTCTGAGCCAATGTAAATGTCAGGAGTTGGGTCCCTTCTTTGTAAATATTTGATTTGCCTTTTAACTATAAACACTGAAGGTACACCTCTCTTAGCTGACTTGTTACTTGGTATTAATATAGAACAAATACAAAACTGATTTATATTTACAGGAATGGACTTTCACGAGGATCTTTCTCGTCTTGGGGAGAAAGAGGGACTAAAGGGGCGTAAACTGAATAAGGCTGTGGAGAGCTTCACTTGGAACATCACAGTGCTCAAGGTAACGTTTAGCTTTGAAATACTTTTGGAAATACTTGATTTCATTCTTCAATATTTCAGGTATATACAAATGGAGAAAGGAGAAAACAAAACCACCACAATCAACAACATGTAACCAAAAACAACCTATTTTATAATATAGTCTGCATATTTTAGTTTTGCATATTATCACACAGGGGAGTCACAGGGGACAAAATGGAGAGTAGGTTCCACCAATAAGCACTGAATACCATGGATGATGGAATTTCAACATTCGGGATTGTAGCGTCCCAGAGTTCTGTAAAAAAAAAAAAAAAATGTCCTTGTATGGTTAATTGTCTGTTATAGTTATGTACTATATACTTTTTATCTCCTGTGTGCTTTGGGTAGGGCCAGTGTGATCTGCTGCGTGGGGCAAAGATGGACTCTCTCGACGCCCTGAGGCAGCTGGCTCTGGCCTGTGAAGCCTGTGGACTGACCTCCTCCTCTTCATCATCAAACTCCTCCTCCTTCTCCACCGCAGAGCTCCACTACTCCTCCCACCCACAGTCCGGGCGCAGGGGCAGTTCCTACGGCAATGGGCGCATCTGACGCACCTCCCTCGCCAAAACACAGTACTCATTATTGAAGACAAAAAGATAAAGATTTGGCGGCAAGAAGATCCCTTAATCTGTAATAAAAGTCTAGACTGAACCAGCCCAGAAAGCCTTAAGGTGTGGGGAAGAGGTATGGAGTTGCTACGAAACAGAATGTAATTAAGAAAAATGTCAGATTTTAAGAACACTCAGATGTATTTTGACAGTCCCAAAGAAACATGTGTCTTGACATTTTAAAGCAATGGGTGGATTCCTGTGTCAGAGATAGCTGAGTCATTTTTTAAATTGTATGGGCGGTTTACCCAGGGGACCTCGCCATCCCATGCTTCACTGTGGGGAAAAAAACTGCAAATGTCAAAAAGCAAAGGAAAGTTCATCCAAAGTTTGATCCAAGTCTAATAACATTAAATATCATATCAAAACTTTTCTTTTTGAATGAAAGCAGATGGAATAGCCAGAGAAGAACGTCATCATGTGTTGACAGTTGTACATTGGATCTTGACAGTTTTGTTCATTGAGCCATTGCACAGTTGACAAACTGCTGACAAAACCTCTGATTAGGCAGATGTTGGTGATGGCGATACACACAAATCTTATCAAAGCTCTATTTATGAAAAGACTTGGGAGTATTTCATAAAATTTTGGTAGTTTTTGTTGGCCAGGAAGTCAGTGTAAAACCTGCTGGAAATTATTATAGTATAGTCAGATCTCGAGGTATAAGGATTGTCCAATAACTGGAATTTCGCAGTTTGATTCCCACTCTTTTTGAGTTTGTTTTGAGTCCTTCAGCAAAACACCTCACCCACTATGACTTGATCTGTTACTGTGGTTGTGAGTTTGACTGTGGACGAAGATGCTTCAAGTGCAAAATTGCAGCAATAGTCAGGAGAAGCTTTCTGCAATGTGACTGAAAAGTGAATGTATAATTGTACAGCATTATTATTATTAAAAATAATATCTCTAAATTATCTTAAAACACACCACCAGAAATAACCCTTTGCTCTATTACTGGATAATTTCTGAATCACATCTCTTCACTTGTTGGGCACAGTACTATACAGTTTCCATTGTTTAGAGTCAGAGTTAAACCAATGGATGGACAGGCACCTACCCATGGGTCTTATGGGTGACTTTGTTAACCTGAGGACAAGTCAGGGATAGCCGAAACTTGAGTACTGTAAACGAGAGAGTAACTCGAGAAGTACTAACAGATACTGCGGTACTACACTATTTGTTGTAGTACACAGTGAGTATCAAATTAACCTGCTAACTATACCTTTACAAGTGGGCTAAAGGATGCTAGCAGCCCTTACACTGGGATTGTTTGTGTCCACCGATGAAACTTTGATGAAGTACACTGTATTGATGTAGCAATAATAGTGTTAAGAAAGTTAATGAGGCAACACGTTACAGTAATGAATAATTTTATATTTTTTTTTGTGTGAAAATGTCTGAAAATGATGTCCAGATGGTGCTACTGACCACAGCTTGTTGTTGAGCTTTACTAGTCAGTACCCATTGCTCTATTTCTTCTTCTTCTAGGCCTTTTGAGTGTTGATGTGTGTTTTGTTAAATGGCTACAAGGAATACACATGCTTTTGTACCATTGCAATGCTGCTTTACTCAAACCAAACCGGGCAAAACTAAGCTATCGTGATGAAAAATACCTCCTTAAATATAATGTTTTTGAACAAGGTGTTTTACTAATGAGTTTGTGACATAAGCTCAAAGGTTTTAACTACAATCCCTATTCTAAATTAGTATAGGCACTCTAAAATGTGTATTAAAACAAAACACACACAAGTGCAATTGCTGAATAATAATATTAAAGGTGTACAATGTAATTTTTTGGGTGGAGTCTCCACCTTGTTCCCACAGTATGGTATGGTAGTATGGCATTATACTACTCACAGCATGTTTTTCAATTTGTTTTTTAGCAATAAAAACACAAATTGAAACAATGCAGCAACAACAATGTTTAATGCCATATTGTGGAACATTCTAGGCAAAGCAATAACTTTCTACTAATCCCATCAAACTTTAAATTGGCTATTATTTCTAAGGAAAGTACTTATACTTATACTTATATGAACACATTGATATTGATATGCGAGTTTGCATTTTTGTGTGTTTTAAAAGTGTCACTTTTCATTCAGGATTTGATTTGTACAAAATGATTCTTTTTAGTTTGCAGTCAGTGCAAGGAACGAAACCGCTGATTTTAGAAGAACAAAGACAGGATGAATGTTTCTGAGCCCTTTAAGAATATGTGAGGGTGGAACATCCTAGAAAAACAACTGCAGGTAATTTATCATCCACTTAAAGCTTACCACTCCTAATAAGAAGTCAGCTCCTGTTTGGTACTTTCATTTTTAAACTTGAGATAGACTTGACCCTATTCCATATTTCACACTGATCTACATTCCTTTAACCTACATATTCACTTCTTTTTTGGAGGTTTTTATAGATGCTCAGAGCTGACCTAATATTATGCAAGTTTTACTAGCATTTTGTCTAAGAAAACCCCTTTGAAATTGTGCGATAGCTGTAGTTGGTTCCGGTTGCTGATTGGCTGGGTACACCTGCGGGCCTTTATAATTGGCGGTGAGCAATAGACTGGCAACACCTGCTGCTTTAGTCTATTAATAACACAGGGACTCGATGCTGTTGTCTGTCATGATACCACGCTGCCCTATTTCCTGCTCCACTGATCCAAACCAGTCCCTCCTCCTATCTATCTCTTACATATTGCCAAACATTTAAATTCACCCTTTTAAATGCAGTAGCTTCAAACAGAAAAACTCCTCTGCCACCAAGAGGCACTCATGGTTACTCTGGACAGATCTTGTTTACCTGTCTGGTGAGATACTATCCATCAATGTTGCATTAGCTTCAGTATTAGCTTTCGGCTGTTCTGCTTTACAAGTTCGTTTCAGCTAGGTCAAAGAGCAACAGGGGTTACTGCGTTTGAGGGGTCCCATTTCAGTACTTTGAACAATGAGGTGCAGGTATTATTTTTAATACTAAATTTGTAAACAGCTTTAGTCTTTATACAAAAACTGACAATTGCAGTATGTTCAAATAGCTCAAAGGTACACTGTGTAACATTTCTAGCAGAGTGTCCACCACCTGCTTGTCTCTATAGAAATGTTATTGCTTTGTCTAGAATGTTCCACAGTATAGCTTAATCCCATCTATTGTGAGGAAGACGAGCAGGTTACACCACTACGTTACATTACATTTCAGATCTATGGAAAGGTGCCCTTATTCACAGAAGGAATTATTGTATTTCTGAGCACTAGAAACAACCATAATGGATAAATATTAGATGAATATGTTTAATGTCATACCATGGAACATTTCAGGCAACGCAATAACAGCAGAAAAGTTGCACAGTGCACCTTTAACTCCAGAGCCATATTTTTTGTCATAGATACATTCACATAGATTCATACCTGCATACATAGGTCAGTTGAATGTTATTATTATCTGTTCTGTTACCTTTTCAAACTCAGGCAAAGGTGCACAGTGATTTGATGAATTTCAGCAGCCACAATATGTCTTATTAAATATATACAATAATAATCATACCAAACAGCCATCCAAATGTAAGCACCACTCTTCAGTATTCAGAAGTACTTTCTTACTGCAGTTTACTCTGGCTTCTTGTGTATTGATTGCTTTATTGGTACTAAGAACAAATTTCAACTGGGACTTTCTGTTCATTTTGTTCACTTGTCTTAAGCTCAAGTCTGTGCTCTGCGTGCGTGTGATACTACCTAATATATTTCAGGACCTGTAGTAACTTAAAAACCCTGCAGTTTTCTTGGTACCTGTCATAGTGGTGTGAACACAGATCACTTATGTAAAGGTATTTGGGTTTTGCTATATTAATTGTGGCATCTAGAGTGTCCTTAAATCAGTGTTGTTCTCTCAACTGTTCTTATGGTCATTGTATGTTTTTGTAAAATATAAAAAAAACCCAAAAGAAACAAAAAATATTTATTTAAGTGTGTTTTAAAAAGCATAAATATTATAATAAATTAAATAGACATTGCTTTTATTTTGAAAAGCTATTGTGTTTTTCTATCTGACAAATAATCAAATAACAAGAGTATGTTTCCCAGACTAAATAAAATGATTTTTCCGCACCACATCCTCCATTGTTTTCGTCTTGTATGCTTTAATTTTGGTTTGTTTGTTTATTGGACTGAAAACCAGAAAAAGTCAACAGTAGATCTAGAAGAAAATGAATTACTTTTGTGCATTTGAAATAACAGTTTAAGTCTTTTGCTCCTTGGAGAGTCTCTCCTTGAAGATATTTGATCTTAATTATATTTATTTAGCTACCTAAGCATTTCAAAGTAGAAGCACATAGACTTCTACGGGGCACTGGCTGGATCTTATGTCCTTGATGTAAGTACACATAGAGGAGAGGCTCTTGACTGCACTACCAGTTGTAATTACATCTATCCATACTAATGGCCACGACATGGCCTGCTTTCAAAAGCTGCTCTGTGCTTGCTGTTATACTCCATGGACACAAGGTGGCGCCATATATCAAGCTGTTCTCTCAAAAAAAGTGAGTCCATAAATAAGAGGCTAAGTGGGTCATGGCAGAGAACATAATTTATAAAATGCACCAAGCTTGTAATATTTTCAAGTACACAAATGTCAACAACAATCAATTTTATCCTTATCACCCTTTATAAAAAATGTAGCCTATGTTACATATTATTAAGTTCAGGCATTAAAACAAATAGACATAGCTTTCATTTAGGATAATAGGTTCACATACACTGAATAAAATAAACATATTAATTTACTTTTTTTTCCCCCTCCAAAAGCTTTGTTTGACAGGACAACCAAGTGGAAGAGAGTGGGTAGAGACATTCAGGAAATGGTCAAGGCAGGAAAGTGAAGAGGAAAATAGTGGTGGCATAATTTCAGTGGCAAAATTTGAAATGAGCACAAACTTGACGCGTCTCTTCTGCCTGTAATGTCACCTACGCCATATACAGATCACATTAATTATGTCTCCTCATTGCGATGGAGCGCCATGACATGCCCCACCCCTCCCTGCCTCGTCCTGGTCCCGGAGGAGGTGTTGGCAGCAGATGGGACGTGATGGAAGTGTGTGGTAGCGTGGGTCGACATGACAACCCGTCAGAGCCTAATGCAGAGCAACATCTGGACGTGGTTGGACTCGCCGCTTCTTCAGGCCTGTAGCCCCGGGCCCCACGCCACCCTGAGGGACGTCCACGCAGGGCCAGAGCCACGCCACGGGACACGCAGCGGCGCTAATGGGACACGTACGGCTCCAGTCACTTCCACAGACGATGACAGTGAATCCATCTAACTGAACTTAGATGGATTCATATCATTATTGTAGCCCTGTGTGATTTGTCCTCTACAGTTAAGTAATTGTAGGTCTGATATTAGTGAAAGAAGTGTTGAGAGTGCATCCACATTTGCACACCATATCAAAACTGGGACTAAACTAATCCTGGACTAGATCAGGACAAAACCAAATCTGCATCAGGACGAAACTTGGATCAAACCAGAGCTAAAGCTGGTGAAAGTGTAATATTTTTGGCATATGTTCCAAAGAGAACAATTAGGCCAACATACCTCATAACAATAAGGTATTAGGCTTGACTCCCAAACAGGACTGGACTTAAGTGTGGAGTTTGCAGACTCCTCAGGCCTGGAAGGATTTCATGATTTTCTCTATCAAAGGACATAGCTATTGCCACCAAGGACCAGTGTCTTTGTGGAAGGACTGGGCAAGAGATCAAACTTTAATTGAAATCGATTTCTACTTGTCAATGATCAGTTTGGAACTTTCTAATTCAAGAGGCTCACAGCCAATCTCAGCAAAAGCATAAGGTTAAGAGCAGAGTGTAGACATTGGAGTAAAGATATTTAACTATTTAACAACAAAGTTTTGTTATGTTCATGTTAAAGAAATTTATATTGAAATCTAGTTATATTAGTAATCTATTAATATACCAAATAAAGTAGAATAAATATCTGAAGAAATAAAAAAATAAAATGAAATAAAAATCATGTTAGATTAATATGAGGAGAAAAAGGATTGTGATTAGTTTTTTGGCATATTGCCCACTTTGCAGAAGCTCTCTCTGGACAACTAGATAATAGACAATTTCTTGAGTACACTGCAGCTAAAAACTTAACTGAACAAGAATGAAATGATATCAGTGTGGGATGGGGGTGTTTCTATAGCTCTTAAATTTTCTTTGGCACCTTCATAACCACTTTCCACTTTGTATTTATCACGGTAAACAGCTGTGACAATGCCACAAATAGACCATCACAAGGTGTCCTCAGTAAGTGGGTGGTGCAGACATGACGAAAGCTCACACAGCGGGATAATATAGGGCCCGTTAAAACCGTTTGCGCTATTGAGGCACTGTGCTATTAGCGCTTCATGTTAGTCTAGAGCATCCAAGAAGCAAGTGCTCCTCTTCCATTTTAATGACAGCCCTCACCCAGAGGTAATTTCACTGTGATTAAGGCGAGAGGAAAAAAATCATCTCTTAAAAGTCTCTAAATTGCATCTTATTTATCTGCAGACAATGGCCCTGCATGTTTCTGCCTCTCCTGCTGAACAATTATACTTGAGACATTATCTGGTCCATCGTTATATGGGTATTAAAATGGCACCCAGGAGCTAACACAGAGTGTAGCTTTGATGGAAAAGTTTAAATAAGCAAGATTAGTTTTTGTTGACGTAAGGACATTACATTTATTTATATTTCTTAAACTGGGATTAAAGTCTATTCTACTTGAAAGGTTTTAACTTTAAAGCTATACTTCAATGACCAAAATAATTGGTGAATAGTTCTGACCATAGCCTAAGCTGTGTTGTGGGTGTGCTTGGTGGCAGACTCAGTATCACTCAAAGTGTGTTTTTAAAGGGAAAAGAAAACATACTAACTTTCCCATTGCCCCTTTGGGTTGATACTTGTAAGTATGAGTGCCATGGCAAAAGTAACAGCAACAAAGCCAGAAGTAATTTCTAATGAGTTGTACAATAAGGCCTGTTACTTCACATGGATTGGCGTAACTGAGTTCCCACCCTAGTGTTAGTTCTGGGTGAATGTCTGGCAGTTGCCATTCTGTGGACCCACAACCACCAGGAGGAACCCAGAGGGGCAGGTGTAGAGAGATCCAGGCTTTGATTAAAGGCCAAGACCTTGATGACGGTTACTGTGGGTTATTGACTACACTCCAACACTTTAAGAATGGTTCTACTCCTCTTTGGAGGTGGTACTCCGACCTGGGACTCCATCATGCTGCTGGTGAACTTCAGCACCCCCCTGGGCAGTGATAGTGATACCTGGTGTGATGTGATCATGTGCACAGGCCCAAGGGTGTCCATCAATGCACCTGGCACCAGGAAACCCTGGGTTGGCGGTCAGTGACTGACTTGTTGTTTAGCAGATGATGTTTGAACCAGCTGATGGTTTCATCAGATCAGAATCTGCAACATGAACTAGTACGGTTTGCAGCAGTGTGAAGTGACTGGGAAAGTCAGCACCTCCATATCCGAAGCCATGGTTCTCGGCCGGAAAAGGGTGGCTTGTTCTCTCCAGGTGGGTACCTTGGAGTCTTGTTCACGAGTGAGGGAAGAACAGAGAGTGGGATTGCTAGGCAGATCGGTGCAGTGATGCTTTCGCTGCACGAGACTGTTGTGGTGAAGTGGGAGGCAAAGTTCTTAAATCTACATCCCTACTTTCACCTGGTCATGAGCATAATAATGACTGAAAGGGCAAGATCCCATTTACACCCATACAGGGTGCATATGGGATCTGGGCTCTGGGCATGTCTCACTGAGAAGAGGCCCTGGGAAAGACCCAGAACATGCTGGAGGATCTGTGTCTCAACTGGCCTGGGAACACCTTTGGACCCCCAGATGAGCTGAAGAAAGTGTCTGGGGTGCCAGAAACGACTTGATGTTTTTCACAAATTTTGCCACAGTATCCAGGTCAAATGGAACTTTGTCCAGCATTTATACTGTTCCACTCCAAAGTAGGTTTACTTTTTATACTGAGGAATAATCTCTAAAAATTTCAGATTAAACATACAGGTTATATTGTAATAATTATTTATGAGCAATGTCCCAAAAGGTCACATGTTATTTTGTTTCCTCAAAACTTAGTAACTTCTCCAAACTACAAAGTTTTACATCCTCATGTATTGTTGCAAAAATAACTCTGATGTCTTCAGTGTTGAACCTTTGAACAACTTTTACAATGGAGTAGACATAAAATAAAGTAAAGCATTGAGGCAAGCGACATGATTACTTCTTAAATGCAAAAAAAAATACCCCTTAGCAGCTACCAGGAAGCTGCTCGGATGTGCTCTAATCTCCAAAAATATATCGGTTTCACAATGTCAAGAAGTAAAGAAATGGGGCCTCATCAAGACAACTTGTCTCTTTTAAATCATTTCCTTTGTGTGGCGATAATTACACTGGCCTTGGTGTTCCTAAAGAGTCCCACCCTCCTGCCTAAGCAATCAAACGCCATCTTCACACATTGTATTATAATCACAGATCTGCTGCTAGCTCAGGTTTAAATTTACCTGTCTTCTGAGCTTTTCCTTCTACTTTTCATTTAGGCTGATTGCAGTCATGAATCAACAGTAAGTCACCAAGTTTATGACACTTTAGATTTACATACTGCCATTTACTTGCTCCAAACTCCTCAAACACACTGAAAACCACAAGGCCTCCTCTCGAAGCTAATGTTGCTAATGTTAATAGCCTGCGCTGCTTGCTAATTGGTTGCTAAACGCTGTGAGCCGTGTTCCCACTGTGTTTTTAATGAACAGGTAGCGCACCATGATTACAGCAATCTCGACCCAACGCCCCGCTGCTACAGACTGTCTTCTTCACTGTCCCCACAAGCCAAATGGACAAAGGCAATTTGAGAGGCTTCTAGGCTCTGCAGGATACAAGGTAAATTAGAGATGAGAGGGACCAGGCTGCAGAGACAACAAAAGAAAATGAGCAGGGGAAAAATGATTGCTAGTTTATGAAGTGCTGAAGAGCTGGAATCATTTCATAGCACATGGTAGAGAGTGAACAGTAGGTGATAGGCTCCTGAGCAAACTTGTGCGGAAATGAAGCTTCCCAGATCCAAATGTCTTTTGTCTTGTTGTGTTTTCTATGATTTATCCTCACCATAAGTACAACATAGCTTTGTAAAGTGGCTTAAATAGTAACTTTGCTTCTCATGCCAGGATGAAGAATCACCTAGGCCTTTTATTTTACCCATCTTTGAATACTACTGGGGCTAAATGTGAGGCAAAGCACATGCAGTGGTCTCTATCAGCGTATTATTCCACTTAAAAGTAACTTGGATCACAGAGCCCCTCTTCTCCATCTGCTCCTCCTTGTCTGTCCCGGGGCAGAAGCTGATGCGTTTCGACAGCCACCTCTCTCTTACACAATAAGTCAAAACAAAGCCAGCTCTTGTTCGCCCATGTATAAGTTTGACTGGGTGGCAAACCTCAACGCTGTATACATATTTGTCCAAACATAATCCTACCATCTACAAAAAGGGGGTGGTGGTGGTGGTGCCCCGGCCAGATGCCCCTAGTAAATAAGCTATAGTTCTAAAGGGGCGCCATGGGTAGTCCTGACTTACCTGTCCCAAAGGACGCAATCAAGATGTCCCAGGGTAGTTCCTCATGTACGGGACAGGGGGGCAGGAGAGGGTCTGGTCAGCGTGACATAGACAGAGCTGCAGGCTTTAATTCATTAAACCAACCTTCTAATATAAACAGTCATTCATTTCATGCTTGACAGTGGGCCGTCTGGACAATGTGAAGCACCCCAATAGAGCTGCTATAAGCTGCGTGTATGTATGGAGCCAGGCTGTTTGTATGCATGTCTAGTATTGAGAGACCCAGTCCCACGCAGGTATACAGTGAAGCTAACCAGAAACACACACCAAACCTTGACACGGTTCACAGAAAATGCATATATTATTTTAAAATTAGCCAAATGCCAAAAATCCAGTTAGCGGGTGAAATTGTATTCGCTGTATGTAGAAGAATGGCAGGACATTTGGAAGTTGATGGTGTGTCAGAGATATTTGACAGTGATGTACAACTCTAGGCCAAAGAAAACATAGCATTGAATGAGTATATAGTGTGTACTGTTAAAATGACTGATAGTGTTAATTTAAGGTCTAATAATCAATCACGTGTCTCCATAGAAGCGTGACAATTTTAAAACGTTTGTGGAATAAATTTGGAACAATAGCATGGAAAATATCTGTGCCACACACTACGTTTGAATTTCACAAAAAAAAAAAAAAAAAAATCTAAATAAATAAATAAATAAAACCGACAAAGACAAGGCTACCCACTCTCCCGCTGAGCCAAATTGTTAAGATCAGACCCCCTGATGCTACCTCTTAGCTCAATGTCCCTTTTGATTTTTTTCTGTCAGAAAAGATGCCACCCTCAAAAGAACAGCAAACAAAGTCTAAAGCAAGGGGAGATTTGAAGAAGCACACACAAGCACACAAAGTACTTTTATTTTTTAAAATAAACTAGAACTAATTCATTTTAAATGGTTTGCAGTGACTATTTTTTACTAAAATATATGACAAAATATCAGGTACACACCCTTTAATAACTGCAAAAAGTCCAAATCTATTTAACTTAGTTCACAATGGATAAAAATCAAATCTTATATTGTAAAATATGACATTATTGACTGACTTTTATTATTGAAACAAATTGCATTACAGCTCATACAGTTCTTCTTATAGTTGATTGACAAGTTGGACAGTGGTGTTTCTGGACACTCCAGCTGGCCTAAAGACAGGCTGGCGGTAACAGTCTTTGACACTGATACTAGTCCAAGTGGAATGTGGGTTTTATAGCTGTACAACAAGACACACAAATGCACACTTCTGCTACGCTCTATCCACGCCTATCCAACCAAGCATGCAAGCATCCTCCCTCCCTCACACACCCTACGCACCCAGGTATATCTGTGACCACTAATTGTGTCTGGCCATTGCCGTCCCTATTGGCCAGGGTCATGGGAGCGCTGCGGTCCAAGTGCAGGGTAGCCATTGCGGTAGCCTCTTAATCATAGTTTCTCAGAGTAATAACAGGTCTTCGTATAAGCTATCATCTTTTTTCTCCTCAAAACCATGCAGCTCAGTGGATGTAATGAAGCAGGCATTCCAGCACAGGGAACAACAAGCAACAGCTCCCACAGTCTCTCAGCGCACCGGCAATTAATGTGGTCTGCCCGACAACCTCCGGGAAGCAGACAGCCAACTTTTGACCAATGTCTGCGAAGGGAAAAATGTCCCGCAGTGTCACATGTTTAAAGTGGAGACATTTGGAGACATGACAGAGGATAACAGCATGTGATGGGGAATAGTTTGGGCGTTAGTCATAGTACATACAATTTGTTGCTTAGTTAACATTGTGTCATGATCTGTATTCAGAGGCGGATGAAGTAATCCAAATCTCCATTTAAGTACTGTTTTAATGTAGTTAGTTCAAGTATTAAAACTACTCATTGTGAAAGCACCTGTGCGGCTATCACTGCTGCAGCTACTACAGATACCTTCCATGATGACGATAACTGAATTATACTTCATTTATTTTAATACAGATTTAGTCAAAAGTGAATTCCATTAAGATTGCTTTTAAGTTTGGCTCATTTCAGTTCTGCTTTTCAAATCATTTTATTTTTGTTGATTAAAATACTCATACATAAAAAGTATACACTCATTTATACAGTTAAACTTAAAATAATATTAAATCTTTACAGCAAAACACAAACAAATACTAAATTCAAACTGAACAAATTCTATAATATGTGATTCAGACTTTGTAAGTACTAAGTAAATGACCTTAAATGCCCAAGTGCTAGTTTTATTAATTAAGTACTTACTAAGCCTGAATCATTCTTAATAAACTCTTTGTTCATGATAAATTAAATCTCTTGTGCTTTATTAAGCCTACATAAGGAAGTGTCAAAGGTGAGGGAAGTCTTGGAGCCCCTACTTAGACTGCTGCCGTTACCTGGCCCCAGATAACTAGAAGAAATTGGATGGATAAGTGCATATTATAAAGTTTTACCATTTACAATTATTACTAAAGACAATCAAAATAAATAAATAAATTAATAAAACAAGTTAAAAATCATTCTTTCAGCACAGATGATTCTTCTTTTTCATTAGTTCTTTAGCTGAACACCTCCCCTGTTTGTATTTTGTGAGAGTATGAGTTGATTAACACAGTGATCTGCCTGACAGACCACTCCAGCATCACCTCCCTCTAAAGATCTCCCCTCCGTGAACTGTTGACATCAATTAGCCTCCTGCAGCCTTTATTAGCATTTGTGGTGGAATCGGAGCAGCCTGTCTGTGCGTCTTTGAGGAGTTATAGTGAGGGGAAGAGAGGAGGGAGCGGGAGAGAGGAGGGAGGGGTCGACCACTAAGTGCCCAACTTCAGATCTCTGATGGGGGTCACGGGGTCGTCTCTCTGCCTCACCCTGATGACTTGTGACACCAAACAGCCAAACAAAACCTCTCTCTCACACAGACACACACACGTACGCATGCACGCACTGCAGATTAGACATTCACTGAAACAATTGACTCGGACATGGATGTATAAGATGTGCTGCCCTAAATAACAAGAGATGAGATGTGATGTAATTGAAAGTATGTTGTACAAAGCAGAACTTAGGAAAAAGAAATAATGACGGTATATTTTGGAAAGACATTTATATAATCTGGCATGCAATACAACCAAGATCGCTGTTAGTCCGTTTCTATCTCGCAACCTTGAGGGATTTATAAATGTATTTGTATGTATAATGTTTTTTGCCATTTTTTGTCTCCACAGCAACAGTAAGGCCATCAGCTCCCTCAAACACTCCATCTCAATAGAAAAAAAGTCTTAGCTTCTCATTCATTTTGTCTTGTGTTCTGGTTTGTTAGTATCTCTGGTTGAAAGATATCTGGTCACATTTGTAGGCTAATTTGTGAGATGCTCAGAGTCGAACACAATAGATGATGTGGTCCCTGCGCCTCATACACTTTAAAGGAGAAGTGGCACTTGTAATACGCCTAGTTTTGTGGATTTTGCAATTGTATTGGATTGAGTATTAACACTTGATTATACTTGATTGAATATTGACATTTCAGTATTAGTACTAGGAGCATTAGTGGCAGTGTAAATAGCCATGCACATTTTTAGCCAAACATTCAAAGTAGATTACTGGCAGAACAGTTTAAAAGTCACTCAAACAGCACTTCTTAAAGCACTCCCAAGCAATTATTAGACCAACATCTAACTCGCGCTTGATGTTTACTGGAAGAGCAGTCTTTAATCATATGGCTAAATTAGCAGTCATTTGGGCTTCAGTGGTCTCAATTTACTCCTTGGTTGAGTCTAGCAGTGTACCAGTCTGAGACATGCTGCAATTAAAAAAAAGTAATGTAATCATGTAAAATGCATGTTTTTACCATTATGTTTTGTGGATGTCTGGGAGTTCTTTGCAAACAAAATGTGACTTGGAAAATAATCAAGATGAGAGAAGAGTTTCTGAAAACCTAACATCTAACTTAAATTATGTATTGTGATTAATGACTGTATATATTATAATGCAACCTCACTAATAAGAAAACATTCTTTCATTGCATCTGTTTTGTGTATAATATGGGTAGTAAGTAAATCTAATCAATTAGTAAACCTCTATTAAATGCTTCAGCATTTTCCAAATACAAGTTAATTTAAAATATTAGCAACATTTAACCAGGAAGGCAATCTTTGTCAAACAGAATCAGAGCACCCAGAGGAAAGCTACACAGGCACAGGGAGAACATGCAAACTCCACACAAAATCGAACCCAGGACCATGCCTCCCACTAAGACTAAGTTGTTGGTGGGCTTTACATTACTGCAAATTCTACCTATAGCATATATTTTTCTCTGTCCATGCCTAGACTGTCTCTAGGTTGTTTACCTTGTCTTTAGGGCTCTTTATTGGTAAATAGGGTGGCCTCCTCACTCTCCCCTCCCTTTTCACCCAGGTCTCTGTGTGTGGAGTCTAAGTGCTGCTGATATGTCAGTGTAACTATAGCGCTCCGTGTTTAGGCTATTAGAGCAGTCTATTTACAATCTGGAGTTTCCTATTGATTATGTCTGCCTTCCCTGTGTGTTTACGTGGCCAAATAAATAACACATGTCGCTGCTCTGACTCGACAGCTTTTTTCTTCCATTTTCCCCTCACTCCGTTTTTTTTTCTCTTTTTTAAACTGTCACTGTATTTCAACTACTTTTCTCTTTGATGAGTTTCTCACAACTTGCTCTTAAAGTGGTTTATAGTTTGGTTTTAAGCCTTGGTTTGAAAATTGAGACACCAAAACTACAAATGAGAAGTTTCTTTGGGCACCCCTTGGCAACAGAAATAACTAAAAAATGAAAGTATCGTATGAGCATTATAGGTTCTATGTATCGATGTCTGTCCTCATGTGATGCATGCCAAGAGACACTTACAATGGCGGCCACAAACCAAAAGTACTCGCAGATTCAAAAGCTATCACACAGATGGACAGTGATATTTGTGTTTTCCCCCTGTGTTGTAACAAAAGTTGTGCACAAAGCTTGGGACACAGGGACTGTATGTTTCTGCACATGTTAACTACACTAAGCCTTGTTTTGACTTTTCCCTAGTCTTAAATCGAATGTAATAATGATTTGAAATCTGCTGAATATATCCATAGTCCAAACCTGATCAAAGCATCAGTCAATTTTACACTTTTTTTTAATACCAAAGAGTTTCTTTTTCTATTTGTATTTTCATCTTGGCGTATTCATGTATTTAAGTCATATTACCCTTCCATGTTATAGACTCCCTTTGATTTTTTTTTACTGTTTTTCATCACATTTTTGATTACATAAAAAGAAAAAAAGATACTAATAATAATAATACTTACTATATAATTCTAATACAATGGAAACAACTATGTCTTTGACATATTTCATTTACCCCTACGTATGGTGTAATAGGTAGAAGAGAATTTGGGAACTAGAGCACATAAAATAATAAACCTATTTTTATGTGTCTGTGAACAGAATAGGATTTTCTCTGAGACTAAATAGTTTGTGGAGACACCGCACCATGCAGGGCCTGTTTGTCCCTCTGTCCACAGTTGATATTTGTCCTGGACCACACTTGCACTGGTGAATATGTAACTATTTGTAAGTCTGAGTCTTTACAAAGGAGACCATAGCTGTGTGTGTTTGTGTGTGGTGAGGCAGTATTCTCCACAACAATCAGGCTGAGATGAAAGAGGACGCAGCCAGAGAGACGCGCCATGTTTATGTGAGAGGAGCTTGAATAACAGGTTAGCAGCGGTCAGTGGCGGTAACTCTAGCCCCCTGTGTGCACAGCACAGCGGCGTGAGGCTGCTATGTGGTGCGTGAGGCCTGCAGACTTTTGGTCCAATACTGACACCACATACCTCCACCAGCAATCAAATCAACCTCTATGGTCACTTTGAAATGACAGGAATATAATAAAATATAGGCAATTTTCTCCCATGCAGTTGGCCTACACAATACAGTTAACTATATAAAATGAACTGATATGACATTGTCATCATACATTTATTGTTGGTAGTCAGACTATTGGATTTTTAAATTATTATTTAAATCATGCTGCTTGATGTATGAAGTGGCCTACAATGTTTTTATGTTATAATTTTGTACTGCATTTGTAATGTTTTTTCATGCGCACCTGCCAGGGGATAGCAGGTGGGAAGTAACTACACCAGCTTGCGTTTGTACATGGTCCCTGAAAATTAACAAGAACTTCAAATACAAGATGACCTTGTGAGAGAGAACTCTGGACACCAATGTTATGAAGCTGCAGATTCGGAGCTGCACTGAGGGGGCTGCAGCCACAGGGCTGCACTGAGGGGGTTGCACTTTTGGTTAGTGGTCCTCTGGTGCCTTTCCATAGTGCCCCCTCTCTAATTAATTAATTACTTTGTAATTAATTGCTCAAACGCACTGTCACAATGCTACAGCATTGTATTAATGTGCACAAAGCTTTTAAGTTAATATTTCAGACATAACCAGTTGATAATTTATTTCACTAAACTAACTTATGAATGTGTCCATCTGCTACAACTTTTAGTTTTCTAATCTAAGATTATTTTATTGTAAATATTAATCTTCCATAGTTTTACACTTATATCTGAATCTATTAGCATGCTAAATTATGATTTATGAATATTAATAACATCAACAACATGGGTTGGAGGTTCCACTCAACTGACTAAAAATGGCACTGAGAATCTACTTCCCGCCCTGTTGGAGCTATTGGATTTTCATGATCACCATAATTCACAACTAAAGCGGTTAAAAATTAAGTTTCAGGTCAGGTGGGAAAGGTAAATGTTGTTGGAAATGTGAGTCTGCAGCTTCACCTACTCACTCTGGAGGCCGCACTGATTGACAAGTTTTTATAGTGACCAACAGGGGGCACTGGAGTCCTTGAGAAATGTCTTGGTCCACTTCCAGCTGTGTGTGACCCAATGCTCCGCGCTGCACAAATCCTTTCCCACCTCCACTGGCTGCTTCCACTGGCTCCGACCCCCGTCCTGTGAGTGGCTGAGGCCGAGTTCTGCAAAATATCTCTCAACAGGCGCTGCGTATACAAACCCTTACGCACGTGCGATGGACTGACGCGTGCGTATGTGTGTGTGTTGGAAAAGGAAATGTGAGCGACAGGGAGCACATTTTTAATCCATTTCTTTTTTTTGTTGTTGTTTTTCCATATGAACTGTATCAGGTGGCCTTGTGGCGGCTGTAGACATCCCTCCAAAATGACAGTCTAATCAGAATATATGTCATTACCTCGCTAAGTATAGGACCTCTGCTCAGCGTGGCCAAAAGCATTATGATAACCGGTGTGTGTTAAAATATGTGTCCTGTGGGAATTTATCTGTGGAGGAGTGAGGGCTTATGGGTAATGTCTGAGTGGCCTAGTTGGCATGCGTCTTTTTACAGAAACAGGCCTAAGTTCTGTTACTAATTTCAAGATTTATTGGCTTATATTGAAATATTTGTCATTAGATACCTTCCAGAACCTATTTCCAAATTCCAATGAATTTTCAATTAGTTTTTCTTATGCTTTTCCACAATTCTTTTTGCCATTTTGGTTCTCAAATGATCATACCAAGCACATTAGAACAGATCGCTCCTTTTAATTAACATCGACAGCAAGGACCTAACCAGAATGGAATCAGGTGGAGGTCTACTCTAAACAGGATAACTGCAAAAGCCTTAAATACTACCACTAGAAATTAATGAACTTTTTTTTACATAGAACCTTGGCAGTAGCATCTTTATTTTTGTAAATCTTTCTACAGTGTGCAATTACAATTTTACTATAATGAATAACAAATTATTAACACTAGTTTTGAAAAACAACGTCTAAGCCTGTTCAGGTGTCATTCAGTGTTTATAACTGCAATAGTGGGTTACATGCTCATACAAATCACAGAACATAAATTTGCTTTTTTTTATGTGGGTGCACTGTACCATTATTTCAAGTTACTGGTTTCTTTCATATATTGCAGGACAATGGTGGAAGAAGTACTAAATTTTATTACTTAAATAGTATAGACACCAGAGCAAAAAAGTCGTATTTAATACTAAGTAAAAGTATTGAAGTACATGTTTAAAAATGTACTTAAAGAGCAAAAAATTTCGCACTGATTTTCTGATCTAATAAAGCTTCAAATGTAGTGATTTTAATAAAGAATTGTGCTGATTTTGTTCAACAGAAACAACTGAATCAAACGTTTTTTCCTAGTTGTACTTCTTTTGTTTACTCAAATTATGAATGTTTTAAAAATAAACCCTAAGCAAGTCTCACCCAATAATAAAAAGTACTTTTATTTTTCATTCCAGTTTTAAAATGTAGTGAAAGTACGGATACCAAATGTGGTAAAATAAAACATATCCACTTCAAAATCTACTCAAGTAAAGTACAGATACCTAAAATGTATACTTAATTATCGTACTTAATTATTGTACTTTACAACTTTTACATTAGAGTCGCTGTGTGGTTGCTTTTGACACTCTTTGTTCTTTTTGACAGTCATAACTGTGTCCAGGTCATGTCCAGTTCCCAGCTGCAGCCTCACCACATGGTCACTGTGTCCTGCGGTCAGCTTTGTGATCACTGTCCCGGGACAAGACTTGGGACAGTGCGGTCAACATGATCAACCAGACTAGACCCACTGCGGCGCCTCTGCTCCCAGCCAGCGTGAACACCTTTTCAGTCCCTCTCCGGCACGTGGAGACTGACACATGGGAGGCGAGTAGGGGCACAAGGCTGACCACAGAGCTCAGGGCACAGGGCTGACCACAGAGCTCAGGGCACGGGGTTGACCACAGGGCTTGGCATGTGCTCAAAGAAAGACACAAACGAGCTGCGAGTTGTCCCCACTGCACCAGAATGCAGCAGCCGCCAATGGTCCATGAAAACCTCACATGTGAAACTCTGATAATTTCATATTTGGACTTTAGCTTGGTTCTCTCAAGGCCTGGGAACAAAATTCCCAACCACCCTGGCTTTAGGATCCCTGTTTAAACATAGGGTGGTCACACACAATGATATTTTTAGATTCCACATTGAACGTCTATTTTGGAGTCACAAAAGAATGGGTCAAAAAGGAATGCTCCTGTCCAAAGGCATGCGAGGTCTGTTATGTGCTTGTATGAAATAGGTTCATTAATGAAAAAGTTTGGATTTCAGCCGTTAACATTTTACTGTTGACACTGAAGGAAGTATTGTGATGTTAGAGTACTTAATAATAATATTAAATTTAACAGATTGAATGTCAATAATATCATTATAGTGTATTTGTCTTTCTCCATTTTCAGTGCCCTCTGGTTGCAATGCAAGCATGTTACCCAATTTGAGCAAACTTATTTTTAAATCAGACCTATTATGCAAAATCGACTTTTCATAGTTTTTAACTGTGTTATAGTTGCTGCATCTTCTGCTGTGTACTTACTTCATTCTCCAATTTTATTTTCTTAATGTGTTATACACATAGAATTTAACAGCATTGTTTTATCATATTGGTACAAATGAAAAAAAAATAATAATAAATCGACTCCCTTGCGTGATGTGCAGCTACCCATCAGAGTTGCCAACAACTTCATGGCCTTTTGTTGTGATGATGTTTACAGTGACGCCACCTCCTACTGGGCATACGGAAGTCAACGGACTTGTTTCTTTGATTAAGTTGTTGTAGATGAATAGTTTTAGATGAATATTGTGAAATGTGCAAATTTAAATCGTAATGCAAATTGATGTGCGGTTGTCATAAATTATAGCTATATAGCAGATGTGAGCACAATATGTCTTCTTTAGAGGATCTCTTTTTACCTTTCGCAATATGAGACAGTAATCCATATGTACCTAAATATTTACGGCAGTCTCAACTTAAATGAGAGCACAACTTCTATCCTTCATCACTAAATTTTAATGTCAAACTGTCGATCAGAGAGGGCTAATGATAGACACTCATAATCAGCTATTGATTTTCTAAATATGTCATGGATATAAATTAAATAATACTAATTAATATATTCACTTTGAGACAGAGTTTTGATCACTGATGCCTCATCATGAATTAATGCAGATCTTGGCCATTAATTTATTAAGTTTAGTTAAATAGTGCATTAAAAACTCCTTTTCAATCTCAGCCTCATTCAAAAAGTTTTCATTTTTTTGATGCTAGAATAAACACTTAATCACTTAGGAATGCCCAGTCTCATCAGATCTCAAAAGCAAAGCAAGGTTGGGTCTGGTTAGTATTGGGATGGGTGACAACTGGGAATACTAGGTTGTCCTTCAACATGAAGCTTGGACAAGTGCATACTGCTGTTGTGTCCAAAGGCAAGACTCTTCACCCACCTTACCTAGTATGAATGTAGTGTGTTTGTCTGAGAGATGGGTAGTGGTTGGGGGGACAGATGGTGCAGATTAGCAGCCTTGCTTTAAGCAGTCTGCCCGAAGGCAGCCATGGCTTACTATCACCAGGTATGTGGTGATTGAGTAATGCCAAGTGAGTGTCCAAAAGAGCACTATATTAATGAAATGCATCATTAGCCAAACATTTATTAGTGAATATCACTGAACTTGGAGAGAGTTTTTTTTATTTTTTTTATTTAACCAAATGTTAACAGACCACATTCATGAATGGGCCAGTACATAGTAGTCATAGTACAGTTCTAATGATTTTGTGCATCTGGATATTTTAGCTTCTAAGATTCTTTTTGTTGTCTTTTTGTTAAAGACAGTGGATGGAGCCTGACTGCGACCATAAACAGACATGGAGGAAAATTCAACCCAGATTGCCCCCAGGTAGGCCCCTTTCTGTCTGAATTTATTCGTAAGACTTTACTATAATCACTAAGTGTAAAACATTGTAACTAGAACTTGTGCTAGTTTGTTTACTGGCCAACTACTAACTGCAGTGCTCTGGATTATGGAAAATGAGTGACGTCAGAAACTGGACTGAAGTTTGTATTTGTTACATTTGTCGAAACCAAAGTGCTTCTTATTTTAACGTGCACAGTAATGTAGTTTTTAAGTCATACTTAGGTCAAACCAGGTGATATTATTGCGTGAGAAATTTCTTTATTATATCTCTGACCAAATAGTTCCTCTATAAAGAAGCCCCACATAAAATGCCTATAAAATACATCCTCCTCCCTGTCATTACCCATTCCCTGAACAATAATGCCGTAAAACTTATTTTTACTAGAGGCATAAAGAACTACGAGCCCTATGCTGATCTTGTATTTCATTTTAATAGAGAGGCTGCTTTATAGACAGTTGGTCATATGAGCGCATCAGTGGTTCACAAACACACACCTCCACACATGAGTAGTGAGGATTGATGGGGACCAGTCAGAGCAGAGAACAGGCCTGCGTTTGCAACATGAAACTCACATTCATATTGCCATGCTTCTACTTAACCTGCAGCAATTAGCAGACAGGAAAAGGTCTGGTCACTGAAAATGTAATCATGAAATTAGCCATGTGATACATCAACCTAACATATGTCTATTAAATCCAGGTTACCGAGACAGGATTTGTTCATATCAGTGTTGAGGATGGCAGATAATTGGGCGCACTAATCCAGTAATGCGTACAAATGGTCAAATTATATTGAGCCGTGTTTTTTAATTAAGGTACAGTATTGAACAATATGGCCAGACATGTACTGAGATATAGAGAGCATAATGTTAACACACATACATCATATGCACAACTGGCAACTATACGAACCTCAGTGCAATCACATCTAAACCAATTTTCAGTAAAGGGCCATCTTTGCATGAGACTGTACATGTGAAATAGTTACTGTTCTTATTAAATTGTATGTGAATGTTAAAATCTAGCTACCCTACCTTATACACAATGGTATCCTTTTATTGGAGAAGACAGATATAAGTGTGAAGTGCCCAACAGCCTAGACACTTATCCTTTAGTTCTGCCCACACCCTGTTTACTACTTTTTACTACTTTTTGTGCCAGATTCAGCCAGGAGATGGTAACATATGCTCATCAATCAAACTAAAAGAAACAAGGAGAAAGTTACTTGCACCTTTAATGTTTGAGAAACTGAATTAACTGCTAAATTACAAGATTACAATTCACCTCTGAACATATTTGTAGAGGTCTAAACTACAGGGTCCACAAGTTTTATACCTATATACAAAATTTATATAGTTTGTTGTTTGTTTAGAGTGGAAATTATGTTTATGTTTTGCTAAACTGCGACAATTAAAAATGATCATTTTGATTTTATTGCAATTAATCTTGCGGCACTATTAATTACTCTTCGTATCCACAAAATTGTCAGTCATGAATCAGGTTGTAGGTCATCAATCAAAAATGAGCAGACTTCCCTCTCCCCAGTCACTTTCACGGGTTCTCCGGGAAGACATAAAGTGTTTTCTTGCCCAGCAACAGGGTCTCCCGACCAGGACCACTATGCCTCAGCTGCCTTCAATGCAAAGGTTTCTACTCTGGGTTTTTAGACTCACGTGAGTGTATTGTGAGTGTATTGTGAGTGTATTGTGAGTGTATTGTGAGTGTATTGTGAGTGTATTGTGAGTGCATTGTTCTCTGTTGGTGGTGCACGCCCCTCAGGTTGCTCCTCTGCCCCTCTTTTGGCTGAGGTTACACTCTGATACAGTGACAAGTGACAGCGCTCATAAAACAACATTGTCATTAAGTACAACACTGTTTGCCAATACATCACATTGCTGCAATAAAACAGAAAACCCTTTACAGCAGCACTTATTACACTCTTTAAACCTTGACCAGTCTATAAAATTGACAAAGTTAAGTATGAGCCCAGTAATTCTTTATGTGATGAATATTCTGCTGACAATTTCTAATAAAATCAAAAGTATCTATACCGGTGCAGATGAAAAGATAGCTTTCTAAACTTACTTACTTAGCATGCTGTTCTTTTGCATTGTGATCATCCAGTATATTTCTCCTCATGCACCCTGTGATAAATGATCTCCAGTCAATGCAGCACTACATCAGCTGCATAGCTCTTTAATAAGCCCCCCACACCACCACACACCAACCTAATAAAACATGGCAGATCAATTTATGACTCAATACAAAATGTTCCATGCACATGACCTTCTGGCTGCGTATTTAACCTAATATAACTAATATGAGCCTCATATATCACTTATTAGTGATATAGAATCAATACTAGATTCAATTAGCTAATGATTCTCAAAGGTAGCCCACTTCCTGAATCTGTCTGTATATGAACTGAGATTTAGCAGAGGAGTCAAACTAACTTAAGACTAGATTTACAGTATTATGCACTGTATGCTCATGTGACCTGGCCATACCATTATTATAAGTTTTTTAAAGTAGGAATTTTTAAGTTGTCTTGTTGTGTCTTATCTCTGCTGCCTTGAAGACCTTAAATCCCTTCTCAAATAGGTCAGTTAAAAGAGAAACAAGTCAAAACAATACCATATTTGCTGAGATTAGAAATGATTCTCATATGTTGTGATGTGATAATGACCCTGCATTATAAATAGGCATGAGATCAACATTTAAGTAAATTAACATAGTTGTTTTCAGAGAAGGAAAGAGTGTCCTTGTATGCCCACCAGCAGTATCACCACTTACAGTTCATGTATTGCACACAGTGAATAAGTATATTATAGGGAGTGAAAGTCATTTCATATCATACACAGACACAAATAATTAGACCTATGATCAGTGCTTTAAGTCTTAAGTCTTGCCACATCTACTACACCTTTCTGCAATGCTGAGATTGTCTATTGTTGAAAATTAGAACAAAGAGGAGAGTGACAGCATGATGAGAGTTATGATTTTTATACATGAGATATTGGTGTCTTGCCAATTTATAACAAAAAGTATTCATTAGTACTGTATCTGTATCTGTACTCATCTGTGGGACTAGAGCTGGATTATGTCTTATATGTAGAATAAATATTATATGAAGAAATAGCTTGATATATCCTATAGGCACTGTTGACATATAGTGAATAACAATGTTAGTTAAGAGTTGTGAAGGGCTTTCGATTGTGGCAGTGTCTGGAAATCGTCTGGGTTTTCCTTGTATTGATTTGAACCAAAGGGTCTCAATAGTCACCCCTCTTTCTTCTTTTTCCCCATTTCAACAGAACTAGCAAACATATTATATAGTTATATCAATTTGAACATTGTAATGTTCTCAACCAACCTCTATCAACTCATGAACAGTGTATTTATAACCAACAAGATTCAACCAAAACTAAAACTTGGGCTTTAATTAATTTAATTCACAAAATATTGTTTCAGGTCAAACATTTCTCATTTCCTCTAAATGAAGATGAACTAATTAATATCTGGATGAACTTTACTTTTTACATACTCTTTTAACTCTGCATAGAGCACAGTGTATGTTATAACGTTGTTTAAATGTATGTTGAAGTTGAGGTGGTCCACTGACAGACAGACATTATGCAGGAGTTTAAATCAAAGCACATAGACCTGCATTTGTTTGCTTTTCACTCTTGCACTTTTTGGACAGATCAAAGATTGCTCGGTGTTTATTGCCTAAAACGGCAACAATACAAAAACAGTTGAAGATGTCGTGAAGGATTTTTGGAAACGTTGAATTTACTGGCAGTTTTCTCACTTCTGTCACCCACACACTGTCTGACCTTGTTTATGCTGTGATTGCACATTACTATTTGGTTCCCTTTGTATTCCTGAGAAAATATCCAGCGGCCAACACCCTGCTATTATCTCTAAACTCTGACCCAGTATTTGAGAAGTCACTTTAAACAAAAATCAAGAGCTCTGTTGTTTTATTTATGTATTACTGCAAAGCTGGACTGGCTTGTTGGCAGGAGCTCCTTGGCTGGGTTCATGTCTCCTATTTATCCACACGTGAGGGTCTGTCAATTTATGTGACAATTTAAGTGCCTGTATTCTCCACTAGGTGTTTACGGGGGGCATGGGGTGGGGGCATGGACATGGTTGGGTGTTTGCCAGGCCATGCTGTCGCCTCTGGTCTGATCAGTGCCAGTCGACCCGGTGAGCAGTGCGCTGAGAGTGCAAAAGCATGTCAGGAAACACACAGCTGTTTACTCACGCCGCTAAAAACACGCCTCTATCTGTATGAATAATGCACAGGGCACCAGACGGCCACTCGCGCACGCGTCTAACCTGTGACAAGAATATTTTGCTTTTTCTGTTATTCTTTTAATATACTTGTCTCAGAAAGACTGTGATCCATTGCTTTCTTAAAGGTGCACTGTGTAACTTTTCTGGTGGAGGGTCCACCTGCTTAGAGATGTTTTTGCTTTGCCTGGAATGTTCCATGTTAACATATCCATCTAGCATTTATTCATTACCAGGAGGACTATTCAAAAATACAATAATTTCTTCTGTGAATAGTGGAGTCTCTCCACAGATCTGAATTGTATAGCATAGTGCTGTAACCTGCTTGTCTCTCTTGTGATACTGTAGATAGGTTTAACCTATACTGTGGAACATTCTAGATGAACAATAACATTTCCATGGAGACACGCAGGTGGTGGACCCTCCACTAGAAATGCTACACAGTGGTTATGACAGATTTTCATGATTCTCTAAATGTGACTTAATTTGGTGGGATTATAACTATTGTATACATAAATTATGGTATTACACCAATCAAGAAGCAATTTGTGAAGAAAAGTTGAAAAACATGTTGAAAATTACAGGAAATGGGGAGTTCAAACACTGATCATTGAGCATCACATTAGGGAGAATTTTATCCAAAAGTTTAACAGTTTACATGTAAGAAACACATTTTTCTGATACTTTAAGCATTATTACATTATAAAGGTGAACAAAGGTGTTTTTTGTATTTGTATATGTTACATAATTGAGACTATACAGGGACAGAGGAGCTCATTCTCCAACAGGCTTCTACAGCTCTGCTCAAACAGTGAGAGATACAGGACTACATTTATATCATACTCCAACTCCAAACCGATGTACAACTACTCACCTCATACACCTCATATCATCCTTATGACCTCTTATATATAACTGATATACTATGTATGTATATTAAGATATTTGTGTTTTACTTATTATATATATTAATATAATTTATGTCTTGTTGATACCAATCTCTTGCTATTTTTTATTGCTACTTATTTAGAAGTTTTTACAATTTTTTATATTTTTTACTCTATGTTATTGTAATATATTGTGATGTGTGCGCCATTGTGTCCAAGTAATTTCCCTTGTGGATCAATAAAGTCTGTCTAAGTCTAAGTACATTAGAGCAGTTTTGTTAGGTAACGGTTAGGCTATCAAATTTCCTAGTTTCCTAGTTTCCTTATTTTCCAACCCAGGAGTACAATTTTAAAGCCAGAAATTGCCAAATTTGGAAAATGTGTGAAGATTTTGGAAAAATCTTCAGTATAATGATCTTAACTGTGTTTTAGTCAAATGAGTAGTCTAACCTGTCATGGGCACTTTAATGAGTTTGTGAGAAATGTCTGAAAAGTTTAGAATAGTTAAAGAGCTGACTACTCAAAAATTCCTGAGGTTGTATTGATTTTATTGGTGCATGTGTCCCTCCTGTATATTTAGTCTCTCTGTTACAAGCCCAAAGCACCTGCTCCCCACTGATAGATGTCATCCGCTGGTAATCCCGGAAATTTCTTTGTGTTTGTAAAATGGATACACTACCAGACTTCATTTCAGCAGTCAAATAACCTTCACTACACCCAATGTCCGTGATGGCATCAGAGTTTAGAAATGTTTATAATTCTCATTACTTCTTGGTGTATTTGCCTTTTGAGTTTTTGTGCCTTCTCTTGCCTATGGTGCTTTTTACCAAATTTACACACATTTATTAAGTTATAAATTAAATGGGGTAATGCACATAGGCTGTGTAAGTATTTTAAATAGAATATGTTCGAACATGTTACAGATTATTTCCTCACATTTTGTGCCAATTGTCACTTATTTGTATGTAACAATTTTTTTCTGCTACTATTATGGGATAGATATTCACATTGAATTATCAATGTTCTTTTATATTTAGTGATTGTAATTGTGATAAAAGTTTGAATGCATTATATTGTAATTTCTTATAAGGAGTGAAAGGATCTGGGGCATCTGGGTTGAAGCTGAGCTGTGGTGATAAAGGGGTTAAAAGCACTGAGGGGGAAGAAAAGGTCTGCTATGAAAAAAAAAACTGCTGTGATCTCCTTTATTGTTGAGTTTAATTAAATTTTCAGCTCTAATTACAATTAAGCCACTTAGTATGTATAATAATGTTTGCATCACAGAGCAGCACAGATGCAGTCCATCAAGCCAATTAAATATTAAAATGACTGAGGCTGTATTAATAGCAGCATGGTGTGCCGTCTGTGTGCGCGTGCTGCAGTGGAGGGGCTCCCCTGGCACATCCGCTCCCGCCTGGAGACCACCAGCCTTAGTGCCACCTCCGAGCCCCTGTGTGTATATGACCTATATTTACCACATACTCTGCACCAGAAAAGCATCCGTAAATGGAAAAAGTGGAGAAAAAAGTCCCACGAGTCTAGTATCTCTAAATCAGCGTACTGTATGTCTAATGTGAAATTAGTGTTTTGGCTCAAAATTATTTATGACTGCACATAATGACTGCATTTTAGGTCAAAATGAGGATTTGCTTGAATCACCTCTGCTTTCACTCAACTCATTTCTGTTGCTTATAATCCTCGTTCCTTTCAGTGGATAGTTAAACGGACCCAGATTTCAATAGTAGATCCAGATAAAAAAGACAGGTGACTCACATAAGTAAAATGTGCTTTGTTCCATAAAAGCCTACTCAATAGACAGTGCATTGCGTTACTCTTGCTCCCCATCGTCCTGCATTATTTACAAAATCAGCGCCTGCAAACATGATAAACAGGAGGGGTTTGTGGGAGGCAAAGCGAGAACACAAGAAAGACCTGCCCAGACTCAGAGACTGTCCAAGTATAAGTTTGATCATTTTAGACTTTACTTTATGTACATTTTTACACATTTTGTGACTACTTGAACTTGCTAACAAATTAATCTCTGCATTGCTGTTCAGTAATTTAAAACCATCCAACATTAAACATCCTATATTACACAAAATCGACTCTTGACCTTCAAAACATGCTAGAATGGTGTTACCTCCTGGAGTTATGTTTTATTTGATTCACACATGTTTGAGTAACCTTTTGTTATTAGTCTGTCTGCATCTCCAAAGCTCAAAATGCTCTGCTCCACCTTGTGATATCATGAAGGGGTAGTTTTACCCAACTCCCTTTTACCTTTTGTTCAATAGAGATCGACAATGCCAGGTCTGAAATCATTCAAATTATTTTAGTGAAGGTGTATGTAGTGGAACATTTCCTGTATTATCACATGACAGCAGAAGGTCAAACAGAGTCTTTTCAGTTTGAGAGAACAGCCTAAATTTGATTTGTGTGCTAAACATGTGCGAATGAAACAAAACATAACTCCGGCTATATTTTTGGTGAGGAAACAACAGTATAACATAGATCAGAAAATACGGTAGTGTGGGCCCTTTGAACGATGGCTATCCTGCACAATTATTAAAATGCATTCACTCCAAAAAATTGTCTATATTTGACCGTTTCATATAAAAAACATAATAGTGCCAGGATTATTAGCCTTGTAGCTGCCAAAGCCTCACATTTCAGCAGTCCATATTCATTAAAGCACAGTTATGGGTGAAACTGCTGTCCATCCCTTGGCCAGTTTTAGACATGTATCATAATGGCCATTGGAATGTGTGGGTAAAGCCCGGCTGTAAAGTTGCCCTGCTATGCACGCGCTGACAAATATAGTCCCCGCTGAGGCAGTCTAAATACAAGGCTCCTCTCTGCTGTAATAGCTGGGTGTCGCTAACCTATGGTGCAATCACGCTAGATTCCACCGAAATATTTCTGCTCAGTGGCAAACAAACAAAGAGCAAAAACAAAAGTGTGGAGGCTAATCATGAGGCGGTGCTAGGCGTCTGTGGCCAGGGCGGCGGACATTGTATGAAGTCTTGTGAAGGCCAGAAGTGACCATAGGAGTTGGCGAATACTGCGTGTGCATGTGCGTAGTCTATGTGTACGTGCTCAATGGCTGATATTTATGACAGGGATTATCCTCAGGACACTTCGCAGGTCCAAAGGTTGCTTACCCGACTGTCTCTAAGTGTTTCTGGGCGCATCATTAACCAACATTTAACTGCTGGCTTATGAGTACAATTTAACGAGCTGTTCCATCGTCACACACACGCCCATCCAATACTGTCCTGATTCTCCAATATCCGCAAGCTCTCATATATCAGCCAATGAAATGACGATAAGTGCACTTGGTCACCTCTGTAAAACATACAGCCATACAGGCCAGCTTAATGTATCAGTACAGAAACTTTTAGCAGAGGGACTATGTAACAATGTACACAGTCAGAACAACAGGAAGTAGGACGTTTGGTTATTCTCGAATTTTATGTGTTGCATGTTTTTTCAAAAATTGTGCACCTGGTCTAAATGCACATCGTCAAAATCCATACTTTTTTTTTTTTTAAACGTTATTTTAGTAGTAGATTAATTTCAAACATGATGCCATCCAGTTTAAGTGTGTCAGACCAGCTGTGCATTTTTTTTTCATTCCTTTTTTATTTGACTCTAACTTCTTTCTATTCTTCTCTTATTACCTTTCTTATCTTTAGTAGTATGGAGAAGTATGGAATAGTATCGAGACTATATGTTGTGCTTTCTTAAATTTTTAAATGTTCAAAATAAAGTAACTCTAGTAACTAATTGGCTGAATATTTAGCAAACTTTTAACCCACTCACCACAACCATGCAGATGCGTTTTAAAATCATTTTGCCATTCAAATAAACTCATTCTACTTTTTCTATAAACTTACTTTGAGTTAACAGACCCCCTCAATACGGTTTGCTGGTGATGGCTACCCCCCCTCTTCTTCCTCAAACTTGCTCCCCAGCTGCCGATTCGCTGGGCAGCTGTTGTACCAGAGTGGCTTGATATGAAACAGTTTATTCAGACAATTACTATTAATACTGGAGACACATGGGCCGCCAGTGCTCCATCCTGCCCCATCTTTGTGAATGCTGAAGCGCGACTGATTGGCCTCTCTCCACGTGTGTATAGGAGCTAGTGTAGCGTGAGGGACACACCTGTTTGGGACATACACAACTGTAGCCCCACAGACACGAACAATCTCTGAGCCAAGAGAATGACATGGGCTTGTACAGTGACCCAGCAGGTTGGATGTTAATCGGCAGCAAGTTTCATAAATAAAGGTCATCCTGTTTATGTTTAATCTCAGTGTAAATCAACTACTGACTTTATTAGAATTTTCAACTTTTTTATGGAGGTTTTATTGTGGGAGATTATTTGATTTATATGTAAGATCCGAAAGCGTCAAAGGCAGATGCTGATTCGGCACATGTTTTTTTTATAGCTGTATTTTGAACTAGATACTGTCATTCTCTCAGGCTAATAACATTTATATGATGTTTGACTCTAGTGAAAAATTACATAGACTACCTTGTGTTCAGTAATCAGAATTCATACAAAATAGTGATGTACTCTGAAATCAGTACAGTTAAATGTTACCAAAACTGTTACAATCATGGAAACAGAAGAAAAGGAAGACCAAATGAATGATCAAATATGGAGTATTAAAATGAATTTCTTGAACATTAATATTTTATGTTTTGGTTCTATATGGTTCTCAGGAATAGAAATCTCAGAAAAAGTATAGTTCAGGTATCCGTATTGAAAACCATGTATTGTTAAAATGCCAGTAACAAAAACATTTTTAATTCCAACTCTTCATTTACTGTATGTATATCATGTATGGTGTAATATCAAACTGATCAGAGAGCATCCACATTCATGCCTTTTTTTGTTATGCATTCAGTCTTCTTATCCCTAAACATGTCAATCACTCAGTCAAACAAGAAAGTTCGATATAGCAAAGAAAAATCAAAGGAGACTTCAATTAGCATTACTTGTTCTGTTATCCATCAATTCTTTTATTCAAAAACAAAATTGCTAGTTTCCTTGCTTTATTTTGTATATAAACTCATCTGTCAGATTAAGTGCATGTCTACTGCAACTGAATCCCCTTATTCTCTTGCTAAAAAGGAGCAGATGCCCATTCAAGAGACTCACTCGTCACCCTATGAATATATACAGTGAAACATATTGGTCTCTAAATAATGAAATTAGCAGCTTTATCTGGTCTGCAAATCTGTCTGAAAACATACAGGCCAAGGAGGGGGAGGGAGATTGATGGAAAGACATGAGTGATTAAGAAGAGTGGCAGTAATGAGTCACCGTGGCACAAATGATTTACAAATTGGTAAAAGGGTTCTTGTGGTTTGAAATATCTGCTAATCGTAAAAAAAGAAAAAAAATGTGTCCATGGTAGCGTTCACATTATAATTAACAGTTATGTGAGTTTGTCATACTTCACAAATGCATTAGTGGTCAGTTAACGAGAAATATTGAAATGTGGGATCGATGGTGAGTGAGGCGAAAGCGATTGAGCATGGTTTCAGCAGCTATTAGTGAAGGCAGACATGTTGGATATTTGATTAACCTCATTCACAGAGGACAGCTACACTCCACAGCAGCTCTATGACAACAGGCTGTTTATGTACAGTATTTAAAGATGCATTACATTATCTTATCAAAAACATACCGGGAGTTTTGTTTTGTTTCATTCACACATGTTTGAGTAATCCTCTATTATTCGTCTGTTTACATCTTCAAAACTCAAAATGCTCTGTTCCAACTCATGCATGGATAGTTATGAATTTAGCAGCTATCTTTTACCTTTAGTTTAGTAGAGATGGTAATTCCGGGACTGAAATCATCCAAGTGGTTCAAGTGAAGGTGTATGGAGTTTACACTGTGGAGCACTTCCTGTATTACCACATGACATCACAAGGTGGAATGGGGTGTTGTCTCTTGGAGAGAAGAACCTAGATATACAGGGCTTGTGTGTTAAACATGTGTGACAGAAACAAAACACAACTCTATGTTCTGGAGGAGGAAACAACATTATACTGTAGATCAGTGTATGAATGTAATCCGTGTATCGTTCATTCATTCGTTTTTCAATATAAAACCAAAAATAAGAAAACAAATCATTATTTGTCTCCAAAACCAAACAGGACCAGGACTGAGACCGGGACTAGACCGGGATTGGGACTGAGGTTCAGACCAGACCAGGACAGACCATGATTGAGACCAGGACTGAGACAGGGACCAGACCAGGACTGAAAACGGTTTAGTCCTGGTTGAGTCCTGGTTCAGTTTGTATGCGGCACAAAGGTCTGGCATCACAGTTAAAGTCACAGAAACAGAAAAAGGCCGTTAACCTTTTTTTCCATTGTTCATTTAAACACAAAACAAAACTGAAAAAAACTAATCCGTATGTGTTTTTTCATTTTGGTTTTGGAGATAAATAATGAAGTTTTTTCATTTTCTTATTTTTGGTTTTATATTGAAAAACTAATGAACGAATGATACACGGGTTGCATGTGTGTGGGTGAATGACATCTTGATTTAAAGCACTTTCAAAGCCCAGGGAGGTAGAAAAGAAATAGTATGAATTTGTGTAGCAATAGTACCTACGAAACTACCATTATTCATGCCATACAGCAATATTTAGTAATTAATTCAAGAGGTCTTAAATCAGACTGCAATTTTAAATTAGATTTAATTATCACTAGTGTACGTGACTTTGTTGAAAAAAATAAAGTCCAGTATCCCTCGTAGTACTTTAGCCTATTAATCCATATCTTTAAATCAATGGCAAATATTTACAGCAGTACCAGTCCTGCGGGTCTCTTTAGTCATCTTCCGTGGTTCCTGTCCCACCCAGCCCTCTCCCCGGCCGCACACACCAACACACACTTTTAGACACATATCAACCGCAGTTTGGACAAGGTGAGTAAATGTTTTTTATTCTCAAGATATTTATCAACCTCTGCTGCGCATTTCAAACCGGGGGCTTCCATAATGTTTCTGATTAATGGCATCTTATTAACAAAAGCAGTGTTGTTCTGCCCCTGAGGCTTCTGGGTAACTCTAGCTGCAGATATAATGGCCTATTTTAGGAGCTTTGTGATTAAGTACCATTAAGCAGCGAGCAGAGCCAGACTTTGGGCTACTTCAATGGCCGCAAACGTAAACTGGATGCTGTCCCCTGAGCCCCTCCATCCCTCTCTGTCTCTATCAGGCTGTCTCTGTGCGCGCCTGTTATTGAAATGGAGAGCTCTGTTTAGATTGAGTTTGGACGAGGACTCTCCTGGGGACCAACTTTTTCAGAATATGATTCAGTAAATGACAGGACACAATGCTACAAGCTACAAGGAAAATTAATTAGTATAAAAAAAAGCATATTTATAACTATGATCCACTCATAAATTTGATTGATTTGTAAAGCTAAAAAAAATGTCAGTGCACAATATTAAACACTAGTGGCAGGCAGTATTCTAACTCTGCAGTCACAGCTGCCTTGGGGCTTATTCCAAAGTTATAGTCATATTGCAATTCTCTCACAATCATATTTTCATACTCAGTCTTTAATATGCACACATCTCCAGTTGAAATCATCACCCATGGACTTTCAATTTATTGTAGAGTGAAAGAAAGAAAATCTACCTTTCATTTTCATGTTAAATATTGTTTTTTTTGTGTGGGTGTGTGCATATGACTTGTTATCTCTTGCTATAGTAGTTACATTGTGTTGTTCCAAATCCTTAACCAGGGTGTCATTGAGACTCTGTCCTCTGCCTAAACCCCCTCAGTGCTCTCTATCAGCCTCATCTCGCTGCAGATCCCTGCGCTCTCCTCTGGGAAAGGCTGTAATAATTATTATGTAAATAAATACGCCTGCAGTAATCACATTCGTGCCACTGATCCAATTAGGGCAGTGATAGCAGGCGGCTGATGTTCAGGCTGTGTGTCTGTCTCACTGACCACACCACAGAGGCATTAGCAGCTAACAGAGCAGCCTAATGACAGTGGTGTGGAGCCGCACTGTACACAGGCAGGAGGCTAAATAATGCTCTTTGACCAGGGCCCGTGGGCCTGCCTGCCTTGCGCTCTATGTGCTCCTCATGTGGCTGTGCTGTGGGTTTGGTGCTATCAAGATGCAGGCTCTGGATCACTTTCACCATACATCAGCTTATCACCAATTAGTGCCTTGTTGTGATCCTCATCAGCCTAATGATGGTCCACAGAGAGCGCCTCACCTCATCTCTGCCATGTGCATCACTCACTGTCTATACATGTGATTTACAGGGCAGGGATGTATTTAGTCACCACCTATTTGTATAGAAATATACTGCACATTGGTTAACACAGAGATAAAATAAGGATCTTCTTTTGTTTAGATCAGGCTCACCATTGCCTCAACTAATGTAAACAAATAACATCCAATATAACAGTAAAAAATTTAGTATGAAAAGGGCACTGTGCAGCTTTTATGGGTCCACAACCAGCTTGTCTCCGTGGAGAAGTTATTGCATTGCCTGGAATGTTTCACAGTATGGCATTTAATTCAATGCTGGAATAAATTCAGCATTTACTCAATTACAGTTTGTTTTTCATGTTCGAAAAACATGTATTCTTACAGTTAGTGGAGAACCTCATTAATACCATTGCAAAATTCCAGGCAAAGTTACATTTAAATTGTTTAAACATGTTAACATTGTTAATTTTACTTTCATATTTATATTTTTGATAATGTACTAATAATAATAACAGTAGTTTTTCATTTTGGGTCAAATGTCTGAACACTTTATGCCATTTTAAGTGCAGGGAAAACATTGACTTTGGGCAGGAAAAACTTAACCATGTGGTTTTGAGTATGATAACTCTTTACATTAGTGGATCCCACAATCTGGGATGTAAATATGTCAGTTGTGCATAACTGTGCCAACTATAGGCCATACTTTCCAATGGGCGTGGGCACGGGCCGAGGCGGTTAGAGCAGGGCGAGAGGGGCATTAGGCTCACCACTTGCCCACGGGCCATCTACCCACCTCCATGTGTCGGCTGACTAAGACTACTGTTAATGTTAGGGCGTAATGTATGGTCCCAGTGCTAAGTCCCTGCCTTTTACATCTCAATCAGGTCACTCTAGTTTATTTATATATTGTCAGGGGGGCAGCGGGGCTAAGAGGCAGATGAATGTGTCATTTTTTTTCTTTTTACCCTGCCTGCCGTTCTCTCTATTTACTTAGCAAAAAGCTTTTATAATGAATTTGAAAGGCGGCACAGATCCAAGGCTTCGAAATTCCCAGTGCACTGCTAAGTGGAAGAAAGCTAGGAAAAGGGAGAGTCCGAAAACTCTGATTCATTGAGTTGACAACTTGCATAAAACAGACAAAAAGTTAATTAATATGTCAAGTAGTTTTATTATAATATCTGTCATTCCTCCAACTATTTAAGTGTAAACAATTATTCAGATGTAAATGCATGTTTATTATACAGCAAGAATGTACCTTTTTTACAATAACAATAATGCATTCTTGTGATATTTGCAGCTAACAACCTAAGCACATTAAATTTGTTAATATCATTAATATGTATTTTTGTCAATTAATATTAATTTAGTTTAGGGACCACGTATTAATCACTAAGTGGTAAATGGAATGGTAATTAGCCATTATTTAGCTGTTAGTTGGTATTTATTAAACACTTATTAATGCTTAGTAAGATCAGTGTATGTACAAAAACATCGACCACAATCCCCTTTACTATAAAAAATAGTGAATGGCTTAGTACTTGCAAAATACAGTCTTAGACAAAAATGCACTGAAAGCACTTGATAAATACTAACAAAGACAAAGTAAGCACTATTATGCATTTTACTCTTAGCTAGCTACTAAAAGGTGGTCCCTAAATTAAAGTGTCACCGTACTTTGCAGTGGTACTCCAGTTGCTTTCTCAGTCGAGCTGCAAAACTTCTAAAAATCACAATGAATGAAATCCACAAATGATTTATTCTATCAAGGCGTGAACATGAAATAAACAGCATCTCTAATACCTGCCTAAAACTTGAAAACCTACCTGTGAATACATCTCAGTTTGGCACAGAATCTTGCTCTTTAGATTCTTGTTCCTCAACATCATTTTTTCCTCTGTGTTTTCTTTCCTATTGCCCTCTTCACCCCCTCCGCTCCCTGCATTCTGCTCTTACCCAGTTGGTCGCACGCTATTAAACAAACAGTCCTAATATTTTGAGCAGGCTGGCAGTTTGAATTTCATCTCGCCGACGCATCTTGTTTCTCTCAAGCCCTGACTGTTTTGACATGCGGCCCGATTAAATTATAAACAAGCAGGCCTCCTGATGGTGATGCTGGAGCCACTAATTTCCCTAATTGTTTGCAGTTGTCTGGGAGGCGAGGCTTGGAGGCCCTCTGCTGCTCCCACTGGCTAATGGGACACACAGGACTGAGCAGGCAGAGCGGAGAAGAGAGTGAGAAAGGGAGTAAGGAGGTGCGTTTTCAAGTATTAGTGACAATTTGGCTGGCTTAAAGTGGACTTGTGTGGTTTGGTGTTTCATTCTATTCATTGAAGGCTCTATATTACACAAATAACCCTTTATTATTAGTCTACATTTCCAAAACACAAAATGCTCTGCTCCACCTTGTGATGTCATGAAGCAGTAGTATTCACATTAACAGCTACCTTTTATTTTGTTCAATAGACATGGGCAATTCCAGAACTGAAATTATCCAAATGATTCTAGTGAACGTGTATGGAGTGTAAAAACACAGTGAAGCACATTCTGTATTACCACATCACATGTGCCAAGAGAAAAACGTTTGTGTGTTTGTGATGACTTTTCTCCCAGTACTTGCCATCTGTACTGCAGACACTTTATATCATATATTGTCTGAAGGAAACACAATATAGTAACACGATATATAATACAGATTTAGTCATTTTGTTAATTTTGTAAACTCCAATATTTATTATAAGGTTAAGTTTTAGTGTTTCTATTTTTGAACACTTTACACCCTAATTTCCACAGCATTCAAACCTCAACTGCAGTACAATACTGGATTACTCAAAAATTCATGAATAAACCAAAATATAACCCCATTAAAAACCATCACAACATCATCATCATCAGGTCATCAAACTCAATTTTCTGTAGTATGTTTACTTTAAGACATTTAAGTCACATTTGCGTGCCATTTGTACAATTATATTGAAATAATTAAAATCTCTCCATAAATGCTCCAATTTCTTACACAAAGAAATATCTGTGATGACAGATACAGCTCCATTGTTCCAACAGTTGAATGTAAAATGAGCACAGACCTGAGTGTTTTTGTATGACAGGCTTCAGATTGGAGCTGTGAATGTTATCCATCCTTGATCTACAGACCGGGTTACCTCACAGACAGGAGCTCGCTGTATCTCTGCTGTCATCGGCCAATCACAGCAGAGCGCCGTGTGTGCGCCGCGGAGCCTAATGTAGCGTGACAGTGGATATGGCTCTATTGTAGTTGGGCAGGTGAGCTAATATGTCTTTAAGAGTTAAGAGGCCAGACCTGGGCACGTACACAGCGCTCTTTATAATGGTAATACTAAATATGTGTAAATGTGGTTTGATACTACAAGTGTAATGAATGACACTGTCTATTAAAGCTGACGACTGCTCCCACCGCTGTGTGACAGGCTCAACAGTGCAAACCCATTATGAGACAGCTTGTGAACATAAATATTGAATGTATCTCATGCCCAAGTTAATATTCTCCAGTTTGCAGATCAGATTTATATGCATGACATAGTTCTCTTTTAGGCTGCTTCAAGACCAAAATATGTATATAGTTTAAAGTTTATTAAAGGTCCTATATTCTGCTAATTTGACTCCTGTGAGCTTTAAGACACATTGTACCTCTTCAGAAACTGAAACAGAAAGCTGTGTTTTGTTTCATTCATGCATGTTTGATTAACTCTTTATTATTAGTCTGTCTACATCTCCAAAGCTCAAAATGCTCTCTTCCACTTTGTGTGTTTTCCATGTGAGAGAAGAACTCAGCCTAAATATGCAGGATTTGTGTGTCAAACATGTGTGAATAAAACAAAACACAACTGCGGATATGTTTTTCATGAGGAAACAGTATTATAATATTGATCAGAAAATAGCAGATTATAGGCCAATGCAGGATAGATATTGTCAATCAGAAAAAAATAATATTCAAAAATAGGTTACAGTTTATAATAACTACAAGGGATGTAACGATATCCAAATTTCTCTGTATGATATTATCACGATATCCATTTCACGGTGCGATATTTATTGCGATATTTTGGAGAGGCTAATATAATTTTTTTTCTTTTAAACTACCTCGACAAGAATTTGGTGTGAATTATTTCCATCGTAATCTCAAGAATTCAAGTAAAAACCATATTTCTTCATGTTGTCTGCACTGAAATGAATCATGGGATATGTAGTTCCCAATGTTTATTAGCTAGTGTTATTATAAAAAATGCATTTAAGCAAAGGAACTTGTAATTCGATATATTGTGACAGCCCATGATATTATTGTGAAACTTTTGATGATACGATATCACGATATTTCAGTTATTGTCACATCTCTAATAACTACACCTTAATTAGTGTTAATAAAGCATGATCAAAGACTTCATATTGAACAAATAATAATTCAGGCTTACTTCCTAATTGATGCCCTAATTCCTTAATTATGTAGTTACTTAATTAAGGAATTAATTCATTAAGTTAAATATATAATAAATATATAGGTCAAGATGTTAAGATGGTAAGAATGCAGCACTCTGTTGTTCGGCTTTTGGGCAAGACACTTCACCCACATGAGAAATCAGAAATGTATTTCACCAGTCTAATGAGTGAACTATGCACCAATGGAAAATTACTAAGCTTTTATTACATGACGCCGTGAACATGAACAAAGTACACACCAACATTAGCCCATCCGGTCTGATTCATCACTGTTTTTTTTCCCGTAGTAAATATGTGAATGATTCTTGTTTGTCTTTGTTCAGAGTAAATCAAGGTGGGAGGATACAGGATTTGCCAATCTACAGAAATGATCATTTGGACGTATTAAGATAAACATGGACATGGAGAATAAGTGACAGAAGTTCATTCAAGCAGCACAAGCGCCTCCATAGACTACTGATGAAGTTAATGCCTAATGAGATCTCAGGCTCACAATCAGAGCACAGGTTATTGACTGACAGCCTTCTGCTCCCAACATTCACTTTTGTTTTACATAAGACATGCAATCATTATTGGCTGTAAACAGATAACAGATAATAATTGATATAATGTTTGGAAACAAAATTATCTTCACTGTACTTCCTCAATTATCTATCTATAGAGGCTTGGCAAAATTACACAAACAAAAAGAAACACATCAAGAATGTGTTGATGCTAAAAGTATTGTGTTCATCATTAGTTATTAGTTAGGTGTTAGTAGTAGTTGTAGTAGAGAGGGACAGAGAGAGAAATATATAGGAGACATACACTTAAATACTTTTCCATTGTAAACAAAATGCAGACTATGTTTAAAAGAATGATTTGTTATTGTATATTTGCATAAAATCAACTTCATCCCTATGGCAGTTTTACATTGCATTGTTTTGCACATTGTATTGTTCATATATTCTTCGTACTACTCACTGTTCATTACTGTCATCTCAGGTGTACGGTGCTCATCCCAGTGGGAGTCCCAGCACTTGTGTGTGTCACGACTCATCAGAAGAGGGGGACGAGGAGGCTCCAGGCAAAGACGGGCCTGAGGCAGTGCTGTCCTACACCCCACCTGTCTGCTCCTGTCTGCTCCTGTCTGCTCCTGTCTGCTCCTGTCCAGTTCACAGTCATCTCATCAGACACAGCCTCGGAGGACAGGCCCACGTGGAGGTGCAGGTAAAAGAACCAAATGCTGATCTGTTGGCCACTAGAGTACCTCTACTACTCACTACTCATTATAGTAAAATCTTTGGTTTCAACTTTTTTTGTCTTTCCTGGCCTGAAAGTTTAGAGTTCTCCATGAAAAGATACAGTCGGTAAAATGCTGAGTAGAAGTGTAGATGATTCTCTGTAATTAATCTGTTACAATATAACATTTCAAACCAATTCCAATTCTAAGGAAGAGGCTTGTATCCATTAACAATTACTTTGATATCACAATGATAATATAAACACACTCATCTTGAACAATAGAATGCAATTTACAAAACAAAATGATTGTAGTTTCTTCAATATTATCATACAATCCTTTACAAATTCTGATAAAGATTTTGACCTTTCTGAAATTATTCAGGAAAGGTCTAATTTCTATTAATTTTTTTTCCAGTATCGATACTTGTTCAAATTAGTATCATTTTAGTATTGCTTAGTATCTGGTTATAACAACCTTCTTTATTAATATTCTTTCATTCTGGATCTCAAGTACATTTGTAAACAATGAAAAATAAGAAATATCCTACTCTTAATAGTACCATATCATACCTGTTCACCTTTGACATGCAATGACTCTGTGAATTCTTGCTGTTACATAATCTTCAAAAAGTGCCCATTTTAAATCCTAATTGCTCTATCTATGATACTGTCACTCTCTTAGACTATATGTGCCCCTCTCAGCTATGCTAATTTTTTTGCACTAATGGCTCTATCCCCTAGTGGCTGCTTGACCTAATATTAATGTCCACAATTATTTGGCGACAGCTGCTTCGGACCCTCCTCTCCTGCGCCTGAGATTGTGGTTTAAAGTGTTTAAGTAAACTCTTTGATGGATGAAATCATTACATTTACCCTCATGTATGTTTCATGACCCAGTCCCGATTAGTTATTCCAGGGTTTAGAGAAATGCTGAGTGTGATTTATTTTTAATCACATAGCAGCTGTTTGCCTTCTCATCCCTCCGATCTCGCCTGACAAAGACCCAGATTGGAGGAGACATTACCGACCCTGCGCAACCCACGCCATTTTTTATTCACACAATTTCCAACGTTTTACAGACGAATCTACCGCAATTTGATGTTTCCTTCATACTAAATTAATCCAATGGAACAAGCACAATGGCAATTTCTAGTCCTGCTCCATTTCCTCCTCCCCGAAACAACATCTGAAAGTGTTCTCGATCAACTCAAAACGTCAGGAGCCATATTCTTGCAGGGTTTGATAAAAGGCATGGTCCTGACACGCAGTTGTTAATCTCACCATAACATTTGGCTAATTGAATGTCTGCTGTTGTTTACAGTTTGTTTCTATGTCACCCCTCAAGTGACTGCCTTGTGTGTCCCCCGTACATTAACACTGATGTATAACTGCCCTGAGTCCGCCAACTGCCTCCCGGCACTAAACTTTTCCACAACGTAACATTGACTTCAGGGTAAGAGGTTGTTATGGGAGGTTAGTATTACTTGGTTTGGGGTTGTAATTAGTGAGTGTAGGGATGCACCGACCCGATACTGGTATTAGAAATCGGTGCCGATACTTAAAAATCTGCTGGATCAGATATCGCCTTGCAAACACTGGTCCAGATATCTAGTTTGGACATGTAAATTGATGTCCAAACTAGATACTACTTAGTGGTCATAGTCACCCAGAAAGTCTCACAATGTTTGAACTTTTATTTACACAGAGCTGTTCAAATAAATAACAGCTACATAACACATCTGGATCAATTTTGTCTGATTTTATTTTTGTTTAACAAATTAAATGCTGTTTTCAGTCTCTACGCTGGTATCAGTTGGTATCGGGTATTGGCAGATACTTAAAGCTATAGTATCGGAATCGGTATCTGAACTGAAAGAGTTGGATCAGCGCATCCCTGTATAGAAGCTCTGGTGCTGCCTCGTAAACTCAACATGGTGAATATCCACACTTCTTGCAATGGCAGAAGCTTGTAGAGATTGAGAGTGAATGCTTGTATCACATATGTTTGCTATCTCTCAAAGGCAATATTTCTCCCTCAGACCCTTAGCTGCTGAGAAACTACAGGAAGAAATGCATGAATCTGTACTCATACTAGTTGTAGTACGTAGTAGTTCAAGTCAAGTCAAGTCAAGTCAAGTGGTGTGTATACCTATAGATTCTTGTGATCCTTCTAATCTTTTTGACTAGCATTTCTTTAATTTTAAGCAATACATCCAGTTTGGTGTTTTAATCTTAAAGGTCCAATATTATACAAAATTGACCCTTCTGAGCTTTAAGTCAATGTTAGAACATTGTTACCTTCTCAAAAACATAACTGTTTGTTTTGTGTTTTGTGTTTAGTTTAATGCTCAAAATGCCCTGGTCATTCTCGTGATGTCATAAAGCTGTAGTTCTCAAGTTAACATTTTACCATTTTACATTTTAGTTAACAACTTTTAGCACCTGTTTAATTTAGATTGTAAATTCCAGGGCTAAAATTATCCAAATTATTTTAAAATAAAATAACACAGTGGAGCACTTCCTGTATTAACACATGGTGGAACATTGTTTTCTGTTTGAGAGAAGAACATAGCCTAAATATGCAGGATTTGTGTGTGAATGAAACAAAACAAAACTCTGGGTGTGTTTTTGATGAGGAAGCAACATAATAACATAGATCAGAAAATAGCGGAATGTGAGCCCTATAATAAAAATGCAGTCACATGCTTGTAAACTATTAGAAATACCTATGTTATATACTGGTGACACATGCGTCTCAGTGGTTGGTATCATGTCCCTGACCACAGCAGGAGGCCACAGGTGTGAGTGCAGTGCAGCGAGAGCCTCCCCTCAGAGATGCATTGTGGGTAATAATAGTTAGCAACAACAGCTGTGGCCTGTCTCCCCCCTCTTCACCTCTAATGTTCTCTAATCATGGCTCTATCAGGCCTAATACCCTGCAGTGGTGCCCTCACAGCTGTTGGAGGGGCTCGGGGGTCCACACACCTGTCAATCTCTCCCCTCACTCAGCACAGGGCACAAACAAACAAGGGCATTGGCCAAAAAATACAAAACACATTCATGATCTGTTTATTGTTATTTAGGAATTCCCAGACATGAGGACACAGCAGGAAAGGGGACTGAAGCAAAGTAAATGTAACTTTTTGTTGTTGGAGAGATTTACTTATTTGCTTTTAAAAAGACTAAATAGGAAAGGCAAGAGGCAACGTGAATTTATTTGTATAGCACAATTCATACACAAAGTGTTAAAGAATAAAAAAACGCATTCAAATCACAATCCAATCAAATATAAACATAAACAATCATCATAATATTAGTATTAAAAGACAAGAGAGAAGAGAATGGAATAAAAACCTGTACAGTTAAACAGAGCTGTTTTGCACCTGGATTTTAACATTGTCAAAGTAGAGGTCTGTCTCACATCTTCAGGAAGACTGTTCCAGATTTTAGCTGCATAAAACTGAAATGCTGATTTCCCATGTTTAGTCCTGACTCTGGGCACCAGATTGATGCTGATTTTCTGTTTTATCATACTTTTTTCATATGGAAAACAAATAAATATATAGATTTCATTTATGTCTGAACTCCTCTTCATTTAGGACTGCTTGTATACATGGCGATTAAAATTTCCCAAGCTGATCATTGGAAATCAAGTCAATTGAATTTTGATTAAAAGCACAGCCTTATGCTGAAGCAATTTGTCTGACTACATCCTACTCACTTAACTATACTCAGTCAGCTTAGCCTAATATGAAAAACACCTGAAACGAACATGGAATACATGATTTAGGTTTATGTAAGAAAACAAAGACATTCGGTATCAGTCAGTTTAGTAATGTGAACAGAATAAGGTTGAAAATCAACGCAATTTTGATCCTGGAATAATGAAAACACACAAATAGGTCAAATATTATAAGATGTAGCTTTGGTGCCTGAACTTGTTGATCCTAGTTTGAATCCAGGTCATGTAGTTTATTATTACCATAGAAACGGCTATTGTCTTGGTGGTGGTCTGTTCTTTTGTTCTCATGATTTTAACCTTCACTATTGCCCTATTTATATTTCCCCTTTGTTTGTCGTGTTTATTTGCTACAGTGACTTTTTATGTGGAATAACATTGATGTAATTCAAGCATTTAATCAGAGGACTGGACAAACTTCTCCGTCTCAAAGAAGGTTGTGACAAAAACATGCTGAAGTTTGTGGGAACGGCTCTGTAGTGGTGTACAAAATCCCATCTTTGAAATCCCACAATTGTATATTTTATTTCTTGGGTTTCAAATAGAACAAGCCATCACTCTTCTGGCTGACCACGCATCAATGTTACATGGACAGGACAATTATTTTTAACACATTCCTTATTATATGTACCAATTTTAGTAATAATTTAATATAGGTCATGCAGTAATTAACACCATCATCATATCCATGTGTTTCAAAATTATGAAATTATGAAATTACGACCGTTGCCATAGTAATTAACAACTGAAAACAAAATATTACATCTTTTGAATGGTTAACCACCATTAAATTGCACAGTATTAGGAAGCTGGGACCCACAAATACGTGTTCATTGTAAAAATGATTAAGACTGTAAAGTATATTAGATGAAAAACTTCAAGTATATTAGACTCTAAAAAGTCTAAAACTTTAACGCTGAAAAATAAACCTAACTGCACTTAAAAATAATTAATTAATATAAACATCTTTAAGCGAACTGACATTATGCAATGACACTATCAGGTCAAAGATCCCATTTAGAGCCCTCTGTAGGCAGGATGTGTCCCAGGCTGAGCCCCAGTGCGCTGCCTCGGCACCGCAGGTCTGTGGGTGGTCCTGCCGCACATTACTGTCTGTCTGTCTGCACATCTGTCCTAACCGGCCCCATCCAACCAGTGACGTAGCACAGAGGGCCGTGCTCTACTGCTGCACTGTAACTGGAATACTCAGGTTATTCAGCTTACTGCAAGTTCTTCGTTTGGAAAATATGGGGAATTAATAAATCGCTGTACGAACTGTGCCATTTGCAATAGTAGTTACAATAGTAGCAGAGGAAATAGTAATGTTTTTGGTTATGAGCCTATTTCATTCATCATATGGATTAAATATGCAGTCTGTTGAATAAAAAAGCCAATTAAATATATATACCCGAGCCATATGTTCTCCTGAGATGTTAGATATTTATTTTTGAAACAGTGACTTTACTTGAGGACGGATTTGGATGATTTCTAGTGACACCCGGCCGGCTCCTGGAGCACTTTGTGTTTGAGTGTGCACGCGTCTGTAAGCGTTAGCGCTTTGCTAATGACTACCAGCTCTTTGGGCCCGAGGCGGGAGGGGTTAGAGCCCACCAATTGAGCGAATAATGAGTTGAATTAGGAGATTTAGGGATGAGGTGAGGGCGAGAGGGACCGGCTGGTACACAATGAAAACCAGAGGTGCTTTTCCACCAAACAGTGCAACACACAGGCTGTGTGCTGGGCATAAAGGAGCCAAGCTTGTGGCATGAAACATGCCAATATTCCCGTAACGTGCTCATATTTATGGATTTAATATGCCTTTTATTTAGCATAATGAGAAGAAGTTTGTATAAAACAGACTGGGACTGTAAATGCTATTACAGGAACTGTCATAGCAGATGAAATATGTCTGTGATCTGTTGTCATCTTGAGATTATGCAGCAAGGAGAAGCATTTCCATACAGATTGTTGTATTAAAAACTTTGCTTTACATAATACTGTTGATTGCTTTTAGGTTGATGAGTTTTGACCATTAAAGCAAAGATGCATTTCCATGTGTTTATCAATTTTGAAGAAGCCAAGCCACGATTTGATGAAGTTTATTCTTTAATTCACTCCATGGAGACCTCTGTTGCAATCCAATTTCCAGTGGAGTTTTCTGGCAGGTGAGACAAAGATTGAAATTCAGATTGTGTTGTTGGCCACTTATTAGCTTCACTTTGCATAATAGTCTCCCAAACTTGATTTATGTTGACTTCAATCAGAACTTATTCATAGACAAAGTTACCACTGTGGCAGCCTGCACCTCTCCATTACTTTTAGAGCATATTGCTTATACAAACAAACAATAGAGAAAACACTGTCATCAGTGACTTCCAGTAAACTCTTCCCAAACACAGCGTTGGGAGGTGTTTTTCCATTCTGGGTTGTTTTTGATTGTGTACACGAACAAATGGAGCAATATTTGGTTCATGTGGCCACATCTTTCTCAGTGACAAGGCCGTTAGACTTTAGAGTAGAAATGTTCAAAGGGAAAACTTATTTGTCATAGTCATTGTATGTAAGCACACTAAATAATGAGTTGTGCAATGTCGTGTGGCATATTTCTAGGCAAAAAAAATGAGAGAAGTTCTTCAAATGCTTCAAACACAACTGCAAAATATACAATATATACAGAACAAGTAAATATTAGTGATTAGTGAATAAATGTTACTACTACTACTAATACTTCATTACTGTTACTTTACTACAACTGGCACAAACATATTGCTTCTTGCCACTAAATACATATTTCCATCTTCTTTTGCTTATCTTTGTTCAGATCACAGGGGCAGAAATCTAAGCAGGGGACTCCCAGACTTCCACTAAATACAGTGGAATTGAAATAGATAAGTACTCCATGATTTATGCTTACACCCTATACTTCATTTCATACAATCAACAGTCTCGGTCACAAAATGCTAGCCAGACCTCGAGAGACAGGTTAAATAGTGAGTTTTGATACGCCTCATCACACGCCAAGTTCATTAGTGCAAATGGGAGGAAGTGCGCAGTATCTCTGCTTATGACTGTCCCGAGATGGCCTTATTCTTTAGTGTTTTTTACTATGTTTTATACCACATTTTAGATCTGTTTCATGCAGGTAGTTGCCAGACACATTTAATCATGTCTTTCTGTAAGGACAAAAATATGAAGAGTTCAATAGCAAAAACAGATATCACTGTTTCAAAAAAATAAATAAATAAAAAGGGAAAAAAAGAAAGAAAGTTGTTTTCTTTTTGTTACTATCTTATAGATATATTGTCAAGGATGATAATGTATAGTGGAATTTATAAGGGATGGAATAATGCTTTAAAAGCAGTAAAATACATTTGGCTTTAAAAAATGTGCCAAGAGTAAACTACAAGCCTCTGATGACTTTTAAATGGCACTTATCTGTTTTTGCAAATAAACTCTTCATATAGTAACATTTTCTAAAATCATAAATGTTATGCTACTCTGGCAGTCCTTCTTCACAGCAAACAGATATGTTTCTATACTGTACTCTTCTCTATACTAGTGTTTTAAGCATCATGAATTGCATGGCAGTAAAGATTGCGTGACTCAATACACTGTTCATTCTTAATCTTGGGCTCATGTGGCCCTTTCACCTACTCTCATTAGATTTCATGAGTTATTGGAGCAATTACAGCAAAACAATATGGCTCAGAGAATGGTCTTCTTCTGTTAATGTTTTTAGAAAACAGGACAACAGACAACGTTTTTAAACTCACAATTTTTATTCACTTAAACACTGAATGAATCTAGATTTCATTGGAATTGCATTTAACCCTGATTCCTGTCTTGGAGATGATAACGTTGTATGGTGTGATCTGACTGATTTATTCAAAAGCAGGTTTTTATGTGTAGCAGCCGATCAGGATAGCATGACAAAATGACTACCCAATGTCAGATATTGTTTGGTACATAGATATACACTAAGTCAGTAAGCAGTTTGTACTACTTTTAAACACTCATGATTGGATTTGGTATGCCTCATCTTCCACTGAGCTGTCAAAAAAGAGAAACAAAATCAACAGCACTCTCACTGGCTCAAACACTTCACGGAGCAAAATGTATAAACAATAAATCCCATTATAGATATTTACATACATTTTAATGTGAAGTCCAACCTGCCACATTTCATGGATGGCTCAAAGAGTAGATTGTCATTGTCGGCATCAGATGCTCAGTTTTTTAAAAGTCTTAACCAAAATGATAAAAATGCAATAATAGGTCAGTAACTGCTTCAGTCCATTTAACTCTCATTGGTCTAACTGAACCGACCATAGAAATAAAACATAATACGAAATGACATTAATCATAACAATACATCAACAATATAACAATCATAATATTCATGGATAGCAATAAATAGGTGAAGTTTAAGAGTGTGTAGGTGAGACACAAGACTGGACAACATTTAGTGTCAAGGATAGTGAAGCGTTTAGCACATAAAGTGACTTGATTGTCTTCTGGTCCTTTGTTCAGTCCATCATAGTTTCTCTTCGCAGTGCCTCTGGTCTGGTGGCAACATTACTAAAAACAATATCAAGTCCAATGCCCAACTCATATTTTAACATTTACGTTTTTTATATAGAGAGAGGAGTCTTAATCCTCTCTAATGACTCAGTGGGTATCATCCCGAAATGCTTGATTAACAGTTTGTGAAGTGAGACTGTAAGAATGTTGGAGTAGTGATTTCTGGACAGTCAATTTCCACTTCTCCCAAGGATACAAATATTTGGTCCCACAATCCAGTTAAGTCTTGAAGCATAGTGAAGTGTCCCATGTGAGGTGCACACTTGAGATGATTGGCCAAATCTAGTGTCATGCTGCAGTAGAGTTGGAGTGCCTGGAGAGTTGTCAGCGTCAGTTTTTGAGCAGCGGTTGTCTAAACTCACAGTTACAACCTCCAAAACCTGCTGAACTCTTCTGAGGTATTGACAACACCACAGTTCAATTTCATGTATTCACAGACCATTTTATTCTAGATACTTTTGGACCTATTTCTAATTTACTGTAGTGTATGAGATCTTTCTAGTCCCAAGCCTGGATAAATGGAGATAGGAGGTTGCGCAAGGTAGGACTAAATATATGCCACTTTAATGCAAATCACCGTTAAAAGGCAAATGATTTGCTTTGGTAACTATCAAAAAGGATTTCAGTTATTTTTGCAGTGTTTCCCTTTTTAGTCCCTAGTTCAGAGTTATTATAAATTAGAAGGGTAGTGTAGACACTGTACAGTACTGTGCCCCTGACCATCTAGTCCCCATCTGTTTGTAAATGAAATACAAAAGACTGCAACAAAGTGAAGTGCTGAAATGGTTGTGCAATGTGCTTGGTCTAATCTGGGGTCCGTACAGCACTTGACTCTTACCACAATGAACAGTCATGATGTCTGCCTTTAAGACAGATTTAAGACAAAACAAATAAAGCTCTTTCAATGAGATGATTGGGAATTTATACTAAGGGCTCGGAGCGGGTCCTCATTTGACATGGGGATAACTGTGGATACCGATTTGCTTCCTGTACTTGTGGATGAGATCGGTTTTGTAAAACAGTTGGTGACTCTGAGCCACCTTGCTCTCTGGGACTAGATGAAGAGCTGCTTGGACCCATGGCTGCTCCTGGTCGCCCCTGGTCCTTGCTCTCCTCTTGTGCTCCACTGGATGACTGACTCGAGTTGGTGCTGGCTGAGGCTGGTGCTCCTCCCGCACTCCCACCATTTGCGTCATTGGACTGGTACATCTCCTCTGCTCCATCTTCACTGGACTCTGGATCTTCTGAACCAGAGAGCAGCTCCTCCTCCCGGTATTCGCTAACATCTACTCCCCCGCTGGCAGCGCCTTCGCCCAGGTCCTTGAGACGACCGTGGTGCTTGACATGGTACCTCTGGTTTTGGAAGAACTTGATGATGGTGTGCTTGGGAAGGTCCAGTTGAGCGGACAAAGTGTGGATGGCCTCCTGGTCTGGATACAAACCCACGTCCTGGATGAAGCTCTGCAGAATCCCCAAGGCTTCGAGAGAAATCTAAATTATAATGAAAAAGAAAAGTTTATTCATGAGAATGTATTGTATTGAAAGTGTAGTCAAGAAAAGAAACAACTGTTCACATTAAGGCAAGAGAAAATACTTATATTGGTGCATTGTCTTTGGAGCTATGGATATTACTTCTTTGATAACCCCCTTATTCAGTTTTACTAATTTTGGGGCCATTCAATTTTTTGCCGTAATTAAAATTTCCATTTCCATTTTATTGATGATAACTACCTTAGTGCGTGACCTGGGCTTCTTGTTACTTCCTGCATTGCCGCCTGTGTTGGTCGGTGGTGCTGTGACTGTTGTCTGTGTCCCTTCGTCGCTAACAGGAGCAGAGAGGGGCTCCTCTCGCATGGGGGACAGGCAGTGCTCCTTCAGAGGGGCAGGGGGCGGCCGGTGCAGGGCCTGGGGGGACAGGTGAAAGAGCTGATTTAATGGGGCACAGTGACCCCTGATCACCATTACACAATTACTTAGACTGTTTCAATTCACACATTGTTGAAAGCAATTTTATGATTGAGCTAGGTTTGATCAAATTTGAATCAGTCAGCACTAAAACTAATATTGAAAATAGATGCTCACTTGAACAGGTGTAGGTTAGGGTCCCATTTATGCATAATAATGTATATTTTTAGCCAAAATAGCATTAGACCATATTAAAGAAACTTCTATTATTTTGGGTTAAAATGGTTCTCTTGTCTAAAAAAATGTATTTTTATGCCTTACTTGCTTGAGGCTTTTTGAAGCCTCTAAAAGCACTACACTGCAGTCATTCTTCATTCACTGCATACTGGGTGGTAAAGAGACTTCTGCTGCCCTGGTAGACTGACGAAAGAAGGGCTGCCCCTACAACCACCACTAAGACTCATGCACACCACGTTCATGTGGGTGAAGTGTCCTGCTTAAGGACCTAACAAAGGCTAATTGCATTGTCATCTTTTATTGCCATCAGGGTAACAAAATCAGTATTGAGTAACATGCCTTTTCCTTAATATCCACATTGAGTTTGAAATTGTAGTATGACACTAGATTGGACCCTACAACCCCAGTGGCCTTGGTCACACAGTAGCCACACAGCTCTGCAGGTTGAGAAATGTGTTGCAGCCCGCACACTGTCACAGTCTATTAAGCAGATCCAAGGCTCCTCTGTCCACTCTACCTTTGACCTAATGTGTATAAGATTAGCTCTAGTGAAACGCCAACCACCAGCCAGCCAGGAAGTGTCTCATTTACGGGCTTTTGACACCCCATTACTGTTTAACCGGTCCATACCAAACTAATAGGTCTAAGTGGAGAGGGGGACTGAGGACACTGGAATTTATCACCAGTTATTAAAGCAAAGAATTAGACTTATTTAGATTTTGGTCAGATAAGATTCAAGATAAGAACTTTGTGGCCCTTAATAGATTATTAAAATTCCTGATCAAATTATATACACCAACTTGAAATAAAAAGCTCAACCATTTAAAAAAAAAAAGAGTTGCAATATGGGTTTTTTGTGGCTGGATCACATGAATACTGTATGTATTTTTTTCTTCAAAATATACTTTTAATTTTAATCATACATTTCACTAACCTACAGAAGACATGCAGGTTGAAAAGTAAATAAGCATGCATAATAGTTAAAGTCCTTTTAGAAACATGTGAGCACTAGAGCAGTAGTCGTGCTTGTAGTCTGATAAGTGACAATAATGGTGGCCAAGGCGAAGTGTTGGAGGAGAACAGAGAACATGGGGACTTGTTTGTCGGAGGTCTCGTGGCTGTTGTGAGAGCGCTGTGGTTGTGTCCCGCCCTCTGCTTTAACAGCAGGGAGGGGCCTCCCACTGGAATGCCCAGCTATAAATCTGTGGTGCATTAAAATTAAAGGACCCACATAAAGATAATAGTCATTCGTTTTACTCCCCCTCTATTCAATAATAACAGGGTATTACTTAAATAATATTGAGGGCAGGCCAAACCATGAAATCGCTCCAATTTTATTCACAAGGGCTTTATGTTTTACTGGGGGACGGACAATTTACAGGAATCCAGAGCATTTTTAGCTTTGAGTTTCTGGTTATTTTTTCTCTCCCACGTCTCGTCTTTTATGCGCAGTGCTAGTCATATATAGAGTAATACCAACATAATCCAGAGGCAAACATGCTTGAAAATCCCTAATCTGTCCCGGGGCTAATGAGGACCACACAGCCACAAGCATTCACATTCAAAAGTACAGCCAGGCACTTAATAACTAAATTGGTGGTAAATAGGAATGGGTTGTGAAACTTGGACCCCTCACTGCAGACCCCCGTCATTCCTGGACTGATTTAGGCTGACGGGAAAAACTCTTGGATCGATCGCTACACAGCCACACGCCCCGGCCTGGTCTGTGTCATGGCCTAATAGTGATGTCAGGGAGCTACTTTTCACTCAATATCTTTTCTCTGTGGGAGTTTTTCTTTTTTGTCGGCCATCTTTCTGCCCCTGCCCTCCTCCTCCTCCCTCCTTCAGTCAGGTCTAATGCATCAGGACACTAATGAAGTGGGCCTCTGCCAAGTCAACATGACTCCATGTCCAAATCAGCCCTAAACCACTGAATGCCAGGATTCACCCCTCCACCTCCACTACCCACAATCCCTTTCCCTAAACACTTCACTCACTCTGTGCCAGAAATACACTTTATACATGTCTATTTTTACATACCCCCCAAAAGTGCTCATACAATGTTTATTCAATTTGATGAATTACTCCAAATATCCATTTAAGTACAGTACTAAAATAAAAGTAAATGGTATTGGGTAATGATAGAGGGTTAGTAACTACTACGGAAACCTAACTGCTAAGCTCTTAATTAAGTACTAATCAAGCCTGAGAACTATTTATTCATTATTAATTAAGTGTGTATGAATTGTGAGTCAGGTGTTCATGTTTTTTCAAGGGTAAATAAGGTGTAGTTATCATTAAGTGGTACAGAATATGGATTATTAATTAAAGCTATTTGAGTTGGATATGGTTGAACTGTGCAGTACACCTTTTGGTCTGGTCTTCAGCACCATTACTATTTTCCATATTTCCTCCTTCACTAAAAGCACCAGTCTGAGGAGTTCAGTCCAGTCATGCTCACAGCGGGGACTGAACCTCGGCCAGAGTGGTGGCAGTATGTCATTTGCCAAAAGGTCATTCAACAAACTTGGGACTGCCTTTGTAAATTATTCCAACCACTTTCTGCCTTTCCTCCGAAAGAAATTAAACATGACAAAGTATATATTTAGTTGGTAAAAAAGGAAGACAAAAAATACAAAACATGGTAATTTTAGAGTCTATTCTTTTGGCAAACAATTGCATTTAATTCAACACATTTTATTCAGTAAACCAATTATTAATGAAGCTCAACAAAACAAAACACATCACAGATGTTTTATAAAAGCTAAAAACATCATATACATTTCTTCAACTTAAAATAACTCTGTATCTATAACTTAAGCCAACTTTCTCCTGTTGAAATCGCCCTCATTAAATTCAAATAAAGCTGTATTAAAGAACTAGTTTTCTTTCAAATCAAAGCAAATTATGGCACAGAATTATGAAAGAATTATACATGATAAAGTATTCATCCTCTCCTTAATGAGCTGTGATCCTCGTGGGCCTTCTCTCGGGTTCACTGTGTTTTTGTGCGGCTGGAGTGGGGAGAGACTGCGACCACCGGGGACGCCATTAACACACAGATAAATATGTAATGAAGTCAGAAAATCACTTCTCAGTTTTGTGCATGACTTCACCTTTTCTGTTAATTTGAGTGTGTTTTGTTTGTATTATACATGCGCTGCAGCAAAGGAGGAATAAGTAGTACGTGCTTAATTAAAAGCATGATGTTACTTAAAAAGAATACATTTTGTATGAAGTAAAAAGCACTAATTAAGTATATACTTGATTACTTCTGCTACTTCTTTCACTGCAACTGAAACAATTTGTAAGATTATTCCTTTTGGTTGAAGTGACTGGAGTGTATCCAAGCCTATTAAAGATACATATACTTTCATCTTGTGGAAGGCAATCTTATAATAAAAATAATAAAAGTTTGGGTTAAGTTAAGTCAGGTTGGATTAGAAATGGACAGTTTAGTCCTTTTTACTATATTAATATTTGAGATTTGAGAATATGCCCATATCAATCAATACCCGGACATTTCTTAAAGGCACAATACAAAGAGGCACAATATTGAGTCTTGTGAGCTTTAAGCCATATTATAATCTTGTTACCTCCTCAAAAACATACCCTGTTTTGTTTCAAATGTCTCAAAATATTCTGTTCCCCTTGTGATGTCATGAAGTGGTAGTTTTCAAGTTATGAGCTACCTTTTACCTTTAGTTCAGTGGAGATTGGCAATTCCATAGTTGTCCAAATGATTCTACTGAAGATGTATGGAGTTTAAAAACACAGTGGAGCACTTACTGTGTTATCATGTGAAAGCACATGTGTTTCAGAGAAGAACTCAGCCTACATATGCAGGGTTTGTGTGTTAAACATGTATGAATGAAACAAAACATAACTCCAGGTATGTTGGTGATGAGGAAACAACATGACATAGATCAGAAAATAGTGTAATATGGGCCATTTAAAACATAGCATTTTAATGGAAATACTGTATATATGCTGACAATAATACAACCAAATCTGCTATGTATTGTGGCTTGGAAATGTGAATGTGGATTGTATTGTATAAGTGGTTTCATAATTTGTGGACAGAGAGCAAATGACTCAGTACATGTTTTGTCAAATCATGCTTCTTGATACAAACACATTACTGAGGTCAGTGCTGTGCCTCTGCCTTCCTGTGCTATAGGATTAGAATGTACTGACATCTGCTTGTGACTCTTTTTCCTTCGAGATGTGTGTGGTATTCACTCCCTTTATCTGCAATTAAACAATTAAGTTAATTGTGGTTTTGCAGAGAGCCTACACCCCACCCAGTGACGATAAAACAGGCCACCAGGACGCACAGGGAGTCACAGTCAGGCCTTAGTGAATAGTTTCATTAAGATTTATTAATCTGTGGTCCAAATCACTGTCCGCAGCATGCCAGAATACTTTATGGGACATTATTGGTAAGCACATAATAGCGTGCTAATGGACGGCTTAGAGATGCTATTTGAAAATTACTCACTGCAAATTATGAGTATTCAGTCATTTTAGGTATTTCTTGGTTTTCTATGAATTACATTTAATTATGAGAGGCCTTGGATGTACTTAAATCAATAAATACCAAGTGCACATAAAACTGAGTAAAAGCTGAATAAATTTACTAGAAACATTACTTGGCATATTTCTATTTTGAGGTAAAAATATGTTGTGACTGTTAAAACTGCAAAAGATATAGCTCTTGTTTTAGTGCACCATTCTTGGACTGTCCACCACAGTAAAACAAAAACAAAAACAAAAAAAAACACCACACCACATACAGTATGAAAAGATGCATGTGAAAAAAATAAGGCAATACACTAATTATTTATAACTACAGACTTGGCCAAATCAGCTGTGGGACTCTCTGCAAAAGCAACACAATGTACATACAGCCAAACAGTGCACCACAGGGCAGTGCCAGCTACGACACAAAGCAATGCTACTGAGGTTAGCCACATGCAACACAGAAACCCTCCCACCCCCCATTATCACCCTTTATCTAATAGGTCTTGTCATTTTTTACATTTTGTTAAATTTAAGATTGTTATAAAGTTATGGTAAGTGCCGATTGCTGTCTGCCTGGCTATAAACCAAATGAAAAATTAAATTCTGCCAACTGGACAATAGTTTGAGAGTGAAGACATTACGTCACAAGCGGCTTCTTCAGTTCTGGTCAGATTGCTGGTGAGACACTACCTTATATCTGTCCCAGAAGCAGTGCAGCAGTGCTCATGTTACTATCAGTGTTAGCTGGGGTGAGTGTGAATGCCTGTGTGGCAGATGGGACACATGTGTGGTCTATGGTGGCAGGCCGGCTGGAGCCTGAGGTTGGGCCGGGGACAGGGGCAGGGCAAAAAGGCCGTATTTATATTTATATACTTGTATGCACACCTCATTCCCATTAATAAATCACTACCGCAGCTCATCTCCTAGTGTGGTTTGGATCCAAGATGGCTGACACGGGAGTAAACTTTATTTTTAGTCTTTTTGCCGAGGAGTGTGAGAGGAGGAATGTGTTAATGGTGCCACCACAGCTTCCTCTGCGTCTTCCCATCACTGACTCTAATACAAGAATGGGAAGGCGAAGTGGGCGGGGCCAGTGAAAAACAAGTTCGGAGATGCTTAACGGGAAGTTGCAGCCTGGTTCTGATTTATAGTTTGTGGCATGTACTATATGTGGGATATAATAGGCTTGTGGAGCAGGGTGGGCTGCTGGGAAGCTCTCCACCGGGTGACCTGGGATTACAATCCCTGTGTAAAGATCCGACGTGTGGTTTGACCTCCCTTTTGCTACTGTCTTTGTTTCCTCTCCTTCAGTACTAATAAAAACAGACGTTCTTCCCCATGCGTAACCAATGAAAACAGTTGTGTTTACAACAGTTGTTTTGAATGTATTTCTTAAAAGGGTTTTTCACAAAACCTGACCAAATGTTTTCACAGTATACTACGGCTTGGGAATGTGTGGTGAAGATATTAACATCGCTGAATGTCAGCACTTTAAGTTCAAACTGGAAACTAAATAAGTGTCAATCTTTTTGGCAGAAATACAGTAATATACTAATGAATACAGTCATTATATATATCAAAACAGCCATTTTTGTTTCTATGCCATGTGAATTATGATATGTTATGATTGTATAGTGTTTAGTGCATGACTGCGTCTTATTATAATGCTTATATTTTTTCTCTTAAAATTACTTGAGTGTGGGTTTCTTCAGAAAAATAAATTACAATCAAATTAGTACTTGGTAATTAGTACATCTGCAAGAGTACTACCCATCAAAAGTTAATTATTAAACCCAAATTCGAGCACAGCTGAAATGAATCCAGAGGACTGTGTATGTCCATCAGATGATTGTTCTTGCCCTGGAGCAGTGCCCCAGAGCCCCCATCTCTGCTTCTAATCCTCCTCAAAAACTAATGGGGCATTTCCTCCAGTGCCACACCACCCAGCTGCAGTGTTTATTCTACGCTCCACCAGGGCACGCACACACACACAAACAGGCGGGCACACACACAGAGATCAAACACAACTCCTTACAGTCAGAAGGAGAGAGATGTTATGAGGAATTCATATTTACAGGTGTGGTTTGTGCGGTCAACTGAATACTATTCTCTAAATGCAATTGGTCCAAAATTAAGACGAGCAGGAGGTCTAATGTTGTTTAAAGGGCCTGTATCTGATTAGCTCCACCTACTTTTCTTCTCTCGCTCTGAGGTTGAACCATGACAGTGAAAAGACTCTCTGGGATTATCACAGGTTGTTGTTTTTGCATGATTCTCATCTAGCCACATCGCTTATCTAACTCAGCAATTACTTTCTCACAGTTGTCATCCAACACATGTATTTTAAAATATATAAGCAAATTATTATTATTTTTTTCCTTTTACAATATACCAAATGGAGTAAACAGCTTTTTGGAAAATGAAAGGAAAGTCAGGTATAGGGCCTTTAAAGTTAAATTATTGCTCCGATTTACTGTTCCACATATTTTTAGCTGGGATACATGAACACAAATCATCATGGTTAATTAGTTGTATGGCTAACACATATACAAAAGTTTCAGTATAATCTTTCAAATAATGGTTGAAATTGAAAAGTCAAACATGATTAATATTATGGCACATTTCTTTTGTGAGACACATTTTGCCACATTACAAAATTATAATATGATTGTATTTATCAGGACAAAGCAAAAGTTACATATTCATTTTCTGTCAATATCGCCAGCTCCTACTAATACATACATAGGTTATATTTTGAGAGAGATTTTTTTGCAGGTTCCTATGCAGATTGCCATAAACTCAGAGTTGAGGTTCTGATTCTCACCTGTGGGTCTTGGGGCAGGTGCAGTACCGTGTGCAGCCTCTCGGAGTGCTGGTGGCGGGACTCCTCCTCATAGGCCAGGTCGCGGTCAGGCTGGGGCAGAGTGAGGAACCTGCGGATGGTGCACAGATTCTCCCATAGAGTCCTGTTCTCTGGGCTGGGATTTTCCTTCCACCTCAGCAGCTCACACAGCCAGCCCTGCACCGTAAGAACAACTGCATCAGGATCAGGGTGATTTCACCTTTTAATGTCAGATTTGTGGATGCCGTGAAATAGGAGTAAGAGGTGCTGGGATTATTGCAGTGGAGGTATAAAATATTGTTATATGCAAGGGTGGATACTTATTACATCTACTCAGGTTACAGTAATTTTTTAGGGTAACAAGTTTTTTATATAGATTTTAAAACATGACTCTATCTAAGTAAGCAGCTACATTTAAAATCACTAGTTACTGAGTCCCAATTGTTTCTCCATTGTCTCTATTAACTCACATAACAGTACTGCATTGCCTACTGTGATTGCAAAAAGATATGAGCATACGCAGATTGAGACTTTTAACAACTTTCAGCTTTAAACTGTTTATTCAATCAACAAGTGCCCAAAAGATTGATCTAAAGTTATACTAAAACCATATTAAAAAGTAACTAGAGGACTTTGGAGTTTTGAGTACTTTTTATAGTTTTGGCAGCAGTACTTGTAATTGAGTTCTGTTTTAATCTTGTAACTGTACTTTTATTTGCCGTAATCTGTTTTGTCTAAAAATGTACTATGAAGAGGGAGGCTGAATTAAAATGTGTGTGTTAAAACTTTGTAACATGATTAGATGCTAATACAAGTCTGCATAAGATATTACCAGACTTTAAGGTGATTAAAATGTAAAAATTATAAATGTTTCAAGTGTGGGATGACAGAAAAGAGAAGACAGGCGCTAGAGAAGATTCAATTATATCTGCTAGACTGGCTTGGTTTGTGACACCAGCTGTTGTGTTCACCCAGCCACCTCGGGCAGCGTGCACTGCTAATAGCCTGATCATCTCACACTCCCTTGTTTCTCTCTCTTTCTATTTCCCTCTCTTTCTCTGCCTCTCTCTCTCTCTCGCTCTCTGTCTTTGTGGCCAGCTGCAGCAGATGGGTGCATTGAGCCATGACCTCCAGACCCACCAAAACCTAAGGGACAGCCCTAACCACACACACCCGCAAACATGTATAGAAACCCCAACTTTGTCACGCTTACAGACGCTAACTCATGCTACTTTAACATGCCTAAGCTAAAATACATAAGAATGGATATGAGCCGTACTCCATCAACTACAATTGTTATCTTTTCCACATCTATTATGTTATACTAAATGGTTAATAAACCTAGATGTTATGAATATACAGTACAGTAGGAGGTAGTGACAATTCTAAATGGTGGAGATTGGTGATTGAAATTAAACAAAAAGATTGTATTATTATTAGATACTATATAAAGGTAGGGAAGGAGGAAATATACTCTATAATTGATATAGTAGAAAAGGATGCAGAGGTCAGGACTAAACAGATGTAAATGTTCAGCTGTACAGATCAACCAGACAAAACATAATACTGAAATGGTAACAAAAACATAATCCAAAAAAGTGAATAATAGCAATATGTACATACAAAAGACTATATCAGTAGCACATGATATTTGGGATTACTGCAAATACATAGTAGAAATCTAAAATCAGCACAAATAAATGAACAGCCTGAACAATACAAGCCCGGTGCACCTCCACATGCTTTGGCCCTGTGTCTCGTTTACTTCTCATCAGCATGCTGGACTCATTTGACAATGTGTTTCCAGTTTTACAACGTGCTCTGACAGATTGATGGAAAAGGTTTAGTGCAGGGTGTGACTGGCATGTGCTTGAGAAAGTTCTTCTTGTTCATATCTTGATATACACATCGTTTCTGCAGGTTTATTCTGCACCAACTTGAGTGAGAGTTGTTTCTCTATTTAGGTGTTATTATCTAATTTTCTTGTGCAGAAGAGTATGTCGCAAAGATAATACGCGCATCTGGTGCAGTGCCCGTTTATATAAAATAATGTTATGATATTTTGAGTACATAGCTAGTGCTATTGTCAACCATATAGGCCTGTTACGATAAAAAAAAAAAAAATTGAAGTATTATATATAATAATATATTGCTTAAGTAAATATTGATGATAACAATAATTCTGAAACCAATTTATGCCACTTTAACACAATAACCCAAAAGCATATTTAAACCACAACAAATATTCTTAATATACAATATTGTCATGAGCTGCAATAAATAAATAGCAGAATCTTATCTTATAGTCAAAAAATAATAAAAATAAATAAAATTCCTAGTAGCACAAAGAAAAAGTACACATGATAAATAATGATCCCCCCAAAAATACTGCTCCAGCTTATATATTTTGGAGCTGATATAGTAATTATCATAACAGGCCTAGTCAAACATTGTCATCGTATACCCAAATAATGTTTTGGTCATGTTTTTTAACCAAATGCTTTTCTCAGATATATTTAGCAATATTTTAGATGAGTAAACTTTATCTTACCCACACCCAGTACGAAGGACTAGAAAACTAACTTTCTCCATGAAAACATAGATGTATTTTAAAGTAATTTTGAGCCACGGGTTGAGTTGAGATTGTTAATGAGAATAAAACCTTGTACCTGACTCTTGTTGGCGGCCACTTTTGCGAAGAGTGCTTGAGACACCTTGGCCCTCTTCATCTCCTGCTGAATCTCCTCATAGATGCCTGAGGTAATGTTGACCAAAGACTCGAGCTTTATGGGCAGGTCTGATCCTGAGCCAGGCTGCTTTGGCTACACAAAACAAAGTGACCAAGTACAAATGTTACAGATATAAAATGTTTTAAGATTCCTGTTTGAGATAAGTTACAGGGAATAACATAAAAGCACTTAAAGTGATCATTAAAGGATGCATTACATACAGTATATATTACAAAGTGAGTCCTAATCAGAAGGGCCTCTCCTGTTTACATACATGAGGTGATGTTATCAGCACAGGATCAGACCAAACAGACATGGCTGCTCCACATATGAGCACATCAGACTGCACTAGTTTAGTTTACAGATCAAAGTCATTAAGTCCTTTTCTTTTGTCCTCTTTCTAGTTTTGATTTGAATGAACATGTATTGGCCCTCTGAATGTTTGTATACACACTGTTTGATGTTGTCCACAAGACGAGTACAGGCCAGTGAGCTTACATTCCCAGTAAACGATGCTAAGATAATTTTTCATAGACATAATAAGAGTGGCTCCCATATTCAGCTATAGCCTTGAATGGGCATTGCCCTGACATCACAGAGCACTGCTTATCACTGACAATGCTAAATTGTTGTGTGTACATAAGACTTCCCAAATACTGTATAATGTCTTTGTGTTTACAGTATAGTCTATGATAGCTTTCAAGTTGGTTTTTTTTCCATTAGAAATGGAATTTGTTTAAGATGGCTGCTGTGGTCTACTCTGATGCCAAGTTACAGATAGAAGATAATGTACCGAGTTGGATATCTTAGTCTTGTTCTTCCAAATGGAGGCCCAGGTATCAGGGTTTATCTGGTCGTCCAAGCTCCTCTCCCACACTTTCTACGCACACGAAACATAAGGAGAATTCATTAGATATAAAGCACCATTCAGCTGTTTGAACTCATTTTCAAAGCACATCTTACTCTGCGCAAGAGGCAGAAGGCTTTAGTTTCATCCACTTTGCAGTGGTCAGATGGCTGTATTACATAGGAGGTGCTACCTGTGACATTCTTGGCCCAGTTGAGTTTGAGTTGGAGGCAGGCAGTCCCACTGAGGGGTTCATGGTCCTCTCTCTCTCCTCCTGGTAGATGCGGTCTCGCTCGCCCTCAGGCAGGTTCAGGAAGTTCTGCATGGCTTTGAGATTCACCAGCAGAGACTGTGAGGCCGTGCGGGGGTCCTCTTCTTTTCTGAGGATTTCTGATAACAGGCCCTGGACAGCACACACCACAGGATCACATGCACTCACATGCACTGATGAGCACAGGCCTCACTAATACACAGGTGCTGAATTAGACACTGTACAGTGACGCACCAGCAGCACCTGGCCGCAAGGTTATCTCCTTTTATCACATTGGTCTAATGGGGCGTGCAGTAACCATCACAGCATGATTACATCAGGTGTTTGTGTTTGTGAGGGCGGGAAACAAGACTAAATGATCCAACTCGATGTCCTGCTACGCTTCCGCTCAACACAGGTGCTTTATGACAAATTAGCTATTAGCATCATGTAATATTTCATCCAACTGCATTTACCACTATAGTTTTGGGTATTTGGTATCGTTGAAGTTTTGAAATAAAGATTAAGTGCATTGTTATGAAATGCATCCCACCCTGTGTTACTTAAACCATCATACAGTGCTTGCATATATTTTCAGTGAAAACATTATCTTTAGAGTAAATGAGTGTAGAGACAGTGGTTTACCTGTGTCCGGTTGAAAGCCACACGTGCGAACACTGCTTGGGACACACTGGCCCTCTTCAGCTCATCCCGGACTTGCTGGTAGATATCGGCGGACACCTCTGAGGCGGAGGGGTTACTGCCCAGGTGGTCACCCGATGTCTTTGCGGAGCCTCGGGGAATGGGTGGGTGGTTGAGGAACTGTTGGTTGATGGCCTGAGGGTGCTGATGGGCGAGCAGGCGGCTCACGGCCAGTTGCTGGTTGATGAGATGTGCCATGGCGAGCTGCTGCCGCACCAGCTGAGGGGAGAGCTGGGGGGACAGGAGCCCACCTGGGCCCAGCAGGGGCTGCAGGGCTCCAGGAGGAGGGGGAGGAGGAGGCACCTGTCCTGAGCGCAGAGGCCCACCGTGGTGCAGCGGCCCATGGGGAGAAGGCTGCTGAGGAGGGGGGGGCAGGAGGTTGTGGTTGTGTGGGGCTCTGTACCTCTGATCCTCCTTTGAGCAGAGGACTCCCTGCTCCCAAGTGTCCGAGCTGAGCCAGGCCAGCCAGGTGAGGAGGGGGCCGCTGTCCCACCACACAGAAGTCTGCTACACTATCTCTCTCAACTGTGGGGCAATAAAAACAGTTAGATGAGAGCTCCAAAACAACACAGTTTAATACACATTAATTAGCTTACTTTTGATGTCAGCATGCTCACGCCCAGACCACATCTTCTCCAGATAATCCACTGCTTAACACAGAAAAAAACAATATTTATACAGTCTATTTGGAATGAGTGTCAATACCAGAACTATATAGTTATCTATAACATAATCACATGTATGAGCTTACCTTTAATTTTTTTGAATTTCTTGTACCAGCGACCAAACTCTTGACATTTGGCTATCGAGACATTGGCATAGTAGGAACTGTTGACTATGGAGGATATCATACTCTGACAAGAAGAGAAGAGACTGTTTAAGACAAATATCATATCATGACATCCACAAACTAAGCACTATCTTCGAAACATACAGAAAAACATCACTTAGCATTTACTATGTATGCACTTACCACAAAATAAATAAAAAATAAAAACTCCTCTTTGCTCTTGAATGTAATGATTTAGGTTTTGGAGAAGTGAATTTGTTCCTATGGGGCATGTAGCTATGTAAACATTTTACATCCCTATAATGTAATAAATAGATGGCCACACACACACTCACAATAGCAATAGACAAACATTAATCATGACTGGAAGCCACCCATGGAAAGCTGAGGCAGTGCGGCGCAGAGAGGGAATCTCCAGCCACACGCGCATATGCTAGCAATTGATTCTGCGATCAACACCCCACTAGTGCTCCATTTAAACACAGGCATAAATCTCACATACAAGTCGTTATGGGCCCAGGATGTGGCTTAACATGCATCTGGGATACAACAGCCTCCTCACTTACTGCACAGTCAGACTTATCAATAAGACAAATGTAGAGCTGCAACTTTAATCAATCAAATCCAAATGAGCAAATCGTAAATGATGTGTGTGACCTGCTAACCCTGTAGTTTAGATCTCTGCAAACATGTTCTGAACTGCACGGGATTCTGTATTAGTTTAGCAGTTCATCTTTCAGTCTTCACTCTGATGTTAAAGGTACATTACGTGTGTTTTTAGTGGAGGGTCTGCCACCTGCTTCTTTCATCAAGAAAGATGAGTTGCCATTTTCTGGAACATTCCAAGCAAAACGTTTGGCACCCTTGACCAGATTTTTTTTTATAAAGCACCAGTTTATGTTTCTGAACTTAAAAAATGTGTACCGAATGATTTCAACATTTTAAAAGCTAACTCTTATTGTACAATATATTCTTGCTCAGCACTTACAGTTATAATTGCTGCTATTTAGAAGCTTTCTTTAAATTTTACTATTGAAATCAGAATGTTACCTGTGAGAGGGGACAGGCTTTGGCCAGGCTGCTTTGGTTCATTTCTTTCAGAAGCTCCTTGAGAGCGTTTCTGACAGTGGCATGATTCCACTGTTCACACGGAAGGTCCTCCAACTTTGAAAAACTGCAAAAAAACAAAAATGATTGTTTGTCATATCTAACTTTCATATTCGCTTTTTAAATAAAATTTTTTTCCTGATATGAAATATTTTCTGACAATGCTCCATCATGTACTGCTATGGAAACAAGCTCGCACATGTAAACAAATGTGGTGGCATGTTCCAACAGAATAACAACAATAATATTTTCATCTGGAGTTTATCTGATCTTATCTGACAATCGAACACGCTTCAGTCACAGCTTGGGACTGAGTGAGAGTTATTGGCACACAAGCCTGCTCTTACGAATACAGATAATAGATAAATCCCCAATGGAGCCTTTAACTTTACTATTTCTAAATTGGGGCTTTCAAATGTGATAGATATGCTTAATTCATGGTTTGCGATTATTGGCATGACATAAGCTTCTCAGTGGACTCGCACGCACAGGCTGACCGCACAAGTCTAGTCCACACTTATTTATTTAATAGAGGAAATATTCAACACTGTTTATTATGTATTTAGCATAATTATATGTTTACTGACCTCTGCAGTTGGATGCGCAGTGTGACCATGTGGTAGACCTCCAGTAACATGTCAGCAACAGTGGCCTCTGGGGCGTCGGTCAGAAAGTGGATGGGCAGAGGGTTCCACCTTCCTACTTTGATGATACCTGTGTTACCAAGGAAACAAATAATAAATGATAGTTAGTGGTATACTTGTACTTTCTTAAATACATGACAAGAGAAAATTACTTAAGCTCACAAATTGCACTATAAGAATGGTACTACAAACCTAATACAGTGGAATAGCTATGTGATATATAAGATTATTTTGAAGGCTAAATGTCTCTGAATATGTATCTTTTTTAGGTTTGTTTTTAATTATTATTTTTTATATTCAGTGCATATATTTTTAAGCTTTCAAATGCACAAATGTTCATAATTTTGCACAAAAAAATCACTGACGTAAAAATCCTAATGAAGATACTTTCCTTGTGTCTCTGTTTTTAATATAACTTTTCAGTCTTGTTTCGACACACAAGAACTTTTTGTAAGATCAAACCTGAATGGAAACCCTCTATAAAATGATGCAATTACAAAGATCCTTTACCACTCATTTGACATGTTTTGCTGTTACTGTCTATGAATAAAAACTCCAACAAAGGGCATCACAACACACAACCTTGTCCGGGCAGGTTTTCTTGGGGGCTGGCGGGAACTGTGAAAACTAAACAAAACTAATCGCATTACTATCCTCCAAATGAGATCCAGACGGGTCCTGAAGCCCCTCTCACTGTCTCTTTGTCCCCTGGTTCTGGGCCCACCCCTCCCTTCACTTCTTTTTTTCAGTTAAGTCTTTTCCCATTCCTCTAGTGTAGTGGGTAAGTGGGATTGCTGTATATCTTTGATTCAGACAGCCCAGACACGTTCTTCGTTTTACACCCAGACAAAGGGAATATTTAAGAGCACTGAGGCGAAGAAATGACATCCTGAAACAGCTGGAGCTTTACAACAAAAATGTTTACTTTCCTGAATACAGCTTTTAATTACAGAAATATATGGAATATTTTTCATTCATTTTTATTTATTTATTTATTTTTATAAAAGTTGGAAGGAGGCTACAGGTTGTAAGCACTGCAGTTAGCATTTTAAAAGAATATTACAATTAACTGTCTATGAAATTTGTTTGTGTTTCAACATATTAAATTATGACCATACATCAAAATATGCGCATGAAGTATTTTAGAGTTATGTAGTATGACATCAGAGCATATATACATGTGTAAAATCCATACTTGACCTGTTAAAGTGCTGTCTCTATAATATGAATGATAGCTGTCATAAAGATCTTTTAAAGACATGGAATAAAATACTCAGTTTCTTTTATGATGGAAAAAAGTGCCTTCCTCTATTTTTGGGCTTTGTCTGTTTCTCATATATTTTTATGTCTCACGCAGAGCCCAAAATCCTCTCTAGCGGCTATCAATGTGAATCATGTATGCGTCTAAAAACACGACAACAATCCCTCTAATGACCAGCAGGGTGGAAGTGAACGCGTGAATAAGCTGACAAACAAGCATCTGCCCATGACGGTAAACAGACTTCAGACACTGGACATGTTTCTGTGGCGGCTTGCATGCTCTCAGCGCCATGGCAAATGCATTAATAATTGATCCATCATTTTTTGGTCTGCTCCTCTCCAGCTCTGCTTCGTGTCCACAGTTAAAAGTCCAAATCATTGTTCCCATTTCCACATTAAAATTCCACCTCCCAGAGACATGCCTTGATGTGGCCGGCTGGTGGCTTGGCCCATGTCTGCGTTTGCCCATCCACACAAAAGAGTTGTAGACGCACGCTTAGCCTATGTGCACTGTAATGCTATTGTCCCGTCCTAATGGTCACAGCAGTCTGGGGCGTCCTGCAAACCAATTCCAGGTTGGAGACAGTGAGGGAAACCCCACGGCCCCCCACTGTTCAACCACAAGCTCCGACTAAGAATGATCCAATGACCGAACAAAAATATCATTGCTAGATAGAGCTAGGATCCCAAGCATGTCTCTTAAATAATTTGCATGAGTTTTCATCTTTATTTAATCACTTTTTATGCCTTATTGACCAGTCATGAATATTTGATAAGCTTTCTGGCTAGTATCACACGTTTTGTTTTATTCAAGTAACTGGCCTCACATAGTTTGACCCTTCTGTAACCTGCATGTACACCATTAAAATTGATGCTTTTGGGCATCTTTTACTGTTATATACTTAAGCAATATTAGTTTCTTGGTCAAGTGCTGGTTTTCGTTATGTTGATTTTTGATGCTTTGTAGTGAATGAAATAGGAAATTTTACCCCCCCAGACATCAACAAGAAACTAGAAATTTGAAACTGTTTACAAAGCGTAATGCTGCAGAATGACAGGCTTCTTCTTCTCTGCTAAATCTTCACCATTACATGAAGAGAGCGTGAGAATAATTTTAAAGGCGGACTGCGTAACTTTTTCTGGTGCAGGTCAGCCAATTTCATTATCTCCATGGAAAAGATTTGCTTTGTGTGATATATTCCGCAGTATCAAACTTACCCGTCCTATCAATTACAAGTGTTTTATTGCTAAAAAATACTTTGAAAAACATATATTCTTACTGTGAGAGAAGTCACCTCTGCACAGATTTGACTTGGGCTGGTATGCGCACCTGCTTGTCCCGCTCAGAAGAGATTTAAAAAAAAAATGCCATACTGTAGAACATCCCAGGCAACACAGTATAACATAGAGACAAGCAGATGGCAGACACGTCACCAAAAAAGATACATATATGTGCCTCCATAACAATTAATTACATTTTTTCCCAGCATTTTACTTAAATTACCTGTTAATAATCTTTTTTCACACCCAATCAGATTTTCTTGTTTGCATAGTAAACATAATGTAGCCTGACATTTACAGAACTAATCCAAGGTAAATACCGTGGCGTGGATTTTTTTTTATGATCCAGTACAGAACATATATGCGTTATTCTATGCACAACCTCAGACTATATGTATTTTTATTGTTGAGGTCACACCATAGTGGTAGACTTATATACTTTGTCTGGTCTATTGCAAAACAGCCTTTTTTTCTGATATGAAGGCTACAATTTACAATGCTGCGTCCGTACTCAGATGTCCACAGCACTGACCCTTTGCGGGCAGTTTTTTCGACGTGGCACAATAACAATGACTGTTAACCCAAGCCCAAAAGTACAGGTCTTCTCCCATCTCTTCTATAAAAGCCTTCCGACCCTTATAATTGAAATAAACAATATCTTCCATTTAATTACTGGTCTGAGCTAATTACAGAAAGGCAGTGGTGCTTTAAATACACCGCGGGGACACAAGAATGCAGGACACAATTCAAACAGGCAGAAAATAGCTGAGACTCTGTGTAATTTTGGTTGTGGACCGCAAGGGAAAAAATGTATAATTTAAGCCAGAAATTATTCATTTAACATAAACGGTAAAAACAAAAAGTATTCATTTGTGAAGAGTAGGAGGGAGGTGTGTGTGTTGGGTGGGTGACACTACATGACTGGTGCTGATTTGGGGACATGGACTCGACTGTTGTATTTTCATAATGTCCACACTAGTTCTTGGGAATTCAGAGTTGAGTTGTGAGTTTTGTTTGTGTTGACTGCCATGTTGCGTTGGGTCCGGTCTTTGAAGCCCCTTGCGTGGTGTTTGTACAGAGAAATGCATTGATGTGGACAGAGGAGCGATGTGGCTGGCTGTTTTCCACATACACTCAAAACCAAAGGCTAAACAAGCTATGGGTGACACTGACTTGGTGAATTCTCATGAACTATTAAAATCAAGGCTGAAAGATACATAGTCGTGCAATAGTCGTAATTAGCAAATCGCATGTTTAAGCAACATTTCCTCTGCAAATAACAAAATATCTGGTTTTATTCTTGTGCTCCAGGGCAAGTATATTTTGAAATGTATGGGATTAAGGTCCTATATTAAACAAATTTCTGATGTTATGATGTTATTTCCTCATCAAAAACCTATCCGGAGATTTGTTTTGTTTCATTCACACATGTTTAACCCACAAACCCTGCATATTTAGACTGAGTTCTTCTCTCATACAGAAAACACTCCCCCGTGTGCACTCTACTGTGTTTTTAAACTCCATACACCTTCAATTAGAATCATTTGGTGAATTAGCCTTGACTTTGCCATATTGAATTAAAGGTAAAATGAGCTGTTAACTTGAAATCTGCTTCATGACATCACAATCTTTGGAGATGTAGACAGACTAATAACAAAGCATTTCTCAGACTTGTGAGAATTAAACAAAACACAGCTTCAGTTATGTTTTTGATTAAGTAACAGCATGGCTTAAAGAGTTGATTTTGAATAATACAGGACCTTTAAGCATATTATATGTTTTATGGCTGATGCTTTCACTGACTTGAAACACTGGTTGTTACATGATTGACTATGAGTCAAAATAATGTCTTTGGGATCAGTGCTTCAGTTTTTACTATGGATGTTGTCATGCGTATTGATTACAAGGCTTGCTAAAGCCTGATCCCGTCAGATCTCAAAAGCTGAGCAAGGCTGGGCCTGGGTAGTACTTGGATGGGAGACCACTGGGAAAATCAGGTGCCACAGGCGGGTGCCAGTTGCAAAAATTGTTGTGTCCTTAGGCAAGACACTTCACCCACATTGTGTAGTATAAAAGTGTTGTGTGTGTGAGAGTGTTGGTGGTTGGAGGGACTGATGGCACTGATTGGCAGCCATGCTTCTGTCAGCCTGCCCCAGGGCAGCTGTAGCTACACTAGTAGTTTATCACCACCGGGAATGGTGTGAATGAATAATGCTCTGTAAAGCATCTCTGTGACATAATGTCTGTGAAAAGCGCTATATAAATGAAAAACTTACAACACAGTTTTGATGATATATTTCCACAAACATTATAATGAATACTGGGCAAAAAAATATCACTCTGTAGATAAATGAACAATTTTCTTTTTCTCATACACTACAGACAATCACTACAAACACTAGCTGAGACTGAGGCTGAAGTTGAAAATTCATGTGAGGCTGCCTAGACACCTGATAAGAGGCTGCTAATGATACAATGGCAAAATGTTTCATATTGTGGCATTAGCACTGACCGACTGCAGATGACGGCACTCCGCCGCGACACAAAGAAACTCCCATAATGCCATTTGTGTTGACTGTAACTAAGTTGAACAGTTTTATCAGCATGTACCTCTGCCTCTGTGGGACTGATACAAACTACTTGGGTTAGACAGCTCAAGCAACACTGTCCTGGAGATGACTAACATGTGTGGCGCTATAAATGACAGAGTATTTCTCCACTCCATAAACACACTGAATGCACAATGTATTTTGGTTTGTGGAGACATTCTTGCCCCACTCTTTGTTGTGTCTTTAATGACTTTTACAGGCTCTGTCTGTGTCTTAGTTGTGTTTTTGTAACATTCCTGTGCTTATTACCCCTGTAACAGTACAGTGGCTGCTCTAAATAGACAACCTCACATGCATTTGGGCTGGAACCAGTTATTAGTGGGATGGTCCCCTCACACACAGCTTCCATTATTATGTGTTGTGTTCAGATAGTCCTACAAGAATTTGCTTTTTCATACACATTTTCTTCCTGTTTGTGTTTCCCTTGTATTGTCTTCCTTTGTAATAAAAATCCTTTATTGTAACATCAAACGCCCATAGCTCATCAACAGACACAACAATCACTAATCATATGGACTCATGTATTTTGCCTGTCAAATCCAGAATGATATATCCCTGTATTTTTACACAGGGGAATTTGAGTATGGTCTCCACAGGAAGGAGCTCATTGGTCACCCATCATTTAGAAACAAAATAACATTTTTCTCACATCAGATTGACTGTTTAGTGTTTTAGTGTTTACTCTGCAGAAATCTGCAGATTTTTTCTTCTTTCCTATTTTTTCCCCCTCATAAGCAGACATATTTGTTTTGATACAAACAGACCATGAATGTCTCTGATTGGCTAAGCCACATGTCAATCACGCCCACCTGAACTTAGGGAAGCTTCACTGGTGACCAGACTCACATCTTCTTAAAGTATTAAAGAAGTGTGTATTCTTGATCCCAGGCAATTCTCTATTTTAAACTATACTTTGGGCAAAATAATAATAATAAAAAAAACAAAAACCTTGAGTTATAGGTAAATACAACTATCTTGATTCTTGATAGTTGTACTTTGCGTTGCAACATTGTGGGACAAATGAAAGTTTTCCCATTCAGTTTTCTTATCTTATTCGGTTTGGTCAAAGTGTTGGTTTGACAATTACACATTGCGTAGGCTAGATAAAAGCAAAAAGATTAATGTAACCAAATATATATGACTCTATGCGACAGGTGCATTGTGGGTACTGACCATGAGCCTGGGCTGCAGAGCTGTGAGAGTAGCCCAGGGCGAGCAATGCAGTCTCCACCAGCTGAGAGAATAGGATGTCTTTTCTGACCAGTACAAACTCTGCATGCTCTTCTCTGCTTTCACAGCCCTCTGTTTGCATCCCTCCATCACACTGCTCCACCACACAGAACACTGGGATCATCAGACCTACAGGGGGCAATGGAAGAGAAGGTGTTATAAACGTCATCCAGTTCATATGGCTTTGTTATAGCAAGACATCCCGTTAGATATTGTCCCCTTACAATTAAAGGTTTTCATGCTCTTGGCAGTTCTGAGATGTTTAGTTTAAGTTTCAGATCTCATAAAATGAAATGTGATTTTAATCATAAACACCTAAATGATGAACCAAAAAAATAAATAAATAAATAAAATGTTGGTATGGTGGTAAATGGTCATATTTTTATTTAGCACTTTTCCACCTTAAAGGCACTTAAAGCGCTTTACATTAATGAACCTCACGCACTGTCATACACCAGTGTGCGCAAACACTGGGGTTGACGTGGGTTAGGCGTCTTGCCCAAGGACACAATGACAGCATTCCTCTGTGGGAGCTGGAATCAGATTGCCTTAACCAATGAAACAAGAATACATGTATGAATAACTTGTCAAATAAATGTGAAATAGAACCGTACAGTTCTGATATTCTATTGCATTGGGGATTACATAGAATGAAATGCAAGATCCCAAAAGTTCTTTTTATTTTTATAATTACAATATAAAAACATTACCAAGGTAAAACAATGGTAACAATACCGAGTGACGAAGTTTCGAATTTGAAAGCTTTTGTCTAAAATCAGCTATGAGAATGCTAACTGTATCCAAATTCATTGTCAATCCTGTAACCTAAACTAAGACCCAGAGAAACAATGGCATTTTAAATTGAAACTTTGTAGTTTGTATAGATAAGCGTTCTCATTCAGCTGTCTTTTGTCTTCTCTTCTTACATGGACCTGTCCTCTGAAGGCTTTTGATCCAGTGCCACTTGTCATCTGGCAATTAATTAAACCTTTTAGACCCAATGATGGACTGGAAGCATTAGGCACTGTCCCAGCTCTAATAATAATAATAGACCCCCACACACACATGTTGTCTTATACACAATATGGAGGTGCAGCCCCCAGACCCTGCAGCAGCCTGTTGTTTTAATCAGTCAATTCCTATATTTCTATTTCCTCTCATTAATCACTGTGTTCCCAGGCCTCCCTCTCTCATGGAGTGAATTACACACTGCAGCGCCGTGCCAATTCAAGTAAGTGAATTTCCCCCAACAGGGAAATATAACTGTCAGCTCCTCAGACAAGCACTCCCCTCTTCAGAGCCTTGTGTTCACTTGTTAGACTGTTGACCCCCAGCTCAGGCATACAACATGGGCACGGGGGTATAGGCGTGTGCTGTTGAACTGTTAAGAGACTAACCATTCAACCCACTTAAAGGAGACATATTAAGCTTTTTTCAGGTTATTAGATTTGAACTAATTTGTACATCATAATTTTACATTCAGTTAGATTACGTTCAGTCAGTATACCACAATATAAATCTAAAATGGCTTGATAATAGAAATGGGACCATTGACTTGCTCAGATACATTTATTTATTGCTCTTGCCATTTCATTTTGTGAAACGAACAGAAAGAACAGAGAAAGACATCTGCTCCTTTCACAGATCTTTCAATTTCTAACCCTGTCTCTTCATACTTGCATCATAGGAAACTGGGAATTTTCATTTACATGTTTTTATTTTTAAAAAGTGGCTATGATTTTTATGATGTTTATGATACACGCATCACCTGGAGTCTTGATTTTTCAGATAATTGCAAACAAGTACAGAGCTGTAGGCTGGGATAGGGGGTAGGTAAAAACAGGAATTTTTCAAGCACTCAGGCAACTCTCAAATTCAGGACAATACAGCGTCACTCAAACAAATCAATCTGAATCAATTAAGACTCACAGTCATGAACCATTGTTTGATTAACTTATTTGCCTTTTGATGCCTGTCCTGAGCTTTGTAGTGGCTGCAGAAGCTTTTGTTTTATAAGAAATAAAGAAGGTTTGAGGGGGAAGATGGGAATGCTCCAAAAACACATGGGCCAAAACACTGAAGTGCATCTAATAACTCTTTGGATTTGCAACTTGTGCTAACTGTCATCTTAACAATAGCACACATGTTCTGTCTAAGCCCCTAGAAACAAGTCTAAGTTTACCACTGAGCGCTGGATCGATCCACAGAGTGACTTGTGTAAATCTTGTTTATATGGTGCAATCTGCTTTATTTGGTAAGCAGCCTTTATACAGTTCCCCACTTATACATTAGTCTCCAGCTGCTCTGAATGGGCTGAGATCAGTGCCAGGATATGGGCATGGTACAGTGAACAAACATAGGAGTTTATTTAACTGAATTTTGGAATATGCTTTTTCGCAAATAAGTCCATGCACTTAATACAATCAAATCTTTATTAACTTGAAAAACTAAACTGTCATAAATATCTGATTTACTTTAATTGAGGTTTAACCTTGTTTTAACTAATGGGGACGTATTAGATTAAGTTTGCTAACATGATGTTCCCCCATCATTAGTTTACTCAGAGTTGTATTTTGAATGATTCATGTATGTTTGAGTAATCCTGTATTCTCCTGCATTTGAGGTTTTAGGGCTCAGGAAATTCCAGTTTTTCACCTACCCTCACCCACTGCTCTGAATTTACTTGCGATTATTTAAGAAAATTCAGATTACATGCCATACATATTCACGTAACCATTTGTCAGCCATAAAAACATCTAAATGAAAATCTGCTGTTTGCTTCTGTGAAATGGCTTCTTTGTTTTGCAGGTTAAATTGAATAGGAAGTCTATGGACCTTGTTCTCTTATTAGGCAATTTTAGATCTAATAATTTTAAACAATGGACCAAAAAATAAATAAATTAAAAATCTTGTTGATGATGATGTACAGAAAATATTCAGAATTCATACTATATGTCAAATAAAAACAATTCTAACATACTATTAACATTGGGGATTTATATAGGGTGAGATTCAAGGTCCTAAAAGTTGTTTTAATTTTACAATTTTACATACAATTTTGTCTAAACTCAGCCAGAATTAATGAGGGAACATTTTAGATCATGGTTTACAATGATTGAAATGTAAAATAACAATCTACATAGAGTTTGTCATAGTTTTATATCTACAAAAATCCTTGTTTTATTTAAATGTGTCCCAGTCTCACCTCCCAGGGGTCTCTGTGGAGCCCCGTTGTGCCTGATAATCCGGGGCCCGGTGGGACTGCCGTTCAGCTCCAGTCGTCCCTTCTTCCCTGGTGGAGGCAAGTCACTGAGGTCCGGACTGCTCCCCCTGCGCTCGGGACTGTCCTGGGCCACAGGACTCTCCCCTCCCTGCTCCATGCTCCTCCACAACTCCAACGGAGCCCCCGCCAAAGAGAACGAGCCTAAAAGCAAAACAAGTTATCAACGTGGGGCGCTATATATCAGACAAGTGGGTTACTTAACACTGATGACACACTTCTTATTGATTACAAATCTCATGAAATCAGTCGCCATGGCAGCTCAGCCCAATAAGTGATAGATGACTTCACCACAGACCTCCAGTGTGGTCCATGAAATATAAAAAACCATAAAGAAAACCACACTGTTGCACTGTGTTACTGGAGCTTTCATAAGACTAACACGCCCCCAGCAGAGATAACTCACTGTCACCCTCACAGACTTGATGCACTCAGACTAAAATAGCTTTGTTTACTGAAGTTTGAACAGAAGAATTCAAATACAAAAGTGACAATGTGAAAGGTAGGACACATCATCAATTTTTTTTATGTCCACTGCCTTATCTCATGATGTTTCAGGCTCTTGGACTGATATAGAGTTAGAGTATGATGCCTCCCTAGTGTTGGGCATGATTGACAGGCGGATTAACTAATCAGAGAGACGCATCATCTGTTTGTGTCAAAACAAACATGGCGGCTCTCGCATGAAAAGAGGGCTGGGGTGGTGCAGAGGACAAAAAAACACCATGGATTTCTGCAAAATCAACATTCGAACAATTGACCTAACTCTTATTTATCTCAGGTAAAAGATTTTTTGAGAAGCGATGTCTTCTGCATTTGAGAGACACGTGCTACAAATTAACAACTGTGATTGAAGCGTCCCAAGTGAGGACCATGGTTTGTCAAGCTCTATAGTCTGATTCCAGACGCTTCTTCATAAGGGACTGGTTGTTCAGAGATGTTCAGTATGCCAAAGTATAACCCTGTAAAATCAGTCATATTAAAGTTTACTTAAAATATTAAACTATGTAACTTTTCTGGTGGAGGTTCTGTCCCCTGCTTATCTCCTTCTCATTTTTCTGCTTTGCCTCGAGAGTTCCATAGTACTGAACAGAATGTTTATATATATATATATATATATATATATATTCATTTTTTTGTCACAATTTAAATTTAAATTGGTGAACAAGGCAATAAACAATAGAGCAAATGATTGTATAAACTTTGTTGTAATGTAATATAAGGGGTCATCTTTTTGCTACAGTAGCCCAGTGACCTCTGTGAGACCACAGTCTCCGTGCGTTGGTCCCCTGACCCAGAGCTCTGGCCAAAAGTCTAATATCAGTTAATACCATCAGAGCAGAGACTGAGGTGGAGCTATGCCAACAGCAAAGGAGCACAGCCAAATGGAGTCCTTTATTTACATACGGGCCCCTGGACACTGTGCCAGCGTGTGTGACCCCCAATGTGAAATGATGGCAACAGCACAGAGAAAGAGCTTTTTCTATTAGAGAATGGAAATCAACATTTCGGAGCGGAAAAATACAGAGGGTCTCAGTGCTCAGTGACACTGGTCAGAGATCCAGCAGAACAAATGAAGGGGGACTGTGGTTATTGTAATTTTCACTGAAGAAGAGCTATGACACATGACTCCTCTAAATGCTCCAGTGCATTTTGTTTGTTGGTTGTTCTTCTCAGTTGTGCTGCTGAACCTGCTGCTTCATCTTCTTCAGTTTCAATTCTTACAACACTGCACAGCTGAACTCCACCATGCACCACAAGTGGCACAAAAACAAAACACACAATCTGTGAGGCATTAGGAGCTTGGGCAAAATTTCAAAACATATAATAAATTAAAAACATTAGCATTTGGCGTGATTAAAAATGTGGGAGAAGAAGAATCAAAAATGCAAGTGGCGAAGTTTATTAAAAGTGGCTTTAAAAAAGAAAACAACTTCAAAGGCACGACACTTGTAGCTATAATTCACAATGTGCGTCTGGCTGAGAAGAGAGGGAGGCTTAGCAAATAAATGTAACCGCTAACAATATTATAGCACAGTAAAGAACGCCTGGGTTTAAAGTGACTTAAAAGGACTTCAATGGCAGAGGCTGTTAGCATATGCATTTCTAGTGGTTCAGTGTCATGACAAGTGTTGTTCTTCAGCTGAGAGTGGAATCAGTGCTTTTAATGTGACATGTTTGAAAAGAGTGTAGAAGGATTACGTATCTGGGGCAAGTTTTGACCTGCAGTAGCTCAGTGCTCTACAGACGATCCCTATCTGGACCTCTGCTCCGACATCTCAGCATCACCTCACCCGGGACACCCACACCTCTCCTCCACTCTGTAATACCCCCACACATCCTGCTGCAATTATATTTCAGTATGCAGGAGGAACAATAACTTTCCTGCATTTTTAAAGGTGCACTCTGTGACTTTTCTGGTAGAGGGTCCGCCACCTTCTTGTGTCTCCATGAAGATGTTATTGCCTTGGGTGGAATGTTCTAATATGGTATTCAAGTTAACCGGCTTACATTTATTTTACTACGGGTGTTTTTATTGCTCAAAATTGCATTAAATAACACGTATTCTTACAATGAGTGGGGTTGTCTTTGCACAGATCTGACATTTAGTTTGACCCTGTGGCTCATTAAGTCCTTTACCTCTCACACGATAATCCATAATTAAACATATCAACAACAGTTACAAATTTGATCTGAACGTTAATGAACTCACATCAAGTTATTACATCTACAATCGCTGATTTAATCCAATATTACAATGTAGGTGAAGCAATTCTTCTTTGTTGATCATATCATCCTTAGCAGGAATCCCATTGATAACTTTATCAGATATAAACCTTAATGACCACTGAGTAATGACACTAAGATGGCTATCATGTTTATCCTGCATCCATCTACAGCGCTGTTTGATAAGCTCCTCCACGGTCTGAACAGTTAATAAAGGACAGGTACGTGAAGCCGCCTTGTTATGGAGACAGGAACCATCATGTAATGTGCACACGATAAGGAAAGGTTACTCAGTTTATGGTTGCTCTGACCAGCAGCATGAATACAGGAGGTTAATGGGAAGATTTATGCTTGCAACAGTTGAACCTGATGCGCTAGATCAAGGTCAGGCTAAAACATTTTGAGTATTTGTTGGTTAAACTTCAAAAAAACTTACCGTGCTAAAATGTACTATTAAAAATGTAAAAACTTGAGGGTCATTAAAAGTAATACCTCAGCAAAGCCACTAGTCGTATCTCGCAATAGTAAAGATGTAGCTGTATTTAAAAAAAAAAAAAAACACATTCAACTAATAATTTAGAAAGTTATATTCTGCTAAGTAGATTTGACAGTGACAACTTTTAGGTCATGATTTTTTTTTGTCCCATGCAACATTTCACACAAAGAGGTTTTTTTTTCTGTTTTTGGTTGCTTGGACGATAAAGCCACTATCAAATTCCACATTATTACATGTTGTAGACATAACAAATGCAATGCGACAGCCAAAGACAAGATTGCAGAGGGTGAAAAATGTGAACACACCCATCCAAATAAAAGAGCGGGATAGGGACAAACAAATGCACCTATAAACAATTCGTCCAACTCCAAAGACATCCACACAAACATGTAATTGAGAGCCAGTCTAAACTATGACATGATTGGTACCCTCAAAGACGTATGCTATAATAATTACATGTCTCCTTATATAGATTTCTTCATATCTCCGCATTTTCCATCACTGAGAATTTTGAACTTAAGGCTGCGCCCTTTTGTGAAAACTACTGTGGATTTTAAGATGTGATCTCTTCAAGTTTGTCCCTCTATGACAATGGTATGAATTGTGCATTTTTAAGTGAGTGAAATTTGTGAACAAGGAAACATAGAATAAAATAAAGTAAAACATTCTGATGAAAGAGTACACTGTAATATACTCACAATGGTAATTAAAAGACGACCCCGTTATAGCTAGTGAAGTTTATATTCAGAGTTATAGGACGCGTGAAACACAAATATCAAAACTATCAGCACTTGTTCTATAATAATGCATGTAATATAAACTGGTCAATAATGCTTTTACATTAAATTTATGACTTTTATTAGGTTTATTAATTTATTAATCTGTATTTTTCCTGTAATTATCAAATGTGCATTTCAAGAATCTGCACACCAGTAACTTTAGAGAAGAAGCTACAACATTTTGCCATGAAATGAATGGAGGTGTGCAGAGGAGAGTTAAACAGGACATATTCTCTTCCTATCTCCCTCATAGTAATAAAGTGTGTGTTGAACCTGCAGCAGACAGCGAGCGTGACCTCTGAGGGCATTATTAGAGCTGATAACGGGGGCTGGTGCGAGAGGCGTCACCTATAGGACAAATATCCTAGTCTTCTCTTCACTTTTATGGCACTGTTATCAGGTTATTGGTTAATACTTGCTCTCAGGCACTGATAGAAGAAGGGAGAGACAACACTGAGCGTATGCATGCGGAAAAAGGGGGAAACACTGTCTTGGTTGGCTATGGCTCATGATAGATTGGAATATTTAGAAAGAATTTAATGAATAGTTTAAAAAAAATATTTGGTTACAGCCTGAATATATTGTAATGGACAATAAAAACATAAATCAACTACTTATATCTTTTCAAAATAATAAAATTTAGAAATCTACACATAAGGATAAGGAAAATGTTTTGTTCTTTTTCATCATGTTGAAGACTACAATTTCAGATTCCAGTGAGTTAAACGGCTATACATTAAATGTTTAAAATTGAGGAAACAGACAGTTCTAAAATAACGGCTTCAGCATTTGTTTTCTCTGCTGTTTTATGTGGCTGTTTATGAGAAATGATTGCTGTTAGGGAAGGTTACATTATTGTGGAATCTGCCGTTTATGGCCATCAGATGTGTTACTGTTGAGATGTGGGAAGAACTGGTGCTTTTTTGCTTTCTTTTTTTCACCAAACACACTCAAATTGGCAGAAAAAATGTCTAGTTCACAGATTCTCAAACATGAACTTGTACTTGCACCAAATGATCGCTAATAGACTGAGCCTCACTGGCAAACTTATTTAGCTTTCTCATAAACATGTGATTTGATAAAACAGAATAAAATGAGCAGTTCTGGCCTCGCCCTTCCAGTTCCACAGCCTATGAACTTACAGACAGACACTTAGCGTGCTAACCACAGCTACATACACCAACACTTTAAGGACCACACACAAACTTATCAAATCACCTATTACACTTGTATTGGAGATATTGTTCAGTACATTGCACCTGCTTGGACTTTTTGCATGCAAATATGTTTGCATTATTAGACTATTAGAGATAGTGGTTACACAGGCAATAACTATACCATGACAAAAGACTCAATTCATAATGAAGAGTTTATTAATAGTTTATAAAGAATGATTCAGGGTTAACTTAACTTGATTAAGGGGTTAGTAGTTAAGGTATCTATCCTCAATCATACTTGATTGCCTATTTGCTCATTATGAATTATGTCTTTCTCCATGCTTTATTAAGGCTAATTAGTAGTTTAATTAAGTGTTAGCGGTAGAGATGGATGCAACTAACAATATTGTCATGAATAAAATGTAGATTTGGAATTAAAATGTATGTTACATGCTTAGTTTCCATGAGCTGGATTCAAGAAGAAATCTGTAATTAGAACAGGGTTATAACTCATAAAACTCACATATACAAAGTTATTATTATTAGCTGGACTTGTTTTAGTTTGGTTAGAAGTTATTATAGGATAAGGAGAGGATGATTAGTTCGATGGGCAGCACAGTCGTCTTTATGATGAAGAGAGAAACAAGCCTTTTAAAATCCTATTTGTTGCCACAATGAATGCAATGACAAAGTGACAACTGGTTATAGGGTATAGTATGGGTAAGAGCACATCCACATAGATTGCGTGGCCAAACCCTTTGCACCGCAGCTCACACCAGCTTCACCAGAGTGAGCATAACTGCGGGAAAACAGGGAGAAGCTAAAATAACACAGGACCGGCCTCTGGAGTTTTACAGTGAACATGAACTTGTCATCAGCAGCCAGGGACCAAGCAGGGGAAGCATCTTTAGTAACGCTTCTTTATTTGCTTTAATGTGGAGGCATTACTGTCATCTGATAAAGACATCTACTTTGAAATGCACTGGGGATGACAAATGCGCTTTTATAAACACAAAACATAATAATTTTAGATGTAGCCGGTATTACTAAAAATATGATTGACATATTACTACAATACAATATGGAGAGTGTTTTTCCAAAGATAATCGTTAGTGTCTTGCAGCGGATTCGTATTATATAATAAAAAAGAGAACAGAAGAATAAAAGGACATCGCTTGCGCCAACGTCACCATTACGCGCTGCAAGGCTTATTTTACGTGCTATGTGACCCCATGTCAAATCTGAAAACTTTAAAGTGGAGGGCAAAGCAGCACGACCTTCCAGCTGAGAAAAATGTAGGCTACTTTCCCTCTTCCTCTCTTTCTTCCAAAAAAGTTTACAATATCGGGTCAGTGGCCCAGTGAGTGGAGAAGGGCGTCACATTGGATTTAGATGTCAAGCTCCAGCACCTTTGGAAAAAATGGCGGTTTTATTCTATGGTCTAACATTTCTATTTATTCTTTAAATCAAAGCATCAATCCTCTGTCATCCCTAGTCTCAGCTGCGCCCGAGGGCACTGTTTCAAGTAAAGTTACTGTTTGTGGAGAGAAGCCCATAATCTAGACGCATTATTTTTTATGAGCGAGGCCGTAAACAGGAGTGAGGAGTTCTAGTGATTTTAAGAAACAGGAGGAAACTGGGCCACTTTGGTGCTGTTTAAGGTCACAAAGGATGCGTCGCAACACGTCCCCTTGGCCATGAAGTTTTGCGTCCTTGAAGATTTGAAAGGTGTAAATTAAAAGTTATCGACGATCAACTGCATACACATTGCGCATACATTTATTTACATTTTGCAGAGTAAAATATCTTTTCTGGATCTTTCTTTGACAGGGTAAAACTTTTAATTGTTATGTCAGCTTGAAATCTCAGTTACGAGTTTTTGTGTTATATCTCTGGAACTTTTTCGAGAGAACTTTTACCTCAACGCTCTGCAATCAGTGTTGATGCAGTTTAAGAGGAAACACTGTTTACCGCGCTGTTGTTCAGCCAATATGTCGTAAGTATCAATTGTAAGTTAAAAAATGACAAAGTGGGCAAAATGCCGTGACAACCTATGTTTTGTTCAGAAACAAAGAGTAGACGCGCGCGCACACACGATTAATACTTTTAATTGATTGGCGTAATTGCGCTAATACCATTTTGAAACATTTGTTGAGTTTCAGATATAAGCGAGAGAATGCAAGCATGATTTCCTCCAAGGGTTGTGTTTCATTCAGAATTATTTACCAGTTTGTTAGTTCATTTAGCCTAACTAACGTCTAGGCCTGTAGGTCTACAATAATGCAATAACTAAACCACTTTCGTATCTAAAATATAATTTGATTTTACGTTATTATTGGTCAAAAGCTAAAAGGAGAAATATGGTTTGTTTATGAGCACAATCATATTGCAACAAGGATTTCTATGAATTAACATAACTGTAACTAAACTAGCTACAAAAGTAAATAATACGAATATAAATAGGCTACTAATACTACTAATATTAATTACAATAATTGTAATAACAAGAATACAAATCATATTAATAATACAAAGCATGGGTTGTTAATAATCAGTTTCTTTAATAATTTCAGTCAACACCAAATCAAGGTTTGAATTAAACCACAAGCGTCCTCAAAAAATCAAAAACAAAATGTCTCTGTCATAAAAAATAATACTAATAATAAAACAACTATCTTTTTCTCTCTTTTTATTTTAGGTTTCTTCATATTTGACTCGTTTGGTACTTGCTGCTCCAGCCGTGTGTGTGTGTGTGTCTGTGTACGTGTGTGTGAAGTGTGTGTACTCACTGTTTACGGCGTGAGTGTGTCGCTGCTGACCGCTGAGGAAGCTCTGTCCATTGATCAACAGTAATGAATCCAGGGCTGGAAGCTTCTTTGGGGCTTTGGAACTCCCGGACTTTCAAGACACTCACCCAGGATACTCCGGGACCCCTGTTGCTCTAGCTTCTACAGCTGATCTACCGCGCGTAATGCAGTGAAGTGGGCGGACAGCTGGAGGTTGAGGTGGGATGCACCGCCGATGGTAAACTAAGAGTGTCCCGTGATGTGTCCTGAGTAACTTTACGCGCAACTTTTCCTTCTTATCACCGAGTCTTCTTTCCCGTGGAGCTTATGGTCTCATCGTCTGTGGAAACAAAGCTGTTCTGAGTAGAACGGAACCGTGGCGAGAACTATACCAAACAAAAGTGAAAAACCGGCGCGTAAAACCAAATCGGGACTGAGAAGCGGGCAGTGTTGTGCCGATAAAGAAAGTTCTGTCGGAGCTAAATGATTAGGTTGTAATCAGAGCGTGTCACTTTCAATCTCGCCCGTGCCAACGGGCGCACTGGCTGACTGATAGAGGGAGGAGAGACAAAGACTGGAGGAAGGAAGCGAAGGAGGGAGGAAGGGGGCGTTGGGAAACTAATATGACACATTTAGTGGGCAGGAGCTTACGCACAGAGCGCGCATAGTGATATGAAATGCCCTGTGGAAGGAATACATTCGTGGATTTAGGGACAACTGGTTGAAGGCACTGCATCTGTGCGTAAATGTTGTAGTCGAAGCTTTTCAACCTTAGGGTTGTGCCAACAGTGCCAGCAATATTTGTGGACTTGTGATGGAATATGGGTTTAGTGTCAGTTATGGATATTGTGCGTCTTAGTTTTGACGAGGCGCCTTTTGCACAGTTTTTGGTCTGTAGTTTTCTGACCTGGTTAGAGAGCGAATGCCACCCTCTGCTGTAACTGTTGCTGAGACCTTGACATATAAAGTAGTCACTCTCTTGTAACTTTCTGGCCATCAGAGACTTTCTGGCAGGCGCAGCACTAACTTATCACGTCTTTATCTCATTCTAATAGTTTCACACTTGTCAGTATCATTGCATAGATAAAATGTATTGAGCTGAAGTCCATGCCCTGATGTGCGTTAATGAATAGCCTAATACTAATAATAGGAGCGCGCTGAAGATGTCCAGTGCACAGCAGCAGCGCTGTGCGATGATTTCATGTAATAATTAACTAGGAGAGTGACAGAGAGATGTCACCATGCTGCCTTAAAGAGAAATACATAATGACTCGGCTATTATTACTATTATTTTATTTTTTACTTCAATAGCCTATTTAATTCATAATTCACTCTGACGTTTTGGGTAGACTTTACTTTAACATCTTTTCCACGGTTATACTTTTCAGGCCTAACGTAGGCCTAAAATCCTAAAAAGTGTCAATCATTATCTCTTCTTTTCTCTTAAACGGGCATTAATACTAAATTGATTAAATTGAGTCTTGTTCGACAAACATAAGATAAAATCGTGCTGTCATTCTCGTGAGAGCGTGCTCTTGTTAATTGAGCAACTCACACGAAGCCACATGGTTTCAACATCTACTCAACATCTGCAGCATTTTCACTGTAACTCTGTGTCACGGGGACATTTAATGCGCGCGGAATGTCCCATTGCGCGTAGCGCACAGCGTCTCCATGTGCCACAGCAGCATCCTTCATCGGGTCAGACGGACACAGGACAGCACCCAGCCCGCTGTGGCACCATGCGGAAGAGGAGGATGTTTGTGTGGATGCAGTGATCCCGGGGAGCGCCCGGCTGCGCTTTTAGCTCACTGGGGCGCACTAAGAAGCTTGTTTTTTGTTATATTACTCTCTTGTTTATTATTATTTTGTCTGTCAAGAGCAGACTCCGATCAAATGGTACAAAACAAAGCATAAAAATGAAGTAGGCCTATGGAGTTTTTATTCTATTTTATGGACGATGCATGGGCGATGAACATGTAAAAATGTCAAATTGTTTGCACCATAATACATTGTTTAAAATGCAATGTTATGCGAACACCATGGAAGTGGCAACAGTCCATGAGAGCTATAGGCCTACAGGCTACTTTTACTGAAAATTTGTTTAATGAACTAAATTTAAATTATTTCATAGATAGAGTATAAATTGATATAATAAAAACTGGTTATACTAGTATATATAATTAGAAAATAAGATTAATAAATAAGATTAAATGTGGTTCTCATGCATAATTTGTTTTCAATAACGCATGGATAATTTTCCCACAATGTAAATGCCTATTTTTTTATTATTATTATTTTTTAAATAATGCACCCATATTAATAACCCCAGAATTGTTGTATATTTGCAATACAATTGTATAACTCTATTGTTGCAGCCAAACTGTTGGCTTTTCTGTGAAATAGGCGCATTTCACCCCATTACGCATTAGAGAAAAGCGCACAGAGCGGTAAATAATTGAAGCGCGGCGGGGCATCACTTAAACCTTCCTTCTGCTGCTCTCGACCTCAACTTGTTTTCTTTTCTACGGAGCACGCGGATCTGTGCAGTGGCCCAAACTACCGTGGGTCAGGATACTGATGAGAGCACAAAGCCTACTTGATAGAAGTTAGACAGGTATCTCATGGGAGTAAAATCTCACCCTCCCCTCTTACACCCATGTGACCCACCCCCTCCGTTTTAACATGAAATGAGCAAAAGAATAACATGCTTTTATTTATTTCACATGCAGGGCGAAGACCAGTTTATAAAAAGCGATCTCATGAGTTAAAACAGAGCACACCTCCGACACAAAATTCATTTCAAATTCAAGAAGTCAGCACAGTCATTTAGACAAGAACTCATCTGGCTTAGCTCAAAACACCAAACAATAATAAATACAATATTTTACTTGCATTTTTATTTTAAACCTTTACACCCACGTGGCAAATAAGGATCTATTATCCTAATACAAATGCATTTGACCCTAATGTCTATTTATCCGTGCACACAGGAATTTAGCCAACTTCATATTTGACTTGTCTGAATGTCGTGTCATGTCAGAGTGAATGGTTTGTGCAAACAGCGCAGCTGTGTGGTGAAGACGAGCAGACAAGCTCGACAAGGCCAAAGACACAAAGTAATGTTCTTAAAAATGTCACTGGCATTTAGTGACCTACTGTTTCTCATTAATGAAAAAAACAACAACAACAAAATAAAACAAAAAAACGACTTTTATAAATAGAAAACATGATCATATAGGGCCAAATACAGGATGACCAATAGGCCTTTATCCTACACTCTCCTACTCTCTATGCTTTCTATTCCTTATTGGTGAAGTCCGTTGGTCTTGTACAGCAGAGTAAATATTAGAGAAAAATATTTGCAGCATTGCAGGACTGCAGACCTGAGTGCTGGAAAAAATTTGCTTTGCAGAATAAAATAATCCGCGTTCTTGTTTTTATGACGACAAAAGAATTATTATTATTATTATTATTATTATTATTATTATTACTATCCGATTATTACTGATTTTACGTGAGTTGTGAGCGTGGTTTATGTTTCTAATAAACCTGGCTCTCATGTGTAGAATCACGGTTAATTAGAAGTGAAAGTAACGAATGCCTAACGAACAACAGACGCCTGAGACTAAAACACTCTATTAAACAAACCTTCTTCGTATAAATACAGATCACCTTGTGCAGGTTTTTGTTTGTGGTTTTCCTGATTGGGTAGGCCTATAGTCAACATTGGACCCACATGTAGAACCCCTTTCATTCATGCACTGGCTTTAAAAGTGCCGCTAATGCTCCGCTGTGGCTCTGTGCAGAGTCGAAAGTGCGCAAATGGCTTGTTTTTAAAGGATGTATCTCGTTTCCGTTCAGGATTAATTTGTCTTTTTAGCGCACTCTGAAACGTATTTCTCTAAATTGCTTCCATGCACAGGTCACGACTCGCGAGTCCATTATTGCCGCTTCACACATTTGTTCCGGGGTCTCTTTACGAATTCCCATACAATCAGTAATGCCACCTTGAAATCACTAATGCCACGATGAAATGTTCTCTCAAAAAGTTAAGTCTAAAAGCCTAATAGAAAAATAAGTCGTATTAAGAAACCTTTACGCAATCAATAAGTGACAATTTTGTTTTACGTCATCATTTATTTATTTAAAAAAAAATACAAAGCCTTTCAGAGAATAGAAACTTAGATAAAGCATTCATCCCGTTTTGAGAAATAATCATTACACATTTGGGGTCATTTAATTTAAAATATTCAACACAAAGGAAATAGACATGCGTTACATAAGTCAGTGAAATAAATAGCCTAGAGAAATAGGAGTATAAATAGATCTTCTATCCTCCAAGCCAGCAGGTGGTTTAGAGAAAGGGACTGTTACACTAATGTTCTGTCTGTGCATCTCTTCATTCAGTCTTTGAAGCTGCAACTCAGATTTAAAAATTACATAAAGGCACTTGTGTCAAATTGTGAGTTGATTTTACTTGTCCCACCCTGCACAAAAATAGTAGCCTAATCATTCCAATATTTCACAATGTATGAATTTGTTGCTATTTTTTAGTAAATAAATAAAAATAGTTTTTTTTTTTAAACTTGAAAAACAAAGGAATTGCACTGAGGTCTGGGATTCCTCAGTCCTTTAGCCATATTGTTGTTCTTTTATTTATTTTTGACTCTTTATGCAGCATCAGTGAAAGCTCTACCTCCGTTTGAAAAACCCTTATATCAGATCACTTACTTGAGTCTTTTGCTTGGCCCTCACACACTGGCACTGGGTCAGCCTCATGCTCACTCGCCCCCTCCTTTCTCCCTCTCTCTCTCCAATAGGTTCTTACCTGAAATCAAACCCTGCTGGCTGGACACACCAGGGAGGGCTGCTCTCTGCACTGTGTCATTGGGCACAAGTATTTGACAGTTAGAATTATCTGTAAATACTTCGTTAAAACTGTGTATGAGTGAGCCCTCTTGTGCCTCTCGCTGCACTTTGAGTAAGATTTACAAATGATAACATAAACACATCAGAGGAGGGAAAGAAATGAAATGTAATTCTCATTTGAAAAATATTATGAAGGCAGGGATTTGAATGGGGCCCATAGGCAACAAAATAGCGCAAGTAGGCCTATATGTAATGAGGTTTGGAAATAGTACTTGCAATAGACTCCCAAAATGAACACAATGCCAAGTTGCTCTGTTGCCCCATTCTAATATGCTTCATTGTATTAAATTTAAAGTGGAACCCATTTCTAGACAAATACCAAAACTCCAGCAATGAGAGAAAAAACAAAACAAAAAAAAGTTTCCTTGATATAACTTAAATTGAACAATCAAAACAGCAGTCTTGAGAGGCATTTAAGCAAAATGGCTGTGAGGTCACAATCCATAAAGTCACTTCAAATGCACACAAGCCCACACTCAGTGTCAAGCTGTCGGCATGAATAAGCTGCAATAGAAAAACCTTGAGGAAAAGTCCCTTAATGTGTAGAGGTAATGGAAACTGATATGGTGTGTTATTCATGGACAGCGGAGGTGTGTAAAGTGACAGAAAACTCCAGGGCACTAAAAAGTACACCGCAAAATGAAAAAATGTGACTGTATTGATTACTGAAGGATTGGTAATTAAATTAAAACATAGCAGTTGATTTTTACATCAAACTTTCTCTGTGGATGGTTAGGCAAAAATAATTCATTTTCAGAATAAAATAAAGCTTTATTGCTTTGGTCGCTTGAAAAAATTCACAAACTAGGAATGGGCTTTGGCAATATGGAGCAACATAAACAATGGAAAATAATCATCATATCATAACTATGATGGAATAAAAGGCATGGATAAAATAAAGTGCATGGAATTTAAAAATGAACCAATATGGAAAGAACAACAGTGCAGAGCAGTGTAAAAAGATAAAGTATTGCTGAAGTGAGCTGTTTAAAGTGAAGTGCTGATGAGTCCAAGGGCACAGTGTGTTCTTATTTTTTAAATAAACAAAATAAAATTGAAGAATTGTAGTGACTTACACTTTATTGAAATCACTATACTTGGTAAGAAAAGAAATGTGGAGAAGACGCATTTATTTAAATTAAACAATAGCAGTTAGTAATCTAGTGAAACCAGTAGTGTTTTAGGCAGAAAATAAGTGAACAAAGAGTGAAGGTCAAGTTTAGAAAAAAAATACATAAATAAATAAAATGATCTTACCACACATCACATTGCTATACCTGAAACTTGAGTCTTCATTCACCTTTTCATCAGACACCCAGTAGCCATGTTGGTAAAAAAATAGACCAGACTTTGGGTAGCTCTCCTCTGTCTGTCCCATCTCAAGAGCATCCTGAGGGCGGGCCTTAGGGTCTCAAAGGAACTGTCAATCATTTACTGCCACACAGCGATGAGGAAACTTGTGTCTCTCTTTGATTTGCCTTAAAGAAGTGAATGATTAAAAACACAGAGACGCACATGTCGCCTGCCACTCCAAGCCGCAGCGATACTGATCAGGCAGGCGCAGGGGTCAGAGGTCACGGCGCTGCTCTGATCTGCTGTTTGTTATTGCTATGCTGCCCTTGTGTGGGTTAACATAGCACACATGGCATCAGCTGGCCCGCGCACTTCCCCTGCCATAGACGGAGAGGGGGACAGAGCAGGACATGGGGGGGAGGGGGTAAGGGGTGTCCTCAGAGTCACTTCCACATGAGCAATAAAGCTGTGAGAGGAATTATCTAAGAGTGGAAACGTTTGTCACACTTGATTTGAAAAGAACTGTCTGCACTCTGAGTTGAGATTAAAGGGCTTATATTAAACTATTTTCTGATCTATGTTACAATGTTTTCTCATCAGAAACATACCTGGAGTTGTGTTTTGTTTCATTTATACATTCATTTTACATGTTAAATACACAAATTCTGCTTCTCTCAAACATAAAACACTCTATTCCACCTTGTGACATCATGTGATAATACATGAAGTGCTGCGTTGTGTTTTTAAACTTCATACACTTTCTCTAAAATCATCTGGATTTGGTTTCAGCCTTGGAATTGCCTATCTCTAATACATTAACAGTAAAAGGTAGCTGTTAACTTGAAAACTTCCACTTCATGGCATCACAAGGTGGAACAAAGTATTTTGAGCTTTGGAGATGTAGACAGAGTAATAAACCGGGATTACTTAAATGTGTGAATGAAGCAAAACACAGGTAACAGCATTATAACATGGCTCAAATCTCATAAGAATCCATTTTGTGCATGTTCTTTTGATACCCCAAATAACCTATACTGGATAATTGAGCCAATGTCCATATGAACTATACTTCAAATTAAAGTTTACAAATAAAGCTGATAAGCAAAACAATGACCTAAAACTGATAAATGTAATTACTAAGCACATGCTATTTTTTCCATTGTTGAACTTGTATATGAAACAACATTTTTCTGAACTGTCCATTACCGCATTATAGAAAACCAAGATGAGGTGACCGAAGCTGAACACAAACACACAATGTTTTACTTTAGTAGTGTTAATTAAATATGGCATTTAATGAAGTGAACAACATTATACAGTAAAAAAATGTTCATCTTTTTGTTTTCTGATGATTCACAGTTTAGAGACATTTGAAGTGATTTATTTTCTTTGAATCAAATAGTATTCAGTGAGTAATTTCCAGTCAAATCAGCTGAAGTTCTCACGATGCTTGCTATGATCTCATCGGATCTGATCAGATCTAAGGCAGGTTAAAGAGCCAAGAGATACTTTTGTGGTCAGTATAATCAGAGCCATGTCTTCTTCAATACAGCGGTACAGTCAGGCTTTTAATGGAGGTACAGTGTCTGTATCTGAGCAGATTGTTGTGGTGTTAAGGAGGTGACACCACAGCCCAGTGTGTCACACGTCTCGTCACTGTGAAGTGGTCAGAGAAAGCACACATCACACATTCAAATCTGAAGCAACTCTCTGAAGTCATTTTGAACTCTAATTAGAACAATATTTCACTGCATATAATTATTTTAACAGAGGGGACCATGGGGACAAGCAGCAGACATTGTAGCTGTCAGTATAGTTTCTTTTTTTATAGTGTACAATGTGCTGTAAAATGCCTTATCTTGTTGGTGGATAACACAGTGTAAAAAATAAAGCATTTGAACAATGGATGAGGAGAGCATCAGGATGAGTCAGAGCAGACAGTGCCAGAAACTCCATGTGCCATTGATTAACCTAAAGCTGGAGAGATCCAGCAGCCAAAAGCTTTTTGCTTTAGTTATTCAGTCTAAAGAGCAAATAAATACATACATACATAAATAAAATAACAGTACAGAGTTTTCATACTTATCCAAGTATGAAACTAGTCAGCTGATCTTAATATAGGTCCTATCTATTAGACTGATTAAGAGAACTAGTTTGTGACTAGTTGAGTGTGACAGGAGCAAGAGGCCATCGACAGGACAGGAGCAGTGCATAAGTGAGGGACACTTTTCTTTAACCAAAACTGAACCTGTTTTATCTCAGACTGGGGTCTTAGCTGGGACAAGGTCAGGTTGGACTGGAGAGGGGAGGGGTCTGTGTCTGTCTGCTGAAGGCCTGTGCCTGCATGGGCCATGGGCTAACTGATTAGGCTATAATTTGAGGGGAGGGGGTCTCTGTGCCTCCTCCACCCATGGGAGACTGCGTATGTGCAACAAGACTCCAGCAGCACCCACACACATACAAATGTGTGCTTATAAACTGACGGATAAGCAGACGCGGGGATTGAGAACAGGAAGTGATGTTTAAAACAGAGCGCCACAGAAATGCCCCCTCCCTGATGCTGGGAAGAAACAAGTAAGCTTTAAATTAAGTCTCACATTCACCAAGTCAAAGTCAATTAAAATAACCTCAACTGATAATGTACATTAACTGGCTGCAGGATTTCCAGTAACCTCAAAAATCAACATTTATTTGCTTAAAAATCCATGCTGTATATTTACCGGAGTATGCTATGAGTTTTAAGTTTTAAGACAGGGTCATGGGTTTAAAAAATCAAAACCAGATGTAAACGTGTTGTGTATTGATTCCCTCATTGGTAGATTATAATTTGTAGTTTTCAAATTCACCTATGACTGCTTTTATGATTTAATTGCTGAAACAAATCCTTTAAAAAGGTTTCACTTGTGTCTATCAATGAATTAAGGCAAAATCCTTTGAGTGTCTTGTTGGAGGTCCTGATTCCTTGAGTATGCTCCTGATAATGTTTTGGTATCCTGCAGGATGAGAAGATATTTTTATTTCCTAGGTAAAAATTCATAAGCAAGATGAAGATTTGCTATATTTGTGAGTTTGCAAACTCTTGAGAATCCATCAGACTCTGTCCTGTTCATATTCTACAATGTACGGTCCAACTGTTGCGATATAATTCAGCTAATCAATGGTTCAGACCACACAGGACAGAACTGTGATTTGGGGAAAGGCGCTCAAACAAAAAAAATGAACATGGTGATGCTGATGAACATACTTAGGCTAATTTGATTTAAAAAAAAACCAAAAAAAAAAACAACAACACTATTTTTCTTTTCCGTCTGCGTTTAACAAAACTCCAATTCAAATATCCATTATTCTGCCTTTTCTTGATCTCTTTTGAGAGTGATCCCAGGTTGATGTGTAGATCTTAATTCAGACTGTTACGTATATAAATCTGGCATTAGTCAGGTTAAAGAAGTCATCCATTAAATTCACATATTTATAGTGTTTGTAAATATGCCTTTATCTCTTTGAGAGATAGCTGTTTCTATATTAATGACTAAGATAAGATGGAATCGCCTCCACCCATCTGGGCCCATTAACTCATCCAATCTTAAGCAACATAGACGATAATGGTTGTAATTTAAGCCCTGTATAATATTTATTGCAGCCTTTTTAGAGCAATGACACTGATATTTATTCAGTAATTACAGCTTTGTGTTGCTGGATTGTTTGGCCATTGCCATGACACTGTGCAGGTCACCAGTGTCAACAATCAGCCAGCTATCAGCCATTAGATCAGACTCTATTAGGCCAGAGAGGAGGCACTCGGCAAACACTATTCCTGCCTTTAAAACAGGGTTATCTAATCTAGTCAATAGGGACGAGCTGGACTTTGAGATGGCAGACAGACAGACGGAGCTGCAGAGTTTGTCCAACCACTCATTGTTTGGCACAGAAATAAAATGGCGCTGAGGATGGAGCCATGCCTTGATTGGTCCGTTCCCGGGATGGTCCTAATGCAGCAGTTTATGAGCAGAGATCAGATAAGGCTTTACTTTGTTTAGAGTGAGATAAGATCTGATGCTCATGATTGGGAACAGTGTTGTGGCTCTCTTTAGCATCGGATATGGAGGATTCTGTCTGTTTGTCATTAGATGAAAAGGTTATAGGTTATAGGTATGGCCTATGCATTATTCATGTTTTTTTTTTTTTATATTAACAAAATATACTTTAACATTTATACACAAAAATCTATGTGTATAGAAACACGTTAAAATTTCTGACCCTTCATGTGTATAAACACCAGCAGAGGGCGTAAGAAATCCACCTGCAGTTAGACAAAAAAATATTGCCAGGCCAGCCAAGACCACACGCTTTTACAATAGATTATAAAGATGGATGTGATTGACAGGTGGTTTAACCAATCAGAGAAATGCAGGTCTGTTTCGCGCCAAAACAAACATGGAGGCTTATGAGTAAAAATTTAATTAACACAGGAGACTGAGAAACAGCACATATTTCTGCAGAATCAACAAGCAAGGCACTAAACTCTTGTGTATCTGCGGTAAAAGTCATATGGTTTGCTCCGAATTAGACAACAATATTTGAGAAGAGATGTCTTCAGCGTTTGAGAGACGTGATACCAATTAGTGGCTGCGATTGGACTGTCCCAAGTTCCCGATCCTGATGCGTTCAAACTGGAAGTATGAGGGAGAAGCTTGTTTACCTGATCAACCAGAACCACACGCTTTGGCAAAAATTCATAAAGACGAGTGGATCTGAAGCCGTATTCTGTCTAACTTATTTCAGGGCATGATTGATGAGGGATTAACCGATCAGACACATGGTTCATTCATGTCAAAAAATGAGAAAAACGGTGAAAAAAGGTCAAAAAAGGACTGAGTGTGGATTTTCTCCGAATCAACAGTCGAAGCACCAAGCTATTACTTTTCTCAGGTAAAATAAGTCAAATGTTTTGTTCTCAGTGTTAAAAGAATTTTCAAGAGATGTCTTCTGCCTTTGAGAGACACGTGATACAAATTAGCGGCTGTGGTTGGACCATCTCGAGTTTGGGTGAAGGTTTTTCACGCTTTATGGTCCAACTCCAAACTCTTCTGGATTCGGACAGAATGCAGAAGGGACTGGCTGACCAGGCAACTAAAAACAAGCTGGTATTTTACATTTCTAATCTGTGCAATAATGTGAGTGGTGGAGGTGATTTTAAACACAGAGAAGCACTTGCTGAATTACCACCATATATCGAAAAGAAATCACTCAACTGTTGTAGGCGATAGAAGAAAATCCAAAGCGGAAAGAAGATAATCCTCAAAGAGGCAGCAGACTTTAAACTCGATCAGTTCACAACCTGTAGATGCTGTCAGTGTGAATTACTTAAGAGAGCATTGAGCCATAGCTGCTCTGGACGTGGCCAATAATTATCAAAACCACAAAGTGTGGCAGTGCACAGGGCACAGCTGTTGTCTGACAGACATTAAAAGCGAAACAAGCCTTTAGGTTTGATCTTTAACTTACAATTCTTTTCACACATTAACACAAATCTTCAGGTAAATCATTGCACTGCCCCTGAAAATCTTGTGTGTATTGTCTAAGGATGTCACAAATCCTGGATCTGATATCTTCATCATGTCTCCATCTCTTCTCTCCATCTCCTCTGCCTCACAGTCTGACTGCAGTGGTCCGCTCGCGGAGACAGGAGGCTGGGTATGTGGCGCGGTCAGGCCCGCTCTGCCCAGCATCACTCTAAGTGCCTCTGACAGCGCTCCACACTGTTATTAACTGTGATCCGCCACCACAGGCCGGGGCAACCTGCACTGACGAGTGGCTCCACCAGAGGGCTCTGCGCAGGACACAAAGACTGCTTTCATTATCCTCTCCTATTCCCCTAACCCTCTCTCACTCACTAATACATATTCATTTACACACTGTGCTTTTCTAATACCTGAGACCTATTTATGTTAAATTGCAACGAACCGACTCTGCCAAACGCTGACAGTGATACGCTGCTTAAATCTTTAGTGAAGGCCTGTGTACAGTAGGCCTACACACAGTTAGACCCCCATGGATGTGTGATGAAGGGACGCTTATTAGATTTTTTGCGAACGTTTGAGGCCAAGAAAGACCAAATAATTCTCATACACGAGAACATTTTAGTCTTGATTACATTGTAAATTACTCATTTGCTTCCAGTAATAACATGAATAAAATAAATAATATTTGTGGTTCTTCTTGCAACAATAGAAATACTATTTTGTCTTACACACATATATATATGGCCTATATATTCAGTTAAATATATGTAAATAATATACTCTATATAAATGATAAAGATGATCATTTACTTTTGAAATCATTTACTCTTGTATTAATTTTACCTCTAGATTTTATGTGGATTAGGTTCAAAATTGGACCGTGCAAAAGTTAAGCTGACTTGCTGAGGCCCTGCATTAAGGTTGTGTGTAAGTTTACATACGGCTGCTGTAACATACAACCCTGCAATGTAAAGTCTGGGCTGCTGCTTTAGCTGCTTATGTGAGGAATGCTGTCCGTGGACTTGTGGCTTTCATCCAGATAGGTGGTCTGTGGCCTGTTTGTCCTGCACTTGGCCTCTCCTGTCTCCACTACACCCTTCTTGTGTTCCTCAGGATGTGGGACTACAGAAGGGGCATCAGCGCTTTTCAAATAACCACTCACAACACGGCACATTAGGGCAGAAGTTTGAGAAATGCAGTAAAGAGATGGGTAAAATACTGCAATAAAAATACTGGCGCTTTGCAATTTAAAAATAAATTCAGATGACAGATGGGAAGAAATTTGAAGATCATAAAAGGAACACACAAGTACTTACCCAGGAATTAAATCATGTTATTGTTTTGGGCAGCTTTTGCTGAAATTTTGATAAATTAGAAAGAATAACTTTTTTTCATCAGACTCTTTTTTTACCAATGGATTAAAATGACACTACATCATACTTTAATACTTAAGCAATTAACATGCCATTCATTAAACGCCACACAATCCAGGTTGGCCCTATTTTCTAAGAACCCATAAGAATCTTTGGAGACCCCAATTTTGGCAGTGACCTACAGGTTGGGAATGACTGGTTAATCAAAACATAACATTTTGTCATAAATGTTTATTAAAAGTATCATGATTTTTTTTTTTTAGTTATTGTTGAGTTACCAAAGAACTTTCACTGTTTCTATATATAAGAATTTGTGCAATTTTGTGTATTATTATTTTTTTTACTGTTCCTGAAATTCTGTCCAAAGCATTTGTTCTGTTGGTGCAAGTGAGTGAGCAGACAGATGAGGGTGAGAGAGTGCGATCCGTAATGACAGTTGACTATGTTTAGTCCCAGAAAGGCCCTGGCATAAACAGCAGCTCGTCCTCTCTAACAGGAGGGCTTAACGTTTCTGCAGTGAAAAAGCCCCAAAGCCACAGTGGCCATAATGAAAGCCCCACCAGGCGATTGTTGAATAGTTGAGGCTGGTAGAATGGCTTTAATATAGCAACATGACATTCTCAGTGGAGCAATGGTCGTCCCCAGCAGTGTTCAAAGCTGCGGCGGGGGTACGGATATGGCTGACATGCATTATTCCCTACAAAAGCTCGCCTTTGTTTGCTTTATGCTCAGATCCCACAAATTGTAGGCTTTGTCTATCAACATTTCTTATTTCAGACACAGTTTTTTCCCCTCCTTGCCTCTCCCTCTGTAGCCATAGCCTGAATGATGCTCTATGGCATTAATAGCTTAAGCCTATGGTGGTTCATGCTGCAATAGAGGAAGTATCTGTTATGCAAATTTATGTGACATGGAGTCAGTCATGGAGTTTCTTCCACAGGCACAAAAAAAATAAAAAATCAGGGCATCTTGTACATCAATTTGAAAAAAAAAAAAAAAAAAAAGATGTGCAATATTAATAAAGTAATTAATAATAGGGCTTAAATGTGATATCTTATATTTTCTCTATAGGCTAATATAGGCCAAAATCCTGTAAAAGAATAAATTAATTGACATGTGAATAAACTGGATAAGAATCATTTGAATCTATCTGAGCAGAAACCCTATTCTCTGCATTTATTTATTCTTTAAACTTTATTCTCTCTCTGACTTAAAGCTGCACTATGCTATGGATTTTTTGTGGTGGAGGGTCCACCAGCTGTCTTCATGGAGATATTGTTCAGTCACAAATGTTTTCCGGTATGGCACTGAACTTACTTATCTACATGGAAACATGCAGGGGCGCCACCAGTTCGTGTAACAGGTCAGATCTGTGGAGAGGCAACCTCACTAAGAAATGCATGTTTTTTACACTTGTAATTGAAAAAGAACAGTGCAAGTTAAGTTTAATGCTATACGGTGGAACATTCCAGACAAAGCGCCACTGGGGCAAGCAGAAAAGTTACGTAATGCACCTTTAACATCCCTAGGATTATAGGTAATAAATGATGAGGGTTGTGGCAACCCTGGCTGTCCCAGGTCAGGCACCATTACCTAAGCACACAGTGGATCCAGTGCAGATCATAACATCCAATGGCGCCAGGGCTGCACGCAGACCCACACACAGATTGCTCAATTAGGCCTGCTTTAGCCCCCGTGCCTCTCTGAACCGGCAGCTACACTTACAAGTCATTACACACAGGGTCAAGTGTGATCCCGGTACTTATCTACATCAACAACCCAGAGCCAAGTGCTGCTGCAGGCTCTTAACCACTTTACAGACAAGAGCGTGTGGAAGGGCGGATGAGACAATGCAAGAGAAATAAGGTCTGTGGTAAGAGTCAATACTGCCCTCGTGTGGAGAATAAAGTGTAATTACAAGTGTTAAGAAAAATAAGTGACTTGATGTCATCCGCCCCATAATAAGCCAAAAATAGTCTCGACTCCTAATGCAATTAACAGTTTTAAGAAAAACAAACAAGAGATACCAGATGTCCCTTGAATTCTCTTTAGCAGACTGAGTAAGAATGCTTGGTGATGTCTTGTGGGCTGAGCAGAAAACTCCCTCCTTCACCACAGCCTCCTCCTCCTCTCTGTGGGAGTTCATTATATACAGTGGCCACACACAGAACCTCCATGCACAATAAACAGCATGTATTATAATAACAGATTATCATGATTACTGGTGGGCAGATGTGCACCACCCACCACACTATAAACTAACCTTGATGACTAGGCAGATATCCCAGTCTACAACAGTGACCTGTGAGGTGTGGGCTGACACTGGCATTAAAAAATTTACAAAACAATTTTACAGTTGTATATGCCCGACTAAAGGGTCAAATTAAGTTTCAGTGTGGATAACCTAAATGAATGATTGGTAACAAATTGATTACTCGTTAAATCTTTGAACACCGACAGCGATTATTGAGCTGCTCTCTTATTAGGCTATTGACCCTCACAGTGGAACTATTCCTAAAAGCTTCAATGGAACATCTCTGGCGTCTTCTGCTGGTGGATTGGCATTATAACAAGAGAATTTGTACAAATTTTTATTTATCAGTCAAATACCCCCCAAGTACACTCCGTAGAAAGGGCCAGATAATTCACATTAAGGAGTCTGAAAACATGAAGGTAGAATTTTGCAGTTTACAAAAGAGGTCCAAAGTTTTAACATAAACAAACTTATGAATCAATAATTTGTTCAGATGTCTTCAAGAAAGAATGGGCAGCAGTGTCAGATAGTTAACCCAAATCTATTACATTGCCACAGGAGAATGGCCCACATCAAAATAAAACCCCACTGTTCACAGAGCTCAACTCTTATGACAGTGTTTTACCAAAGACACAAAATCTTCTGTTTCCCATTTACAAAATTCCATTAAAAAGGAATATAACCAGAGGAAAAATGTACCACACAAGAGGTGAGGTTCTCTGTTTTACATTCATAAAATTATTTTTTAAATGAACCAAATGTCTTGTCTAGGGACAGTTGATTGAAACATAAAGGAGTCCATCTTTTGATACCGCAAGTAAAAAAAATAATTTGGAACTGTCAGATGCTTGTGTGCAGAATCTGCTGTGAGTTAATTATTAAATGGTTGTCAATTTGTGGTCTAACGAGATGTCCTGATGGCACAACATTATGTATTTCAATTGTAGCCAATCAATTATAAACAAAACTATGCGCTACTTCAGGCAAAACACACAAAAAATAAAAACAAAATAGGATTGACGTCATCCTGAGAACCATATGAAAATAATAAATAGACCTCAGCCAGAATCCCAGACTCGCTCCAGTTATTGCAGGTCTGTGGGTGGGAGTGGCAGGTACTGAGTCCAGTCTATGTGTGTAGTTAATATCCCTGTAGTCCATTGTAAACTTTTTGTACTGAACCTTGTTTCAGGATGTTCCGAATTCCTAAAACAAGAGGAGATAGGTGATCACAAAAAGGCAAGGTCTTATTGCTTTGTAACTTTAGTTCAAATTTCTCACCTTCTTTTTGCTTGTCATCTAGTTGTGTTTGAGGAAACTCAACATCAAATGTAATAATTAGTGAGCCACGAATGTTGATATTGTCAAAGTTTGGTAGACCCTCTCCTTTCTTCCACATCCGAGCCCCGGGCTTAGTGATTTTGTCTCTCACGATATGTACCTGCAGAAGAGGGTCATGTGTGTAGTTTATCTACATTTTTTAAATCAAGCTAAACTGTGCCCATAGATGTTTAAAAAACCTTGTGTCCATCTAAATGAACTATGTCCATCTCAAAGCCCACCAGTGCCTCCACCAGTGAAATTGTGACATTTGTGTACAGGTCATCACCTCTTCGCTCAAACACTGGATGTCTGAAATGGGAAATATGGAAATAAAGATGGTTAGGGTTGGGTTTATGAAAATGTGGACAGGGAAACAGTTCAGAGGGGTCAATCACTGCTCAGACTTGCACATACTGTTGTTGTACAAGACTCTTTGCACAACTTTCCTATGAAAGCAGTATACAAGGGAGAGATTGCTGTGATAAAATGAACAGTCACTCTGGAGGTTTTAAACATGAATCATTCACAAACACTGCATTTATATCTTAACTCAATCCATCTTGGTCTGAAGGATAAACTATAAATAAAGGCACAATATAGCCAAGGGTTGAGATATACATTTATTGCCATCATCAACCCATTTACGTCACTTACTTCAGAACTTTAATGCGGAAACGCAGATCACCAGGTTCTCCATCAATGTGAGGTTCACCTAAAATAAAATGATTATCTGTAACTCATGCATTTGAAAATGATGAAGGTGCAAATGACTAGCTTTTACTTAACTAATTACAAACCTTCTCCAATAAATGGGTACTCCATCTCATCTCGTACTCCTTGTTCAATCTCAACCTCTAAGGTGCGTTCCTCATTCACCAATCTACAAAAGTCAGCCACAAAACAGACACATAGTTGAGTTATCTAGACAGACAATGGCAAATGCAGAATATAATGTTATGTTTAGTATTATGTTAGTATTCTCTCAGGTTACAGTATAAATTAGTTACTTACTTGACATTGGGACACTCATCACAGACCATCTCTTGTGTCATTTGGAAACGTCCTGGTCCAAGCTGTGTGGTCCTCATCTCCTGTCTACAGTTACACTTTCTTTTGCCAGGGGCTTCTTTGGCTACTGGTTTGTTGCGTACAACCTGCATAGATCATTAGAATGTTCAAATATGCTAGAAATATTTGGTGCAGTAAAATCAATACTATACCAAGCAGACAAAAACAATTCTGGGTAATGATCTCACCTCAACAAAGTTTCCGGAGTAGACCTCTTCAAGTGTGACCTCCAAATCCAGAATAATGTCATTCCCTCGTGGGATATTCCTGTCCTGTTGCTGCCGGTTTCCACCAAACATGAACCCAAAATCGCCAAAGAAGCTGCACAGAGAAGGACAGGTCTCTAAATTGTATTCAACAGAGTAGCCAGTAACACTACACAGCAGAGTGAACAACAAAAGAAAGTAATGACTTGTATTGAACTGCATTCATAATAAACTTAAAACAACCTTGAGAAGATGTCATTATGCGAGCCGTGGTGGCCTTCTTTAAGTCCATCTTCCCCATAAGCATCATACTGTTTTCTTTTCTCCTCATCTGAGAGCACCTATGGTGGTTTCGATAGACACACATTTTAGCCACATACCATCATATTAGATTTAATAATTAACTTCATTACAACACCTTACAACAGGAAGGGCATACAATAACATTACACAACAATACGTTTTCTGTATAAGTAAACTCAATGACCCCATTCAGCTCCATCCACTACATCCACTCCAGGTTTTCGGAAAGCACACAATGCCTGCACAGAGCCAATCAGAAGCAGCCACACAGTCTAACCAACCAATCACCAAGCCTGCAGCGTTTCTATCAACAACCAAATGGCTTGGTACAAAGACTTGAGTATAAATCACACTATTATCTTATATACAAATTATAAAATACATGTGCATAGAGTTCAGTGCGACCAAGACAACATAACTTACCTCATATGCAGCCCCCAAATCTGCAAATTTATCCTGAGCTTTGGGGTCGTCCTGGTTTCTGTCGGGGTGTAACTGAAGAGCCAGTTTTCTGTAAGCCTTCTTGATGTCCCTGATAGAAGCAGTCTTGCTCACTCCCAAAATCTTGTAAAAGTCTCGCCTAAAAGAGAAGTGGGAGAAAAAAAAAAGAAAAACAGCAATCCTTAACTTCCCACGCTAAATGAAAAGGCACAGAAAAGTAGGTGCTTTCAGGCAGTAGGTACTTTAGGGAAAAATCACTCAAAACATCCAGTATTGTTCTGTCATCGTTCTAAAAACGAAACATAATCAGTATCGCTAACATAGATTGTATGATTGCTAACCGTTGCTAAAGCTAACAGGACTGCTCTTCCTCACTCCAGTCAAGGGTAATCTTTATAAGAGTTACAGCTTCTGCTTGCTGCATTATTTTCCAATTGCTTTCACTAAAAATAATCCATATGTCTCGGTAAAGTGTTTTTTATTGTGCGTTTCTAGCCACTACACAGACGAAGAACACCTCTAGACCAATCACAGTCAAACATGTGTACCAGCTGGAGATGATGTTTCACCGCTTTTAGCTCACTTCCCTGGGTTAAAACACTCACCCTGCCAGCACCACCGTGACCGCGTAGAGCAGCAAACAGCAAACCGAGCACAAACTGGTCCCCTTAGCAGCCATAGATCCTCAAAATCCAACACAATTTAACGAAAAGGCCGAAGGAGATCCACCGGCTTTTGAAGCTGGCTCCTGCTGCCAGTCACAAACCTTCTTCCGGCTGTCAGAGAAGTCCCGCCCCCTACACTCCGTCCAGCCCACGTAGCAGAGTTGCCAAATCCACTTTTTAGAACGATTTTGGGCTTTTTTTAACCTCCGCTGTTTGTCTGTCTGTTAGCAACATAACTCAAAAAGTTATGGACCGATTTTGATGAAATTTTCAGGATTTGTTGGAAATGTGAAAAGGAAGAATTGATTTCATTTTGGGGGTGATCCGGAAGAAATCCTGGATTCTGGATCACTTTGAAATTTTAGTTAACATTGTGGTAAATTTGGCCAAAAATTTAGTTTCTCAATATCTCGGTTAATTATTGACCAAACCCCATGAAATTTGACTCAGGGATGTACAATGGGATCCTCTTTCATATTCCAAAGGCTGATCCGGATCTGATCCAGAAGACCGATTTTATCGCAATTTATATCAAAAATGGGGGTAGTCCTTAGCGGAGGTCTGCGCTCTCTGAGTGCTTTTCTAGTTTATTTTTATTTTTTATAAAGTATGTTGTTAAAATAATCAGTAGCATTTAGCGAGGTAATTACTATCGTTTTTCAATTTTGTGTTACATTAATAGTAATGCCTAAAATACAACTTGTCACTTGTTGCTATGTGAAAATCTGGCAACCCCGACAAGTACTTCTCACCATAGACTGTACTCGTAATTGTCACACTCTCCTGTATACTACTGTACGTATGGTATATTATAATTATTTGTGACAATAATTAAAAGTTTGTATTGTTTAATTAAAGCAAATCTTATGTTTTACCAATGTTTTTTTTACTCAGTGCTGGCTCCGGTGGATCTAGGTTGAGTCATATCAGAGTACAATGCATCAGTTCATTGAGGGGCAGGGCTGTTGTGCGAGGGAGGGCGCCAAATAGGAAGAAGGGACAGATGTGTCTGCACTTAGGACTGCGCCTCTCAACCAAAACAAACTCCAATCGTCGACATGACTTGCTAATATTTCAAAGGGTGATCCGGATAAAATACATCGTATGAAACGCGCTGGACAAAGAAAGAAAGTAAGATCAAAGTTGTTTTCACGTCCAACTACTGCTAAGCTAGCTAACAGCGAAATGATCCACAGTGCTAAAACTTCCAGTCACCTAGCTGTTGAAGGTTTTTAGGCATAACACCGGATTTGTTTTTCGTTTGCTACGCACTGTTTTCTGTTCTGCCAAATATTATTATATACTCCAGACTTGACGGACTGGTTGACTGTTTTCATTGTCAGGTGTTGTTAACATGGGTAGCTTAGTTTCTAGTTGTCAAGGGATTGTTTTGCCTGATGGTGCAATGATTAATGCTCACTTGCTTCTCACATTGTAAATAAACCAAACAGCATTTTAACCCATGCGTACATATTTCTTGATGAACTTGTCTTGAATGTAAATCTATCTACTGTTGCCTCCCTTTTTTCCAGAGAGATGGAGGAGGAAGGCATATGCATTTGGCCACGCATGGAGCCATTCATGTTAGGAGCTTTGCAGGTAGGTGTACATTACATTTTCCCCAGGTGAAGGGTTAAAGTGAAAAATAAACCATACAGACTATATTCTTTTCAGGTGGCCCCATCTTCCAAGCTTAGCCTTCACTATCTTCGAAAGATGGCAACATACGTACGGACAAGGGATGGCTGCTTTCCTGTGTTGGGCTGGCCAATGTGGAGGCATATTGCCTGTGGAAAACTACAGCTTCCAGAAGACCTTGCATGGCTCTACTTTGAGACATTTGACCTTCTTGTTGGACGTACCCCAGAGAAAAGACTCGAGTGGGCTGAAAGTCTCTCCCAGTGCTCCTCCAAAAGTGAATTGGATCAACAAAGGAACAAGGTGAAATACGACTGGGGAGGAGTGAAATTCATTTACCTATATGGTGCTCAGGTCATCTCAAACTGTAATGCTCTATTTTATCATAATTGTGACATTAAATCAGAGTTATTACAGTAGTTATAATTGATAATATATAAAGTAAAATGTGTTTTTCTTTACTTTGCAGTTGTCAGTGGACACGCTGCAGTTCCTCCTCTTTCTCTTTATTCAACAGCTCAACCGTGTGTCTTTACGTTCTTCATCCATCGTTGAAGAGTGGCCCAGTCATCGAACCCGTTCCCCTTCCCCGTCCCCATCAGAACGTGAGGGCAAGACAAGTTCCCAAAACAAAGTAAGGCCATATATCACTTGTGCTATGAACTATTTCCTGGTAAATATTAATGCCTTCAGTCTCGTTCATAGAACTGGGACGACCAGGCACACCTTTCATTTGTAAATAATCATCTTGCTGAGATTTTGGAGCTACTAGTTGAACCAAGTGGGCAGACTCAGCGAGATTCTCAGGTCTGACAGCTCAGTCTTTATTTAAACAAAGTACTTTGTATTTAGATGATGCATAATATTATTGTGTTTTTACAGATATCTCTGGAGGCGGTGCGAAGTTTAAGCCTACTCTTGGAGGGTTCTGTGAGTCAAGGCAGAGCTGTCCAGCCTGTTTATCGACTGTTGACCAAGGGCCCTCTTCAGACCGAAGCAGGTTACTGTACAAAAAGCCATTCTTTCCCTCTCCACAAGCTCCTCTCGTGTCTCCAACAAAACCTCTCCCTCAACCCTTTCGGGATCACTGCGTGTCTGCACTCAGGGAAAAAACTAGCATGGGCCCAACAAGGTGACCTCTCATTTTGATTACTTGCATCGTATTTTACTTATGTTAATATTTTAATCCTCGGCTTCTTTGTGTGTTTTAGTGGAGGGGGCTATGAAGAGAGCCAAAATAGCCAGAAATACTCACACAGCTCCACCTGGTAGTAAAATAGTGTTGATGTCTCAGGTGTTAAAGCAAACACTTGCTAAAACTTCAGAAAAGTTAACCGGTACCAACATGAAGATACATCGATGTGCTGAGTCCTTCATATATCTTCTCTCACCTCTAAGGTAAAGGTGACTCTGTAATATTGTATTTTGTCATTTTCAAAATGAAGATGATTTTTTTGTTGGTAATTTTTCAGATCAGTGACAGTGGACAAGTGCCGTGACTGTACAATTGTCCTAGGTCCAGTGGAAACTGCTGTCCATGTTCATAGTTGTCAAAATGTGAAGGTGGTGTGTGTTGCAGGGAGAGTAGTCTTTGGAGCATCTTCACACTGTACTGCCTTTATCTTGACTCCTACGCGACCATTGCTACTTCCTGGAAACACCGACATCAGCTTTGGTCCCTTTCACACTTTCTATCCCTCCCTGGAGGATCACATGGCAAGTGTGGGTTTAGCAGTTGTCCCGAATGTTTGGGATCAGCCCTTGGTTTTGGGGACGGACGGCATTTTAAAGTCTACACAGTGCAACACAACAAACAGCCCTGAGTCGGGCTGCTACCGCCTGATTCCTCCAGCAGAGTTCCACACACTGGTTGTGCCTTTTGAAATGGATGGGGACACATGCGAGATTCCAGGAGGACTGCCACCTTTGTACCAAGAAGCAGTTGAAGAGAAGAAGAAGAGGATACAGAACTGGCAAAGGACTGTGACAGAGATTCGACTAAATAAGTAAGATTTCAAATGCCTTGTATATTAGACATATAGAGGACCCTGTTACAAGTAATGTAAAATCACTGTCATGTAATGCAGTTGCTTATGAAAACTGATCCTTGGAATAGGTTTATTATTTCATTAATAATAGTAGACAGCGCTTGGCCAAATATTTTACATACCTCCTACAACATGTTCTCTTTTTTTTTTCCAAGGGAACAGAGGAGTCAGTTCCAGGCGCTGGTTGAAATGAAGTTTCACGAGTGGCTCCTAGAAACTGGACACAGAAAAGAATTGGACAGTCTGTCACCAGCACTCTTAGCTCCACAGAAGACCCCCAACAACCCCAATTCTCTAACAGCTAATGGTGACAGCATTGTAACAAATGGACAAGCAAAAGGACGGTCTACTGCGGCCTATTAAAATGTAATGAACATGTGATGCCATCAGCCTGCTAAACATCTGCCTAAGTCATCTTCTCTTAAGTTTGTGGAGATTTTAAAGCTGTGCCATCTTTTTAGTCATAGTACACTTTCTGTATTTAAGCCAAGTAGGGAGTGAACTGGCATGTTGTTGAACAACATCCCAAGCACCTGAGTGGAAGTGTATGGTAATTTAAATCTTCTAAAGTCTCTTTAAAGTTACTTAGATTGCAAATGAATACCATGAACAAAAAAATAGATTGAATGAATTTAAATAATGTCCAGTGTCATTTGTGTAGAAAATATATTAACAATAGAAATAAATGTATATAGTTTGTGAGTTAGCAGACATAAGATAAGAAGTACATATTTTGTAGTCTTAGTATATTTTTGATATTAAGCCTTGGGCTGAGTAAATTGTATATTTTTTTTCTAATAAATATTTCAACTGACTCCTTGAATGAATGATTAAACTGTAGCTAATGCCCAGTTACCAGGTATCAGTATATTTTCCAAACGTGCATTTTAAAAAATATTTTAAATATGAATTGAGAGAAAATTAAAAACAGTTCAGACCTATTCTACCTAAAATTTCACTTGTCTGTATTAGCATTTTTAGCAATGCTATAATGATCTCTTTTGTCAATTTTGCATGTGCAACTTTCCCTCTGCCTGCCATATTATTGATCACTCAAGAGAACAAATGCTACTTTCTTGAACATCCAACACCAATATGCCTAGGAGTGTGCTTATACTTGAGATGCTGCATCAGTCAATTTCAGGTTTATATTTTTATTAAACAGAATAAAAAGCTTTTACTTGAGATGTTTGGCCTCAATGATTACATTCTTTCTTTTTCCATTTTGCAGTTTTGCTTGTGGTATGGTGCATAATCAGATATCAGATTTTTGACCATTTAAATTAAATCACCAATTAAAGCACCTGTTAATATGCACTTTAATACTCATATAATAAATAATGTAACAAAAATCTTAATTTGTTAAAATATAAATGATCATGATTCACTGAAAGAGCAGTTTGTATAGCTGTGCCAGGGCACACTGGCTGGTGCAGCTGGCATAGGAGCATCAGTGAAAAGCAGGGGTGTGAGCCAGCACTGAACTGTACCAGTCAGAACAGAAGTGAGGTCAGCGGACGCTCACCATGCCCGGCCTTTATGCCGTAATCCTTCCTCGCGTTTCTGGAAAAACTGAATAGCACTAGAATCACTGACTCAATTTTTGGATCTCATTTTCATGACAAAGCAATTGTTCCTCTCTTGCCCCCCCCCCTCGAACTGTTTATAAATGTGGGAAAGCGCGTGTATAAAAGGCACTGTCTATGAGCCTGAATAACACAGAGACCTCAGGGGACCACCACTTATCATCAAGGCCTTTCTAAATAGGTCAACATGGGCAGGGTGAGTTTGTTTTTAAAATGTTAACGAAACAACTTGATGTGGGTATTATAGTAACTTTAATGAAACAAATTATTCCTCAGATTGTCTTTTATGAGGACAAAAACTTCCAGGGCCGTCGGTATGAGTGTGACAGTAACTGCTCTGACTTCCAAGCCTACCTGAGTCGGTGCAACTCCATCCGGGTAGAGAGTGGGGCATGGGTTGTGTATGAGAGGCCTAACTACATGGGCTATCAGTATGTAGTGAAGAGAGGGGAATATCCAGAGTACCAGCGGTGGATGGGTATCAATGATCGCATCAGCTCCTGCAAGATGATCCACTTTGTAAGTCAAGCAATGGTAATGTGGTCTAAAGTGCTTAATGTCTCTACTAATTGATCTTAATATATTTATTATTTTACTGGTTAGTTAGCTGTTTATGAAAAATGTATACTTGACAAATATATTGAAATTCAGTGTTAGGGATTTAAATGACTCCTAATGATTCCCATTTGCCAAAATCAATATATGTGGCTTTGTTCAGGCAAACATGAGCTGACCTGCAGCCTCAGGCAACTTTAGTCACACAAAATCAATATGGTTACTAGAAATATGCATCCACATCAGTGTACCATTTTAAACAGTGAACTCTGAGCGCTGTGTAAGGTGGAGTTTAAGAGTTGGTTCAAAGCTAATGCTCTTGATTATGCCAGAAATGCCAAATGTTCTATGAGCTAAAGCGACAGGAAAACATCCAAATACATAAACATGTTTTTCTTAGCCACTAATCTTATTTTAACTCTCTGTCCCTTCACTGCTGCCGACCTGCTTTAACCACCACTCCATGCTGCATGGCACCCCCAGACCAGTGAAACCTCCTACAAAATGCAGCTGTATGAGAAGGCAGACTTTGGAGGCCAGGCCTTTGAAGCCACAGACGACTGCCCTTCACTTCTGGAGAAGCTCCGCTGGAGAGAGGTCAACTCCTGCAAGGTGTTTGACGGTTGGTGGGTTTTCTACGAGCACTCCAACTATCGTGGACGTCAATACTTTCTCGAAAAGGGCGAGTACCGCAAGCCTGGGGATTGGGGTGCAGCGAATGCAACAGTTCAGTCTTTCAAGCGCTTCACAGAGTGAGCCATCTCTAAACCAATTTGTGATTCATCAAATGACTGTAAATCAAAGTGCAGAGGTCTCCAAATAAAAGGCAAATAAGCATACTGTAATTCTGAATGGTTATTTATTACTTATTACTTAAAAATATATTTTATTGTGTCTAATGTAGACCAGCTGTTTTTACTAACTGTCCAAGCAGGCAATTGGTCGGAGATCCACAACAACCGGTTGTGGGTTTAAGTGAGTCCCAAAAGAAAAACAGTTTCCACCTCCTCCTATCAACAATATCTCCTTTGAGCTAGTTAGCTCAGAGCAGAAAGAGTGGAGCATCAGAGGCCAGGGAACTGAGGCCTAAACATGGAAAAACATTATAAATACTTGTACTTGCATATATACAGTGTGTGCATAATGGTAACAGGCCATGGGTCTAGAATATGTAGTATATTTACTCACCGCATCAAGGCGATATTCTATGCTGCTGTGTGTGTTGAGGTTGATCACAGCCACCCCTGGAACATGTAAACAGAGCCACACTCCGCCAACCACAAGTAGTTTATCTCCAATCACATGAGCAGTATGGGAGTATCTACAAAATAACATACCATGTCATATGTGTAATGAGAACATTGTTTTCAAGATTAGGCTCATGTCCAACATACCTCGCAACAGGAGGGGGTTTTATATCTAGTCTCTGCCAACAAAAGCCACTGTTGGTTGGCTTTAGCAGTGTGGTATCTCCAAGTGGAACTCCTCTTCTGCCCAGGCCTCCAAATATCACCACACCTCCTTTGTATGAACACGCTGAATGGGAGAATCTGGCTTCTGGCGCTGCTCCTTCAACTGGCACCTGCAATAATTCATTCAGATATTACTAATTTGAAAATATAGGACAAAAATAATTTTATGTCACACACAAATACAACCTCTGTCCAACGATTTTGACTTAGGTCCATGAAGTTACTCTCTCCAAGGACTTCCTGTGTTTCATTCTTGCCACCAAAAAGAAAAAGAAAATCTTTACCTGCAATGAAAAAAGTAAACTCTAAAGATAAAAAGTACAAAAAAATCCATAAAATTAAAATTGAATTCCTCTTACCTTTATGGCTGATTAAAGTAGTGGTGTGTCTCCATCTTGGTACGGAAGATCCACCCTCACAAACTACCTGCTGTACACCAATTTCTACATTGTCTTGACCCTCCAAATCAAGTGCACAGCATGGGTCTATTGTTATCTTGCATATAGTTTTCACTGGGTTAAGGGGAGAGGCACGCCCCCCTAATACGATAGCAGATTTCCCTGGAATGGCTGACACAGTGTGGTATAAACGGACACCTGTAAGAAAGAACATAACATAATTTAATCAATTTATAAAAAAGGACAATTTATTGCTATTTAGAGATATATTACTAACTCAATACAGAATACAAAATAACAAATACCTAAATCTCCAGATGGTGCTACTTTCATAAAATTCCAGTTGTCTTTATTTTTGAGTAGTAATCCCATCTGTGCTTCCCTGCCTCCTTTGCTTGACCCACCAGTAAGAAGTACAACATTTGGACAAAGACAGGCAGATCCCATCCCCAGTCCCTCTGTTGAAACTGGTATTGTTCTCACAAGTAGGGATATGGGGCTATACGAGGGGCTGGTGATTGTCAGTGGAGACACTAAAATATTTTAAAAATATATAAATACTTTAACTTAAAAATGGCAATATTATGGATATATATAATGCAATAGTATTTAATAAAATACTCTTCAAAAAAGCTACCTGGTAGAAACAATATTTCATGAGCTGCCAGAGACCCTCGAGATGCAGTGAGAATGAAGTAATGGGAACATTTTTGGTGCCACTCCTGTAAGAGAAACGCAGGTCATGTTTTATAGAATAATATAAATAATAATAATCTACTACCAATCAGTGCCTAATACAATCTAATAACAGTAACATGAAATACAGTTGATACAATTTTCAGTTGAGTATGCCTCAAAAGTGTTGGAACATAATAAAAATTACCTCGTATTCATCAAATGGCTCCAGATTTTCAATTTTTAGTCTTTCCACCTCAGGAACCAGTCCAAAGTAGAAACTATTCATGTCTAAACAGACACACTGCTCCCAGCCCTGACAACATATTATTATTCATGACACAATGATCAGAATAAATAAAATCTATTTTGTATAACTTACATTATCAAGGAACCTAATTCTTTGTGCTTCAATGTCTGGGTATTTTTGCAGGGCATAAAGAGCTGAATTTAATTTTCTAAAATGTTCTTGCATTATTTGTCCAAATGGATCAAATGGATGAATTTGTTCATAAATTAAAATCAGTGACTGAGGTAGATAATCTGCTGCCCATTTTATGACTGAGTCGGACCTAGAAAACAAATTTGTATAATAACATGATTATAATTAACACAGACAGCATAAGAATTATACTGTTGCTGCTTACCACTTTGTTTCCATATATGTAAGCACCACTTCTGATAAAATTAGGGTTGGAGCTGTCCATACAAAACCAGCTAAATCAAGAGCTTTTTCCATTTGAGCAAGCTCTCTCACATCAACACCAAGCAGTCGATACTGTGAGCTGGAGAAGTACAAAGGTTCTGCAAAATCAAATATATTGATGAGCAATTAAATTCTGTTCTATCAAAAATTTTAAGTGATAACCTACCTGCGAGACATTGTTCAACAGAATCAAGCATTTCCCTTAGCGTCTCATTTGAGTTTATCAGTGCAGATTTACGCCGGGCCACATCAGGAAAATCTACCTCAAACACTACAGCACTTGTGAGGATTTCACACGAATGGAGCCTAAAATACAATGAGTCAAATCCCGCTCCCAAGGACAAAATCTGCAACACATTAATCAAGAAATTCCTCTTACATCAATAGAACAATGGACCAATCTGTTGCTACAAGTGTGTACAAGCTTGCCTGTCTTTTTGGACAATCTAAAGTTTTTTCAAGAAATCTTCTCACACAGTGGTCCACAGCTCTCCAGCGAACATAGTAACCCCTGCAATGCATGTATTAAGTATTATGACCTATTAATTAGTGTATTATGACCAAAATAATATTTTTAAAAGGGGCACTATTCAACTTCCACCACCTGCTTTTTTCCATGGAGATGTCATAGTTTTGCCTGAAATGTTGCATCTACATATATGTGATGAACAAAATGCAATGGACAGAATTGTTGGTACCCCTCTGGCAATGAAAGGAAAATCAACAATTTTCACTGAAATAACTTAAAACTAAGAAAAGCAATAATGAATAAAAAAATTCCTGAAAAATAGTCAGTAAAAATCAGACACTGCTTTTGAATTGTTGTTTAACAGAATTATAAAAAAAAAAAAACTACCTAATGAAACTGGCCTGGACAAAAATGATGGTACCGCTAGAAAAGATTGTAAGTAACTGAACAACAGGGACATGTTAAACTTAGGTGTGTCCTCTAATTGGCATCACAGGTGTCTTCAAACTTGTCCTCAGTCAGTCTGCCTGTTTAAAGGGAGACATGTTGTCATTGTGCCGTTTCGAGACATGATACTGAACATGGACCAGAGAAAGTGAAAAAGAGAACTGTGTCAGGAGAGTAGAAAGAAAATTATAGACAAGCAGGTTAAATATAAAGACAATAAGACCATCTCCAAGCAGTTTGATGTTCCTGTGATTACAGATGCATATGTTCTTCAGAACTACAGGACTGTAGCCAACCTCCCTGGATGTGGCTGCAAGAGGAAAATTGATGACAAATTGAAAAGATGGGTCTTATGAATGGAACCAAAGAGCCCAGAACAACCTCCAAACAAATTAAATGTGAACTTGAAGGGCAAGGTACATCAGTGTCAGATCGCACCATCCTGTCACTGTTTGAGCCAAAGTGGACTTTATGTGAGGACACCACTGTTGAGAGCAAATCATAAAAAAGTGAGATTGGAATTTGTCACAGTGCATACTGACAAGCCACAAAGCTTCTGGGAGAATGTTCTTTGGACAGATGAGACAAAACTGGAGCTCTTTGGCAAGACACATCAGCTTTATGTTCACAGACGCAAACATGAAGCACACCAAGAAAAAAACACTGTCCCTACTGTGAACCCTGGAGGAGGTTTGGTTATGTTCTAGGGGTGTTTTGCTGCATCTGGAACAAGGTATCTTGAATCTGTACAATGGAACCACAAAACTATCAAGGTATTTTGGAACAAAATGTGTTGCCTAGGGTCAGAAAACTTGGTCTCAGGCATAGGTCATGGGACTTCCAACAGGATAATGAACCAAAACACACAGCTAAAAACACCCAAGAATGGCTAAGAACAAAACATTGGACTGTTCTGCAGCGGTCTGTGAGCCCAGATCTCAATTCTCTTGAACATCTGTGAAAGGAGCTGAAAGATGCCTGTCTGGAGACCGAACCCTTCAAATCCAAGACAACTAGAGCAGTTTGCTCATGAGAAATGGGTCAAAATACCTGTTGACCACTGCAGAAGTCTCACTGGCAGTTACAGAAATTGTCTGCTTTCAGAGTTTGCCTCTAAAGGTTGTGGAACAAAATATTAAGTTAAGGGTACCATTATTTTTGTCCAGGCCAGTTTAATTATTTTATTTTTTCTAATAATTCTGTTGAACCACAGGCGAAAAACAATGTTTGATTTTTGCTGGCCAATTTTCAGTACATTTTTTATTTATTACTGCTTTTCTCATTTTCAAGTTATTTCAGTGATTATTGTTGATTTTTCTTTCCTTACCAGAGGGGTACCAACAATTTTGTCCATGACTGTATATGTATTTACGGAAAACAAAGCAGGTGACACAGGTCAGATCAGTGAAGGGGTAATCCTGGTCAGACAAAGCAATAACATCTCCTTGGGGACAAACACATGGTAAGCCTTCCACCATAAAAGTGACATAGTGCACCTTTAAAGTTTAATTTGAAAAGCATTTATCTCTTAAACCTGTTGATAAGTGGTGCTCTTCTTGACACTTTACACACAAAGTGCTGCAGGTACACATCCAGAAAGTAGCCCTGGGCAGCAGCTGACACTTTGCTCACCACACTACTGTCATTGGTCCCTTGTACCTGTAGGTTAAGCCAAATCACAGTTTTACAGTCTATGCATCAAACCGCAGATGTTGTCTCATTAATTATCTGACTGAAAAAACTTTTGTAAGACAAACACAAAAACTCACCGCAGTGTCTTTTCCCAGTTTCTTTTTGTTTATTAAAGGCATGATGGCAATGTCCCCACCTCCTTACCTATCAGTTACCACGTCGCCGTACACATCATCTAGTAAAAGCAGATCTCCTATAAAAAATAAATATTACAGTTACTCTTCTAATGAGAGCTACATTAGAGAAATAAATGATTCACGGTGCCACACATGGTGGTTGCTCTATTTAATGTATGTTAGTGCCTCTAGTGGTGTGGAGGCTTAGTTTGTTTAGGTAATATAATTTTGTATTCTATAAACATCCTGCCGAGAAAATTTCATAACGCGTGCACGTATTTAACCATATACAATATAAAGGAATCACCTCAGAAATGTTATCTATTATTCATCCCATTCTAAGTTGACAGGCAATACACATGGCGCATGCGCACTTCTTCAGGAAGTAGCATTTCGTTCACCAGCTGACAGCGAAAATTGTCAACAGAGAAGTGAGGTTTATCTGTGCTTCTGAAACGATATTACAGAAAGGTGCCCGAGCAACTATTCTTTATATTTAATGCGCTATATTGATTTGAACCGTTTACGTGTAGGTTTTGTTAAGATGTTAGCATGTGAAGGTTTAAATCAACCTGCTGTTGTTAGAGAATTACCAGCGCGTCATAGTACATGATGGTTTGATAAGGGTTGAAACTGATAACAATAATATTGGATAAGGTGGTGCTGCTGTGTAATGGTGAAAGCTTTTTCTACGTTCTCCTGTAAATATTTTGTTGCGGAGGTTGTGTCTTTATTGTGCTGTAGCAGTGGATGATCATGTTCGCCATTGTTGTCAATTGGGTGGTAGACAGTGCAGCTCTATCTGACCAGTTATGTGCCTCTTTACGGTGTCCCTTAAATACAAATAGACTGGGCCTATATAACACAATCTAATAAAATCCCAGAAATATGAACCAACTATTTCCTATAGATGGTTGTTTGTGTAGTATTTGTATTTCACTGAGTGACAGAATATTTTCTTATTCCCACAGCCTAATAGAAGAGCTAACTACTGGTACAGAAGTGGGCCTTCATCTTAAAAGCATTGCTAGTGAGCCTTACCACAGAAGTACCTGTCTCCACCCCGGGAGGAGGCTCTTACTCTGGTCAGTATGAGCTCCAGAGGGAGTGGAGGCCGCTCCAATGGCGCTCTGCCACAGACCAAGATTTGCCAGTTCAAGTTAGTACTGCTGGGGGACATGGCTGTGGGGAAATCCAGCCTTGTGCTTCGTTTTGTTAAAGGGCAATTTGATGAATTTCAAGAGACCACTATCGGAGGTATATACTATGTTTTCATTATTATGAATGTGGTATACAATTGTTACTTGTTATTACAATTACACAGGTTTTACCAATGAAGTAGTTATAATTTATTCTTTCCTTTTTAGCTGCATTTCTGGCACAGTCAGTGTGTCTAGATGATACCACTGTAAAGTTTGAGATATGGGACACTGCAGGACAAGAACGATACCACAGCTTGGCACCTATGTATTATCGTGGAGCACAGGCTGCCATTGTGGTATTTGACATCACCAAACCGGTACCTTACTTTTTATGTTCATAAGAAATGCTATTATTATTATTATTTTTTTTTTTTTTACGTGTTTGAAGTTTCATCTAACTGATGTTTTCTAGGACACATTTGAGAGAGCCAAGGCCTGGGTTAAGGAATTGCAGAGACAGGCAAGCCCTAACATTGTGATTGCCCTGGCTGGTAACAAAGCAGATTTGTCAGAAAAAAGACTAGTAGAATTTGAGGTAAAAAACTATTTCAGTCACTAGAATGCTGTGCACTCTATGCTATCTGAAGACAATCGTTACAGTCTTTTTTTCTCTGCTGTACAGGAAGCCCAGACTTATGCTGAAGACACTGGTTTACTTTTTATGGAAACCTCTGCCAAGACAGCCATGAACGTTAATGAACTTTTCCTGGCAATTGGTAAGATTATATTCAGTAGACAAAATGTGTTCTTTTCAGGGTTTAGGCTAGAGCAATTTAAATTTTTAATTTTTTTTGCTTTTGTTGTTTTTATAAAATAGCTAAAAAGATGCCAAAAACAGACACCCAGAATCCTACACATGCAGCTCGGCACCGGGGCGTTAACCTTCAGGACCCAGATGCTCACTCTACTCGGGCATGCTGTGGAGGAAACTAGACCTTCTGGATAAATAGCAGTATTAGACCATTCACCATCATGGCTCCACCACAGCCCTATCTTCAGTCAAGTTCTTCTACCAGTGAATGTGATGTGTCAACATCTCTGCGATTCTTTACCCACCCAAAACCTACATTCATCCTTCAGTTCACACCAAAAGAATTTATCTTTAGAGGGAAGAGAAAACAAGACTGAAAGCTACATGTATATCTGTTCACTTGTAAATGAGAAATACTGAAATGAGGTGAATAACAATGACTGTTGAAATCACTGGCAGACCTAGCATGATATTTGGCACGAATTGTAAAAATTTTTGTTATAATTCTGTTTTATTGCAAAGCAGTTTGATTGCACAAAATGCACACACACACTAAAGCGCAATAAGCAAATGCTGAAAAGACTGGAAATTAAGTGAGGTATAAAACAGTTAAAAAGCAAGTGAGCTTTGCCTGCATAAAGATTTTGCAATGCTGCCTTGTCTCAACCAAACCACTGTGTGCTTAGTCCCAAACAATATACAGCACAGTCACTGGCAACTGGCAACGTTAAAATTGATATCTGTAGCAGAAACATCCAAAAGTATATTAACAATTAGCATTTTTATTTAAGTATTGCAATTTATTTAATTTAATATTATTGAACCGAAGGATTCACAAGTTATTACCAATGTGCAGACTGGACTACTACTAACCACAAGCTTTTTCAGTTTTTATTTTAAGTAATTTGAATGAAAAACTGGGATGAATATTACGCTGTAATAAATGTCTAAAGCAGGAGAACACTGTCCATCTTGTATTTGGTGTGTCTCTCACTTGCTCATTGTCTCTTGGCAAAGCTGTTTGTGAATATGAAAACATAGTGGCAATAAATAATTTAAACTTTGTGAATCATTGTTGTCTAGGATTTTGCAAAAAATATTTTTGGTGAATGTATGTGAAAACCAGTTCTGTTATTGTTCAATATATATTGAGTCAATTTCCATGATTTTGTTGAATATCATGATTTTATTTTTCAGTTTGTGTTTTTAAGTGTAGTCAGAAATCATACATCTTATTCATGTTAAAAAGTATCAGGTCATGTAGAACACATTTTTTTGATTATTCCCGTGTTTTTTAAAAGATATTGGTACGTCAGTTAAAAAAACAAAACAAAAAACAATACTGTCTAAGTTCCCGATATTGTATAAAAGCATGTGTATTTGAACATCTTATGAAATGTATACAATATAAAATAAGTTCGTACAACCTCCGTTATATATTTTTTTGTAAAAACATTTCTTGTTCAAATTCACTGTGTAATTGGTTCACTTCAAAACAAGCTAAAAAAAATAATGAAATTAACTAAATCTGATTTTAATCTTCATTTTCATCATCTACTGTTGTATATATAACTTGGTTCCTGCGCTTTATCAATGGAGCGGTGCCACGACTGCTAGGATTTACCCTTTCATCGCTGCTACGCTTCAGCACGCGAACAGCTGATGTATCCTCGTTATTACTGTCATCCCCACTATTTTCAGATTGACAGCGGACTGAAGCAGGTGTAGAGTGCAAAGGAGGAGGCATGTTCACCAAGTCAGTTACGCCACTAGGAGAAGTAGAAACTTTGGGTTCTGGCAGAATCAAGCGGTTAGGAGTGTGGATTTCACTAGTTGAAGGTTTGGTGAATTTCCCTTCCTTTACCTCCTCTTCTTCTTCCCATTCATCCTCTATTGTGATTTCATCAGGATTGAAAGAACCTGACAATGCTGAAGTGTCGGTCGGATACTCACTGGGTTCATCTCCACTTTCTACACTATGGGCATCATCCTCCTCCCCTCTGGAATCACCAAAGCTCTGTCCCAACTCACCTCTGCCCTGTCCAACCAGAGCGTAGATGTCCGTAAGCCCTAAAGTGGCACACAGCTCAGTGGTTTGTGGGTTGATGTTATAACTCGGTGCCATCTGCGGTTGGGGATTTGCAGGATCATAAACTGGCAGAGTCAAACTAAAGTTGTCTGGAATGGAGAGTTTGCCATCAAGATCCTCCATCACCTTCATCATGTCATCTTCTGAAACTCTGAAGTCCCACCTATTTAAAAGTTACAATTAACATGTAATGAAGACACTACATGGTAACCAGCACTGAAATATTTACTTTTCATGTAGACCATTATTTTCTGGTGGATTCCAGATTTGACAACTGGTTGACGGCAGAGACTTTGTACTCTTCAGAATAGCAAGCCACTCTGGATCATACTCTAGCCCATCATCAGATGAATCTGGTCTATCTGGGATATCTACAATCTGCAACATCAGCAATATACTACTCATGAATCCTCAACTAGAATCTAAAATAAAAATGTTTAATTACCTGTAGGAAGTCTCTGTTGGGCAAACATTTGTCCAGTGAAAGGAATTTTGTTACTCGTGGTGGAGCATTCCCTTTGGGCTGGGAAGAAAAAACACAAGAAACAATTTATTTAAATATATACTAGTAGATAATATTTTTCTTGCTACAGTCTTAGTCCTCTTACTGGATGTTGCATAACGGCAGCAAACTTGACATGAAGATGTGCTGAGAACCAGTAGCTAGGCTGGAGGTGAGAGAGAAGCTCCTCTGCAGCAGGACTTCCAAGAGAATTAAACTCCACTTCCTGGCGCAAAAACTTCTTCTTTTTAAGAAGATTCTCTGTGTCTCCATAATGATAAATCCCCAGTGGCCAGTCATGACTCATAAAAATATCCATGGGCATTTGAATCTGAGTGAAATATTTTTTTTTTATCCGTAAGAAAAAAACATTATCAAAAGAACCATACCTTACTATACCCAACACCATACCTGTTTTAATTTAAAAACGTCAATATTTCTGATGTGGTAAACACTTCGAAGTGATTCTGGATTATAAGGGGGATATTCAAAGTGACCTGAAAAAAGTGCCAATTTATTACATAATGCCAATAAAATGTGTTAAAAATCAACTCACCCTTCCTGTAGTCATAAGATTTGAATATTCCAGATGCACCTCCAATTCTTATGCCTTTGTAGCGAATAACTCCAGCATAACCTACATAACATACAGCATTGCCACATCAAGGTCCAGAACAGAAAGAATATAACTAAAATAAACAGTAAATTCTTGAAAATCATACCCAAGTAATAAATGTTGGGAGCAACCCAGCCTCCATAAGGGAGTTCTTGCAGGTGGTTCGAAGCCTCGTGATTTCCACCTATGAAGATAGTCAGCACAGGCGCTTTCTTCTCTCCTGAGTAGTATCTAGAATTATATACATATATATATATATTTTTTTTTTCTTTGAAAAGAGCGGTTATATGTTTAAGGTATTTTAAAAGAAACAACTAACTTGTAAAAAGTCTGCATTTTCCTGTACTTAGGTGGAATTGCCATACACTTCATATCCCCTTCATTCCGCACCGCTTGGAAGTCTCCACAACATAGCAGTAAATCTACTTTTATCCCTTCTTTTTGTTCCAGATAAGAAATAGTCTCGTATATCTTGTCAAGTTCCCCATGACAGCAGCCCTCTATTGCAATCTTCATTCTGGAAATTAATTAACTACAGAAAATAAAATATAAACAATTAATAACCAGTAAGAAAAAGCAGTCATACTTAAGCTGTATAGCAGTGTTTAGCTTACACAAAATCGCTACTAGTGAACAAGTGAAAACAGAAAAAGAGGGTGCGAGGTATAGTTACATACAAGAGCAAAATCTGAGATACCATGCAGTAGTCGTTAGATTCCAGAGAGTGTAGAAACCTCCAATATTTGGGCAGAATGTTAAATACAACGAACGAATGAATTTTCCCACCTCGCAAAAGCGTCCCATACGCATGTGCAAAAAGTCGTCAACTTCCGGAAATAATCTTCAATCAGCCCCAGCAGATTCAACAAAATTAAATTTAAAACAAATGTAATTTTAATGAATCTAATAAGATATGCATTATATTGCTTTTAAAAATATTTTATGTACACCTTCATGATATTTACAATTTAATAAAAGAAGGTTTATAATTGTGCAGGTTGTGCGTTGAATCTAACGAACGATTTAAGTGAATCGTCGACACGTTTATTTACCAAATCAGCGATCACGCAAGTTAGCGCCTTTGATTCTGATTTAAATAATATTTGTAATCATAAGTAGAACCTTATGTTGTGATATTCTTTATCCAAAACGTTAAATGGCTGTGAGTGTTTAGTTTGGGTCGCTTTTACTTTTTAAAAGCCACTTACAGTCGCTCTGGGGGCGGAGTGTCTGCGAAGTGCTGCGCCGATTGGGGCGCTTGATCGGGGGAAGAGAGATGGCGTGCTTGTTGGAGGCCCCTCTCCGCATCAGTGTGCTATCTGTGAGTCCCACTGTTATAGTTTTAAGGAAAATCAAAATTCGTAAATTAGCCGGTAGAGAGACAGTCCTTTCTTGATTTTTAAGGTTTGACAAATGCATAACTGTAATGAAGTGGACATGATTTTATTCACTCTGTTAGCCGGCGTGCTAAGTTGCAGCCATGCAGCGCTGTAGCGGTGTACCTCTGCTCCTTTTGGTGGGAGCGGTTTAATCTCTGAGCTGTGCCGGGCGGGCGGACACAAGTTCAGGTTAATAAAAAGACTTGTGCTCGTTGCGTTGTCATTTGAGCAGTGTTGTTGGCAGGAAGTAAATCCAAACTAACGTAGCTGTCATATTCAGACTGAAGAGTTAGCAGCTAAATGCTAATTGAATGTTGTGTCACCTTTTATGGAGTTATAAAGGCTGTCACCTCAAGATTACTTAAACGTGTCAAACAAACAACAGCGGTCTTTTCGCTCAGATTTACTGATGGGTCGCTCATTTTAACAACGGTGAACTTTGCAGAAAAAGGCTATCCTTAATTTAAGCTACATTAAACACATTATTGTATAATTAACAATGTCAGTTTTATTTATCTGCATGCAGCGTAAAATCTGACATGCAAAAGCAATGTCCCCAGGGGTTTATTGCACGCTACTTTAGATGTTATAGATCTTGTAGTTAATACTGTAGTAAATAGTTTCAGTTCAGCTGGTGAAGCCATTCATTTCCAGTGGCACACTGCATACATCATGTCAGCAGTGGTGTTGCTGTCAGCTGGGTGAGAACATGAGGAGCAGTGGTCTGTCTGGGCGTTCTTCTGAGTCTTATGGAACGTTCTGGTTAAAGCCATTTATGAACTATATACTGGTATCACATGTAGCCTCTAGGCATGGGCTTATGTAGTTGCTCAGTACCCCTTTAATTTGGCAGAGATATGTTTGATTCAGTGTCTTCAAGTCCCTCTGAGGTATTAGTCAATCAGTGGCATAACTTACTCTACTGATTTTATATTTGTCATCAGATATAATTTCTTTACCTAATGGGGAAAATACAGCTTATTTACATGTTTGTTTGTTTGTTTGTTTGTTTCTCCAAACAGGAAGTCACTGCCACTAGTCGGCACTATGTTGATCGGCTATTTGATCCTGATCCACAGAAAGTACTGCAAGGGGTCATGTAAGTATTATTTACTACCATTGGGATTCTCATTTATTGGAATCTGCTTGTTCTATTTCATTTTTGCTTTATATTTAATATATAAAGGGTGAGATAAAGTGTACGACATTATTTAAATACATTGTCTGTCTAAAGTCATGTGTTGGTAGTTTATATAATTTATTTGTTCCTCATCTTTTAATGGAATTCACCAAAAACTCACTCTGACTTTGGTAACCTCACCTGTACCCAGACGGCTTTATTTTTAACCATCACCCATTTTAGTGGCCTCTTCACTAGCTCTGTGCCAACTTTATTTGACTGCCTGCTACAGCTGTATTTTTCCACTGCAGTCTCTCACCTGTCATTTGATATCTTGTGGGGTGCTTAGGGGGCGTAGAAACCACATGGCAGGAAAAGTTGCACATTATAAACAAACATATGATATCATGTGTACAGATCCGTAGCAAGCATGTGATGCAAGTCTCCTGTGTCTATTTTACACTGCTATGCTGACCGGGTTATACATGGCATGGTTAACAACTTGATGAATTGGGTCATTGTTGCTGATACATATTCTGATAAAAATGTAAACAAATACTTGTTTTAAAACATGCTGCTTGTTAGACTGTCCTTATAAAATGCTTTATTCAATTTGTGTTATTGATGGACATTTAACATGATGACTTTACACTGAGTTTTTTGTTTTACAGTGACATGAAAAATGCTGTCATTGGAAACAATAAACAAAAAGCAAATCTCATTGTCCTTGGAGCTGTACCAAGGTATGTCACATATTGCAAGTCTTCTCTTTCACTTCATTTGTCTTATATTTTGATCTCTGGGTGAGACTGGCCATCACACCCTAGTGACAGACTAGTAATTGCTATACTAAAATCTCAAGTAGCATTTTAGCTTAAGTAGCAAGTAGCTTAAAATGTGGTGTTTTTCTTTTACAGGTTACTTTATCTACTACAACAGAGCTCATCTAGTTTGGAGCTGCGAACAGAATGTGCTATAGTGTTAGGCAGTCTAGCCATGGGCACAGAAAACAACATCAAGTCTCTAGTGGACTGTCATATTATCCCTGCTCTTCTTCAAGGTGAGTCCTTATACAACAACATGTATTATTTTTTTCATTGGAAACATTTGTAAGGTGGTGTTTTGTGTGATCTTTTTAAAGGCTTGTTGTGTCCGGACCTTATTTTCATTGAAGCCTGTCTTCGATGTCTCAGAACAGTTTTCATAAGTCCGGTGACACCGGTGCAGCTTCTTTATACTGTATGCTTTACACTGTTCACTATTTCTGTATTTATTAAGTCGTAATAATAACAATAATTATGTGCTTTCACAAAACAAATCAAATCTATTATATTCAATAGTTCACTTTTCCTTTTACTGTTTTCTTAGGACCCCACTGTGATTCCTCATTTAATGTCCCTACTTAGTCGTTCAGAGAGGACACAAGAGTACATCACCCAGATTTTCTCCCACTGTTGTAAGGTAATATCGGCATATTTCATATTCACAGAATGTATGTTCTAATAACTTCTGATAAAACCAGAATTCCTTGTTTTTTTTTCTAGACTCCAGAGCACCAAACTGTTCTATTTCACGGTGCCATTCAAAACATTGCTCCGTTACTTATATCTCCTTCATACAAAGTAAACCAAACAAAAATTATTTTATTCATTCATTCATTATACTGTCGATTACACATGTTTCCACTTTGTACAGGTTCGGATGCAGGCACTAAAGTGTTTCTCAGTCCTAGCTTATGAGAACACTCAAGTCTCCTTGACACTAGTGAATGGTAAGTATTATATAATTTTGAACTTTTATACATTATAGTAGGAGTAATATTTACAAACTCTTTGTGATCAGTGCTGGTGGATGGTGAGGTGCTTTCTCAGGTATTTGTCAAAATGATGCAAAGGGATCAACCCATTGAAATGCAGCTAACAGCAGCCAAATGGTGAGTTGCAAAGTTGTGTATAATATACTGTGTATCAGTGTATATTTTTTTTCCTAATTTTCAGTCTGTGTTTTCAGTTTAACATACATGTGTCGAGCGGGTGCCATAAGGACTGATGACAGTTGTATAGTTTTAAAGGTAAATCCTCTGTTTCAAGATACTTTACAAAGCAATTGAATAATCACATCTTGTTTTGCTATATGAACATCTGTGGTGTACATTTTTCAGACGTTGCCATGCCTGGTTCGAATGTGCAGTAAAGAACACCTGCTGGAGGAGAGGGTAGAGGGTGCAGAGACGCTAGCCTATCTGATGGAGCCTGATGTGGAGCTACAGAGGATTGCTAGCACAACAGACCACCTGGTCACTATGTTGGCTGACTACTTCAAGTACCCCAGCTCTGTATCTGCTATAACAGACATCAAACGGGTAATTAATTAACCATTAGAATCAAACTATAACTATCAAGTTTTACATTAATAAATTATGAAAGTGTGTCTATGTCTGTGTCTATGTCTGTGTGTCTGTGTTGTGTTTGTGTGCGTTCTTGTGTTACTTGTAAGAACTGGTGTGCACTTGACGAGTCAAAATAGTTATTTATTTTTCAGCTTGACCATGACCTAAAACATGCACATGAGCTCAGACAGGCTGCTTTCAAACTTTATGCCTCATTGGGCTCCAATGACGAAGATATCCGTAAAAAGGTGACATTTGTTTGTCCTTTTATTGGTAAAAGTAATCAGAAGACTATATTTTATTTGTTATAATAACCGTACCTTCTCATTACAGATAACTGAAACGGAGAATATGATGGACAGGATTGTTAGTGGCCTATCAGAATCTAGCATCAAGGTTCGCCTGGCTGCAGTCAGGTAATCGATATTGAAAATTCAAAAACTATGCATGAACACCCAATCCTTCAAGTGCTACTATACTTCTACTTACAAATTGTTCCTCACCACCCTTCATTAGGTGTCTTCACAGTCTGTCTCGTTCAGTACAACAGCTCAGAACGAGTTTCCATGACCATGCTGTGTGGAAACCTCTTATGAAGGTTAGTAAGGCTCAATCCCAATTCTCTTAGCCCTTCAAATGAGGACTAAGGGGAAGGGCTATAAAGCCAGCACTTATTTATGCAACATCCCTTGTTTTGCCACTGCTTATTTTTCTATTTGCAACAAGCCAAGAGCTGTATGGTGTCATTTATGATTATGGCCAATTAATTAGGGTTTTGTGATTATAATATTGGCCTAATTATTTTAGAGTCAAATATTACACCTTAGGCTATATTATATTACATGATTATACCTTTAGGCTATACAATTATATTATATAGGCCTATATATTATTGGGACTATGTTTAGGTGAAATCATGTATTAATAATAATTTGGCCTATGAGATATTGTATTCCCACGATGTGACATTTTTCGAGTTCAGTGAGAACACACACTAATGATTAGGCTACTGTATTGATGATGCTTGTGAACTTGGACAGACTGATGCTGTAGTTATAGTTTACTTTAATTTGTTTAAAGGAGTTAAATGACTAGACAAGACCATGCAGTGAAATGTTACCGCCGCTTTCTGCAGCTCAATAGCCGGGAGAGAGATTTCGCCATCAAAATCCTCCTGTCCCTTCATTTGAAGTGTACATCTGAATGTACTTCATTTGAAGGTGTATACAGCCTTACTTACTCCTACCCCTTGCTGCTAAAGAGAATTGGGAAACACTGTTGTCTCGTGAACCGGCAAGATGCAGGGGAAGGGCTACGCCAAAGGGCTAAGGGGTAGAACTGGGATAGGGCCTAAATCATATTTATTGAATAAATCAAAAATAGCTCAAAACTAAAATAAATCATATTTTCTTTGATTATATATGTATGTTTGTTTGTCTAGTTATTGCAGAATGCTCCAGATGAAGTTTTGGTTATGGCCTCATCTACACTATGCAACCTACTGCTGGAGTTTTCCCCCAGCAAAGAGGTGACCGCACAGATCCATATAACTATAACATTCTTGATAATCTCAGTTACTTTAATTCGTGCTGTCTGTCTCATCAGCCAATCCTGGAATCAGGGGTAATAGAATTACTATGCAGTTTGACTCAGAGCGACAGCCCTGCACTGAGAGTCAATGGGATCTGGGCACTGATGGTAAGATTTTTTATTCGTTCAGTGCTTCAATTAAAGGTTACTGTCAATTCATATTTTCTCCTTCTTGGTTTATAAGTGTAAAGAATATGAAGTCCACTGTTTTTATGGCCCATCTTTTGTTTACAGAACATGGCTTTCCAGGCAGATCAGAAGGTCAAAATGGAGATTGTTCGGTGTCTAGGCACAGAACAATTGTTCCGTCTGCTGTCTGACCCTGACACTAATGTGTTAATGAAGACGCTTGGTTTGCTACGTAATCTGCTGTCAACACGTGCTGTAAGACCTGTGCAAATGGATATCCAGACCAGACAAAGTTCAAAATGTTGTACATTTTTCATCCATACCTCCTATTTTCTTTCTTTCCTCAGCACATAGACCAAATCATGAGTTCCCACGGAAAGCAGATCATGCAGGCAGTGACCCTGATTCTGGAGGCTGAGCATAGCATTGAGGTCAAAGAACAGGTGAGCATATGCTTCATTTTAATTAATAATTATTAATAAAAAGTGCTGAATTCTGTAATATGGAAAGCATATACATGAACATAATACTTTCCCTTTGTCATAGACACTGTGTATTCTAGCTAACATTGGGGACGGCAACACAGCCAAGGAACTCATCATGACTAATGATGACATGCTCCAGAAAGTGAAATACTACATGGTGCAGTATACAATTATTTATCTTCAACTCAGATAATCTTGTTTGAATTTCATCTGTATTCACACCTTTTATCACTTCAGGGGCATTCAAATGTGAAGCTGCAGATTGCTGCCACTTTTTGTGTCTCCAACTTAATCTGGAATGAAGAAGATGGTGAGTACTGTGGTGTGGGAATAATCTATGTAAACAAATCACTCATGTATGACAATCACAGTCTGTGACCTTTGTACCATGATCCACACAGGTTCTCAGGAGCGCCAGGACAAGCTGAGAGAAATGGGCTTTGTGGACATCCTGCACAAACTCACACAGTCCTCTGATTCCAACCTCAGTGACAGGTAGTTACCCAGTTACATTGTGTATAGTGGTAAAACATATTACTATTATGACAAACTGTTTTACAGGGCAAAGACTGCTATGCAGCAGTATCTGGCATGACTACTGTGGAGGGACAACTACTACCAGGCTAACGTTTGTTTGGAGGACACCTTTGGTTGCTTTAGTTTCTAGTTTGATTTGGAGCTTGGTTTTGTTGCACAATATCAACCATTTTTAAGTGTGGCTGGCCTCCCTTTAATTCACTCACAACAACCGGACACTACCACCTCAGCCCACCCTCAAATCTCCACTTTGACCAAGTTCATTGAACATCGATGCATTGTTTTTGTTCAATGATGAAGTGAACTTTATTGGGACTTTTGAAGTTTTGCGTAGAGTGCAGTAGCCAGTCAGCAGTTGGTCTGGGCACTTTTGGCCTACCCTCAGAGGAGACTCAGGACTCAAAACATTTGAACTTTAAAGTTTGAAGTAAGAGCTGGGCTTATTGATGGACTTTCACTCCTCCCACTTTTTTAACTTAATTGTTAACTAAGATAAATATTTTTCCTTATGGTGTCAAAATTAAGGACATCTGTACAGACAGACTGCCTATTTTGAAAATGTGGGTGTTTTTCTTTGTGGATACATACCTCGTAAATATATATATGTATATAAATATAAATATATATTTTTTGGAATTTTATTTTCCCCCGGCCCTCTTTTGTCATTTATTCTGTTGTACCCTAATTCTCGACACATAAGTTGAGTGCTCTGATGCAATTCTACATTTGGACATTGTCTATACTACACTACAGACATTAGATACTGAATTCCTTTCTTCTTTTCTGCTGTTGTGTTTCTGCATCAGGCTCGGACTGGTAATCTGTAGTAGGCCTGGTAGGACGCTCCACCTCAGACCACATTTGGGCCCAAATTTTGTTCCCAGTCCGACCCTGTTGTGCATACACTGGGGCTTGTCACTACTTTTCGGTCTTTTGCTCTCAATAGTACCCTGATAATAGTGCGACTCAAACTGCCTAATCACAAATACCCATCAGTATACATTATGAAGGAAATAGGAATCAATCTTTGAATGCAATCTTTCTAATCACCTCTGCACCTTCTTTGTGATCTTTTCTAAAGGGATAAGTGAAAATGGCTAAGCTCCAGAGGTTGCTTTTATTATGTGTAAAAGATAAGATGCTAAAAGTTAAGTGTCATATCTAAGCAGGTAAATGCCCCAAGTTCGTTGAGCGCAATGGAATAAAGACACATTGTATTTCATGCTTCTGTTATTGTTTTCCTTTTTCCACACTCTTGTGATGTTAACATTTCAAACCTTTATTTAGCTCCGATAGAATGAATGTCATGAGAAATATATGCAGATATGAAGGTGGATGTGTTTGTGTTGAGTCTTATTTATGGTTGGCACACCTCATTGTCTACATATGGAAAATGGTCCCATGTATTTGACCCACCATTCAGAGCTGCCAGGAGAAATACAATACAATGTTTTTCTTTGCCTAGAATGTCCCACTGTACAGCATTAAGCTCGTCTATATCATGGCAACAAGCATGCTGCCACCACACCACATTACAGGTCAGATAGGCAGACCAGCTCACCAAAAGAAATTTTTTCCAAGACTTTTTGAGGAAACTTAAATTGTAGATAAATATGTTTAATGGTATACTACAGATGGGATGCACCCTCTAGAAGTTACACAGTGCAAATAATGGATATAAAGTTATAAAATAATTGTGTTAGTATGTGATACTAAAATGTATTAACACATTAATGAAAAAAGTAACAGTACAAGAAAATTTTACACTTTTATTACAGGAAATTAATTGTGTATGTGTTTATTTAACCAAGCTTAAAAATAAACAAATGGTAAGTCAGAAATCTTAAAAAACAACACTTTATTTTTGCACAGTAGGTAATCCTGGTAAAGTTTCATGTAACAGCAGTCTGTAATAATAAAATACATCTCAATCTTCGCAACAGGGAAGTTCATACCCTCCCATTTTTCTCCAACCCCTGACATAGTTACAGCAGGCACGTTCCTCATGCAAGACATTTCAGTGACATGCATTTAATTAAAAAAACCCTTTGTGTATTTCATACCCTCCCACCTTTATTTTCCCATATGGATTACCACTGCACAGAGCTGCAATAGATTTTGGTACTTCTTATTATTGAAAATAGAAACCAGAAATCTGACAGTCCTATGTTACAAGCATCTGGTGGAGCTTCTGTTGCACTATGCAGCATCTCACCAGCAAAACAATGTATGAAAGTCCTAAAAGACCTCCATAGTGGTGTTATAATTGGCAGTGGGGTTGTTGATGACTATGTTGAGTGACAGTCAATAAATACATGTGTGCTACATTTGAATTGGGAAGGCTACACATTAAAATCCAGTTTGTGGTGAATGAATAAGAAAGTAATCTTGCGTAGAAATATAATGCACAATGATATTTTAGTTGAAGGTGCACGTTGTTTGTTGGTAATGGCTTTTCAGTTTAGTTCCAAATACCTGTAGAAGAATGGCCTATAGGGGAGTTAATATGGAGAAGGCACGAATGGTTGGATGGCTAAAGCTCAAGTGAAGTGGGAGTTTGCTGTACAATCTGGTTGGCTGGTTGTAAACAGTTATGGGTCACGGGTGCATTTAATGTATTATGATTTGTCTAAATGATTGCCTAATTTTCTTTTGTCTTTGGTACACAACCTGCTAGACTGGGCCTTTGAAATTTTTTTTATCAATATTTACCTAGTTGTGTTACTTTTCTATACTTAATTGGCAAGGATATGATATTAAGCTGATTTACCAAATGTAGTTTGAATATTCTAATTCAAAGGACACTGACCAGTTTTAGGATTATGCCCACCAGCAAAATTAGTTTTGCTTTAGTTTATAATGCATTCACTGCACTTCACTTCACTGGTTCTTTTTTGAGCCCAGTTTAGTCCAGATGTAGACATGGTTTGGTCCTGTTCTATTTGTAATTTAGTCTTCTAGCCCAGATTAGTTCCTAGAATGCGTCCTTAGATATGCTTTGATCCATAATTTGTAAAACTCACTTAAATGCTTCCATACCAGTTTTTAATGTCAAAAACAATTGCTTCTACATCATCACACATCTCTCAAACAGTTTCCAAAATGAGAAGATGATATGTTCCTGTCCCTTCACCTCTCAGTGCCCATAATGTTATTTCTGATCAGTGTTCTATAATTTCACTAATGAAGCAAAATAAAGTGTGTGACCTTGAATACAAAAGTTACATTCCAGTCCCAGCACTGTTGCTTGGTATATTGTACTTGAGATATGTGTATTAATACTTGCCCTTTTAGAAGAGAGGCATTGAGAGCATTTGTGATAGCTGAGGAGGGTTTGGAGAGGTCATCTCCTTGTTAGCTAAAAGTGTGGACACGGTGTTGTGCTGTATTTAGTCCTGTGGCTGGTCAGTGCAGGCTCAGGTGGAGATTTCCTCTGCACAAACCTGCTCTATGACTTCCTTTAAAAATGGATTGTAGCTTTTTTGCCATACTACAACACAGGGCATGTCCAGAAAGCTAAAACAATGACATATCTTATTCAAAACCTTTACATTTAGCTCACAGTCTCTTTCAAAGTTTGTGCTCAGTGAATGCCAGTTTTCTATTTTTCAAAGAATCAACTGGACATAGATAATGCCTTGAGTCCATCTGGTTGTGTTCTGAGAGGAAATCTGATTTGGACATTATCACCACTAAACAAGTAATCCACATTCAGCATTTGTACTTAAAGGTGTCTTATGCAACTTTTTGGTTTGGGGTCTGTCACTTGCTTGTTTCAATGGATATGTCATCTGCCTAAAATGTTCCACTGTATGACATTAAATAGCTCTACCTTACATTTACTCAATTACAGGTGGCTCAAAAATACCTTGAAAAATAGGGATGTAACAATAACTGAAATATCATGATATAGTATCACCAAAGTTCTCACAGTAATATTGTGGACCATCACAATATATCAAATTACAAGTCTTCAAGAGTTATGGTGCAGCAATAGCTAAAAAAGACAGAGGGAACTACATAGATCATGAGCCTTTGCTCCATTTCAGAGTAGACTACAAGAAGAAATAGCAGTTAAAAGCACTTTTAAGTCTTAGTTATTTTGATTAAGTCTTGTCAAGGCATTTTAAAAGGAAAAAGTAGCATATTAACAGTTTTGTTCACCTCCACAAAATATTGCAATATACCGTGAGATGTATATTGTGAAAATATCGTACCGAGAGATTTGGATATTGTTACATTCCTAATCGTGACCCTTACCACCAAATCGTGAGCTTTCCCACGATATTGCAATAAATATCGTAATATAGAAAGGTTTAATGCCATATTATGAAACATTCCAGACCAAGAAATAATGTCTCCAAGGAGAAAAGCATTTGAAGGACCCCCCCAACATAAAAGTTACACAATCCACCCTCAAGTGTTTTACATGTACTGCATTGTCTAACACATATTAGTATCTCAATCTTCTCAAGTAAAAGTTTATAATATCATTATAATCACTTTCTGGACACCCCCTTGTATGAAATGCATCCTTCATTTTTGCTGAGCTTGTCTCTGCTACTCAGATTAAGAGCACTATTCCTCATCAATGAAGCTTATGTGCTCTGTAGAGGACTGCTTAGTGTCTATAAGTCCTCTCTCCTGCATCTCCAGATCTTGAGGACCACCTGCTGGTCTCCCCTCCGCTTGATGTTGCCGAGAGTTACACCAAAATGCAGTCTGTGAGGTGTCTCCATACCTCGTCCTGGAGTCCAAAGAAAGCGGCAGGGACAGTGTGGATGGACAGGGGGAGAAAGAGTGAGGTATGATGGGCGCAGAGGGTGACTGCTTTAATCGGCGGTCCCCTGGTGATGAGGTGAGAGAGGGGGGAGCTGAGCAGTGGGAGGACAGGGGCGGATGGTGCGGTTGTGGTTGTTGTAAGTGGTTTCTGGTATTACAGCTGCTGGGACGGGACGGGTGTGGGCCCTGGCAGGGGGACAGCGACGGCGATGAAGAGAGAGACATAGAGAAGGACAGAGAGGGGGAAGGAGTGTGCGGGGGGTCCTGGTGGGATGGGACGATGATTCCGTTATTGGATGAAACTTGGAGGTTCTGGATGAGTTCATTGTCAGTCTTAAAGTTACCCCCGTTGGATTTGGATGGCAGAAGCGGTGATGATGTTAAAGATTTGGGGTTCTGAGGTGAATGGGGTGTGGGGAGAAGGCATCCTAGCAGGTCTACCTCCTCCGTCACTGTACTGTCCAATAAGGATTTAGAGTCCAGTCTCTGTGGGGAGCAAGGTGTGAGGGGGGTGAGGGAGGAAGGGACAACCAGACAGGCGCTGGGGGGCTGCTGGCTTGCACTGCTGGGGGGCGGGGTTAGATTTGCCATGGCTGTCGTCAGGAGAGGCGAAGGGGAGGCCTGGAGGAGGGGCTTCAGGAGGCGGGTCATCTCCTGTAACTCATGACTGAGCTGGGACACTTGTTTGGACAGACTGTTCATCTGTAAGAACATGAAAGACAAAGATGGGTTTCAAAATGATGAAAAATGTGCACAGTTGCCATAAAAATGAACAATTTAAAACCTAATAATATATCTTTTCAAGCAATTTTATATTATAACTTGTACTTACTTCCTCAGTCAGTTTGGAGACACTCTGCTTGATGTCAGCGTGCTCTTTCATACCTAAAAATATTAGTTTTAAAAAATATTGCTCTAACACGGTGACACTAGACAACTGAGCTTGTATGTTATTATGTTGTACCTGGATATGGAGATGAGGCAGCGGGAGACAGACTTGGACTGAACTCAAACTTCTGGGACAAGTTGGAGATGCTCTCAGTTTCAATGCCATCCACGAATCTATGCAGAAAACAGGATTAAAGAAGGAAAAGTGACGAGAGAGGAATGCAAATCAGATCAGCGAATGATAAAAGGCTGAGGGAGTAATTACAGTATGTGTCCAGGATGCAGAAAAATCTCAAATTAAAACCCCTCTTTTATCTCGTGGCAATTTACCCAGCAATACTGGTTGTGTACACATATTTTCTTGTCACATACAACAACATCCCATGGTGAGAAAAGATATACATCCTTAAAGATTGTAATCCCATGTAATCCAGTTGCCATGGAAACCAACCAACAGCACGGACAGCTGCAGCGCAAGCCGCAGTCAGTCGTGTTGATACTGACCTCAGAGAGACCAGCACTACTCTACTGTCCTTTATTGTTCTGGAGAAAGAACTGAGACACCACTGCTAATTTAATTCACAAAATTAAAGGTGCACTATGAAACCTTTCTGGTGGAGGGAGGCAACCTGCTTGTCTCCGTCTTGCCCAATATGGCATTAAACATCTATCTCCATGGAGACAAGCAGGTAATGCCCCCAGATACAAGTTACAGATCAGATCTGCACAGAGGGAAGCCCACGCACAGTAAGAATGCATGTTTATCAAAGTATTTAAGGGATAAAAACAGCAGTAAAAATAAATGCAAATTACATAAATTTAATACCATACTGTGAAACATTTCAGGCAAAGCATCTCTATGGAGACTAGCTAATGGTGGCGCTCCAACCAGAAAAGTTAGCACACCTACCCACCCACCTAAGTACAATGTATGAATGCTATTGCATAACATTGGACTTAATCAGGTAGGAACCATTTAACAAGTACAATATTTAAGTGTTTATAAAAGCTAATGTTACTTAAATTCAGTTCTAGCACCCCTTCCCTTAATGATCCATTGTACATGTAATCACTATTCTAAATATTTACATTTTTTAACACACATGAAATTGCTAAGTTTCAGCCTTTCTTTACAAAACATTTGTTGGAAATTTTATTTTTATAATATTATTATATAATTATTTTTTTTAAATGTATTGGTATCAGCCTTTACACTTGTATTCCTCATTTGCCCGAGTGCAGTTCCGTTACCTGGGGCTGAGCTCTGGAGGCGCACTGTTGAAGCTGACCACAGGGATCTGCAGAGTGCTGGGGCGCGAGTGATCAGATGGCGAGCGGAAGGGCCGCGGGGGAAGGAGGGGGGAGCGCAGAGGAGAGTTCAGACCCCTGTTCAGACGCAGAGGAGAGCGAGGGGCCCGGGACACCAAGTTCTGCTCCTCATCACCCTCCTCATCCTCCTTTATGGAAGGTAACTTCTTCACAAGACCACCATTACTCTCCCAGTCTCCCTGCATACATACAAAAAGTATTATTTTACTTCAAAATAAAACAGATATATTTGTTGCAAACAGAAACAATCTTTAAGAACCTGTTGAAAGAAAAGAAAGGGATCGATTTCTAAAAGAGCAACAGCAGCATTTTATGGTAGCAAATAGCAAGATCCTACTCTCACCAGTAGATGGCAATCTAAGACCAAATAGTACTTACATCACCTGTTCTGGTTGTAAACAAAGCATTTAAACACTTATCTTATTTTATCATTATTTGTTAGTTTTATTTATTTATTTATTTTCTTTTACAAAATTGTACAATGTTCATAAGTTGCAGTGGAACATTTTAACAATCTGACAGCTTCAAAGAGACAGACCACATCTGATTGTGGACAAAAGATAAGACATTTTTTAAAATAATATAACAGATAATAATAACATAAATTAAATAATAATAATTTTCTTTAAAATAGCTAAACACATGGGACGTATGTGAATGATGGCAGTCGACACACTGTTGCCATCATCTCTTTGTGTTTTTGTTGTTGCAGCAAACCTGATGGCTTGTTTCAAGTGGATGTGTTTTTATACCATTTCCTTGAGTCTAATTCATCATTTCAACTGTATAGATGCAATTTACATTCACCATTAATTATATAAATTTTCTTTGAAGTAATTTATCTTATGGATCAATAAAGTTTGTCTAGGTCTATGTCTAAAACCAATATTTTTCACATTTTTCTACTAGGGTTGCCATAGCAAGGCATCTCCTGTTGTGAGTGGTAATTTTCATATCAATTTAACCAAGTCTGTCAAAACCTTTCTTACTGGAACCCTCATTTATCAGAGCTTGAAACTGACACAAAGCTCACACTACATTCCCTCATTATGACGTGCAATTATTCACTCATAATAAAGTCCCCAGCAGCACTGTCTTATGCAGCATTAACAGTTAGTCATATCTGATCATGCAGAGACACCAACGCCCCATGTTTTTTCTCCATTTATTTTCCAGACAATTTCCCACTGCGTATCCCCCCTAACCCTTTAATCAAGCGTCTGTGCCTGCTCAGCATTCCCCCCATCCTCCCGTCCTTCTCTCTAACTCCCCCATCTCGTGCTGGTGTAATTTATTTTTAGCTCTCTTGTTTCTAATCTTAGCTCAGTGCTCTTGAGAAAAAAACAAGGAGCGCTGTGCTATGCGGGGGTGTGATAGATAGGCTGTGTCTGAGAACGTGTGACTGTATGTTTGAATGCTGCATGGGCTGGCAGCAGAATCTTAAGTATGGTCCTCATGCAAGTTTCTGAGGCTTGTGTGAAATGTGGGGACTTTCATTATATTATTCTTAATGCAAAAAGATACAGGGATGAAGAGTGCAGCGAAAATGTTCTTATTTGAAGATTATCTTGAGCACGATTTTAGAAACAAAATATGCTTCGGTTTTAGAGTGAGCTTAGTCAACCAGTTTCTTTTGTTTCCCTCAAGGCTCAGGAGTCATAACAGTCAGTCTGCAGAAATAACAACAAAAACACACAATCATTTGTTCAACTAAAATGAATAGCTTGTTTCATTGCCTTATTCAAGGACTTAACACATGCATTACTTTGAGCTGCATTAATTTAACTACAAAGAATCAATTGTTTTGCTCTCACATTGTATGCTGCACCCTCCCTACCTCATCTCACCTCAATGTGTCTGTTGTGTTCGTTGTCTCTGTTGTCTTATTGTAAATGATTTTGTATTTACCGCTCAAATATTGTTTACCCTGTTATTTTTTAGTTAATTATTAGTTAATTTAAAAATATATAAATTAAAACTGTGACAAGTCTCAAAATTATACTTAGACTAAACCAGGACTAAACCAATACTAGAAAAGAACTAGAACCAAACTGCATTTTCATCAGGACTAAACCCAAGACGAGTGAACCCAAGAGGGCTTCGTCAAAATAGACATCTGGCATAAAACATCTGCAACTTTGTAAGTATGTAAATCAGTATGCAAATCACTGAATCATAAATGTGTTCCTGTCACAAAGGGCCATAAGCCAGTGTTCTGTCTGTCTGGCACCTGTGGTTTGGACAAGAATGGGTTGAATCAAAGTATATAATGAATTAAAACTATGCTTTATTATGCTAATTACTACATGCAATCTGACGAAGCTTTCAGAAAATATGATGAAAGAAAAGGATACAGATATTATTATGGTTTAACAGGCTTATTGAGCATAGAATGTGGTCAGTCTACTGTTCATTTTTGTTGACCATAAATATTCAAGAGCACTCCCAACCGACTGCTGCTACCAGGAGGGCAGTGCATGTATAAACAGAACGGACAACCAAAAGCAAAAGATACAGACAGCTGTGCATTTGGAATGGGGAATCTTCTAGAAAGAGAGTGTATATTTGTGTGTATTTTTCATATGCACACATGTCCAAGACCACTCTCTCTGCAGTAAGTGTACTCTGCCCCGGAGGAACGCACAGCACTGCAGTGGAGAAGGAGGGATTGAGGAGAAGAAAATGAGACAGCCCCCTCCCTCCTGTACTCTTCCTTCTCCCTCCCCCTCCCTCGCCTACTGTTCTCCTCGACTGGCTGGGTTATTTATATCCAGCAGGATCCAATCTTAGCAGCAGCAGTGAGGGGACAGCCAGTCAGGGAGAGCCCGTGCATCCCCCTCGCACTATTTTTAGTAACAGAACAGCTTCAAACAGCAGCACTAAGCTATTCTGGTCTCTGTGTTTTCGCTCTGTCTCGTGCCGCACCAGCCGAGGCACAGGCAGAGGGTGAGTTTTGGAATATGAAATGTACAGCAGTCTATATTTAAAACCAGTGTGAATGGGGCCGTGAATAGCCTTTTTGTACATGACCTTGTTTGAGGTGAGAGAGCCTTCAGGGTGCAGATTCGAGGCATATACTCGATTGAATTACAAATGTGTTTTACAAATGTACGTTTTCAAGGCTGCACTTTTGACAGCAGCAGAATGTATTTACACAGTGAATGAGATGTGATACACAGACAAACATGAGCCGTGGTATTATTATTTATTGATGCCTTTCTCAAATTTCAGAAGGCAAATGCAAACTATTTCTGTAATAACATATTTGATTTTTTACTGTGTTTTTACCTTACAATTTGTGTTGAACCACATAAAATAAATGAATGACAACAACTGCATGAATCGGGTTCACTTAGGCAAATATGACTCAGTATGTACTCAGTGCATCACGGTCAAAGGTGGTTGCTAGTGTGTGTAATTAGAACTGAGGGGAGGAAAAACAAATATATTTCCAGCTTTATGGAAAATAATAAAACAGTATTTACTTATGATGGGTGTGCAACCAGCCTCAAAAGCATTTCCATCTGTTGTGATCAATTACAGGTGATTTTATTGCTCAAAAATATAAATATAATATTTCAAAAGCAGGTGGCGGGTCTTCCACCAACAAAGTTACTTAGAGCACCTTTAAATTACATTTGTTGAATTTTTCTTTTTCCTGACTTAAATCATTCTGAGAACACTGCCGAAAACAGTATAGCACAGCAAATAAAAAACATAATAGTATTCCCCAGTACTATAAAAACTGGTTAGTTAGCTCAGATATTTCAATCATTTTCCACTTTATTCATCCATCCAACATCTGAATGACTCATGACCAACATAAAGCCACACAAAGCCAATTCATGCGCCATTTCTGCATTACATAACACTCACGTCTGCTCCGTGGCCCTCTCTCAGGTTGTAGGTGAGGTCGTGTTGAATCTCGCTGATAAACTTTTGGGCGTATTCTGGATACAGACGCAGTACCTCCCTCAGGCCCTTCAGGCTGATGTACTGCAGGTCACAGTAGGTCAAAGCCTTCACGTTGGCGTTGGTTTTTATCACTTGTTCTTTAGTGAGAGAGTCCGAGCCGATCAGGTCTCCTTTACCTGTGGAGACAAGAGGCATTAATCTTATTAAAGTAAACGTATTATGCAGTTTTTTGGATATTTAGTATTAATCTATAACATGTGCCTCTTGACTGGCACAAAGAGACAAGACCACATCACACCCACTTTAATATCCTTGCACTGGCTCGCTGTGTCTTATCGTATTGATTTTAAAATCCTTTTATTTGTTTTTTTAAATGCCTCCATGGCCTTGCCCCACACTATGTGTCCAACCTGCTTCAGCCCTATTCCCCTGCTCGCTCACTCAGGTTGACAGTTCATTCTTTGCTAGTGGTCCCAAAAGAGAAAACTTAGAGGAGACTACGGCTTCTCTGTTGTGGGTCCAAAACTCTGAAATGCTCTGCGCCTGCACCTTAGACAGACTGAGTTGCTTTCAGCTTTTAAATCAGCTCTTAAAATTCACATGTTCACATCAACGTTTCACTGTGATTATTGTTGACTTTTTAGTGTCTGGTGTGTTTTTATGCATCTATGTTTTTGCAATCTGTGTCTATTTTATTATCTTTTATAATTATTGTTGTGCACTACACTTGGTCAACTGTGTTGTTCTTAAAGTGCGTAGGAAATAAAGTAGAAGTTAGGATTACATTGTGGCAGGCAGTGGATTTTCAACACAGTTATAACTTAGTAAAAATATCAATTTTACATGGTCTGTTCCCCTTAAGTTTTCGTGCACAACATTTATAAATTGTTCTTGTTCAAAAAGAGATAAGGATATTAAACTTTGCAAAGTTGATAAAAATCTATTACAAATATACACAGAGTCTGAGCCATAAATCATCAAAGGCCGGAGATCAAAGTAGCGACTCTGAAAAAGCAAGAAAAATATATCTACAAAAATAAAGTACCTGATGCAGCAGAGCCTTGAGTACCACTTGCACCAGGTCCTTGACTGTGAATGACAGCTTGTTAGCGGTGAAACAAACCACAAACTCCAAATGCTCCCAGTCTGGGTCCTATTTATTATTGGCTATAGTAAAGTTCCCAAGAGAGGCAGCAAGTTTGTATCTATTGCATCAAAAAGTACTCAGTGTCTGCACATAGGGGACATGCTGTAGTGGTGTTTAATAACAGGAAAAAGTGCCCAGGTGGTGTAATTCAGTTGATAAGGCAAGAATGTAGCCTGAGACGTGAAAGGTGCATTGTGTAACATTTCTGGTAGAGGGCTGATCACCTGCCTTTCTCCATGGGGATGTGATTGTTTTGCCTTCCACAATACGCTATTCAACTTGGCTATTTAATATTTACTTAGAGTGTCCATGGAGTTGTTGTTGCTATGCCTTGAATAGTCCACAGTATGACATTAAACTTTACATTTGACACTTTTCCCGGTGTTATCTTTGAGTTATGCTACGAAATCTCAAAATGAAGCATGATGATAAGAATACTTTATTATATGTGGGAAGTTAAATATAAAAATAAAAAATAGGTTCATAGATGTCATTCATAGTCAATAAACCAGAAGATGCAATCAAAATGTTATTTCAGTCTTTGTTTTTGATCTCTTATACTTTTATAAAATGAGAGCAAATGATTCTGTATTGTTTAGAATAACATTACATAACATAGAGTTCCTAAGATATGCAAACAAATCATCAAATAAGCAATTAACATAATACATAGCTCTTGTTGAGAATGGCAATTTAATAGTTTTGTACAGTCTTTCTCATTATGGGTTGATAGTTCTAAATTACCTCTGAAACCATTTATTTTGAAATTTCTCTCATTTGAATATCTTTACTTTCCAAATTAGCACCATTTTATAGTCTTCAAAAGTCAGAGTGAACAGCTGCACAAATTGTTATTTATTTTTTATTTCATTATTTAGCAGTCAATTCAGTCACATAGCAAAATTTCCATTAAGTGAATCTGGATCATAGACCGCATAAAGAAGTGGACTAAGTGAGTGTGACATCACCCATAGTGTCTAGCTCCAGTCAAATGAGGCTCATCGAGGCTTGACATTATAGGGAAGAATTGCGAGCCAAGTTCCACATTAGAAATTGGAATTGATTTACAGAAAAAAACACTGAAATAAAAACAAAAGGATCATGTAGAGAGAGATAATACGAGCAAGATCAAAATGAGGAGTAGCAGCAGCAGTTACAGAGAGTCTATGATCTGGATTCATTATTCAGTTAAATAGTTTGTACTTCAATAAGATTACCACCATTTATCTGATAATTTGAACACTTTATAAAGCATTTTCTAAATGAATACTAACTAGACATTTCCACAGTGTGCAAATGTATTTCCATCTGTCTGGTATCACTGATGAAAGGAGGAACCAGGGAATCAAGTGCATCTTTCTTTTTTAGGACCCAGTATTTATTTAAACTACCTGCCAGTTTACATAAGCCTAAATAGCTACACACTGGTGCTTGTTTTACCAGACTCACATGTTCAGTGTAAACCAGTAATTAGCCTGCCCATGTGAACAGCGCAGGTGATACTCTGGGGGGCTTTGGCTCCATCCACACTTCAGTATTAATAATCAAGGTGTTTAAATAATGCAATGTTCACATTTATTATTAAAACCAGCAGCGGTGCATTCAGTCTATCAACGTGTGTTATGATTGAGATCAAACATGGGGCTGGGGGCTTGGCATTTCCACATAAACCCACTTCATCTCTCCATCCCTCTCTCTCACAAAACGCATGCTACCAACCATCAATTCAGTGCATCTTGACCTTTATAGAAGCAGACTTGTACATCCAGTGTATTTGTCATAGACTGTGGCATAAATACAAAATTCTTCTCAATTTCCTCTGTTTCCTTGTGACTGACACATATTGGCACAAACATTTCAGGAAGTCTTGTTTGTTGGATTAGTTGTGCTGTAGCTTAGGAGGAAATTAGATTTGAACGTGCAAGACGGCCTGCTAAAGCAATTATACTAAGCTGTTTGTACAGGTGCACCTTTGTGATACTGCAATAGCCCACTAGGTTATATCTTATTCACCAGTGGCTTAATAATAACTGTCTATAGTAGCCAATAGCAAATACAAAGCCATTCACTGTGAGATCATATACAAATATTGAGAGAATAACTAAATATACTGAACAAAATACTACAAAAGTAAATTTATTTCCAATTAAATTACTTAGAGTGCTGGAAAAACATCACACTGCACACTGCACTCAAGTTTTGGGTAGGCACAACAACATAGCAGTTTTTTACTCTTAACATATAGCATTTTTTACCATAAAGTTTAAACAAAAAATGTTTTTATTAACTTTCTTTTTTGTAACTAGAGCTCAACAGAGACAGACAACCAAGGGGCTAATCAGCTGACAATTAATAATGAACATAAGACCACTAATCGGAAGAATGCTCTGAAAAGGTATTAAGTTACAGAATATTGAATACCTGCATTAAAATGTATTTCGTAATTATTCCGATTCATGGTCCAATCAGACTACTGTATTTTCAATATTTTTACACAGAGTTGAGCATATATTATAGCGTAAAGACATATGTAAAAACATAGCTTTATATTTGTTTTACTGTTTGTTCTGCATTTCCTATCTCTAATTAAAGGAAGGAAAATTTACATATATGCTGACAGAGAAATGTTTTGCATTTTTCACACACTAATATTGTACAGTGTGAAGCCTAAATTTGTAATATGTTTGATTTTAAAACGGTAACTTTATTCTGAATGCCACCACATGAAAAATTTACTGTAGCGGAATACAGTTATCCCAAATTAGTATTAAGAATATATATCACCAGTACATTTATTCAGTTACTTCTCCAACATTGTATAAGATGTGTAATTCAATTTTCAAAGTGAGACTTTGAAAATCAAATATTCTGCAACCTGTCTTCATAACTTAGCAATTTCTAATATGGTGTGAATATTAGCCTCAGTCATGCCTTTAAACTATTAATATTAGATTTTTATTTATCATAATTTTTTAAGTCACTGAGAACAATTAATGCTGACTTCAAGGACTATTGAGCTACATAGAAATAGCAGTAAAGGATAATTAAATCTAGTGTTACCTATAGAAAAAGCGATCATATATGTATATCGGATATAAATTTACACTTGCAATATTGGGATTCATCAAACAAGGTTTTAACTTCTATAGGTCTATGTTACCATTTCTGTTCTTCTTGTATGACAGATCCAGCCCATGTAAAAGTCTTCCTATCTCTTTCTATAGTATCCATCTATCACACGAAACCTTTAAAGTAGTGAACCCTGCTGTGGCTACAGATCTCCTCTTCACTCACTCACTCCCCAGTTACACGCTGTCATGTGTGATCCACTTCCTACTGCACTGCTCAAGCTGGACCATGCCATTACTCTATAAGACCTCTGTCCTCCCAACATTGTCCACCCTGAAACTCATATCCATCTGTCTAGTTTTGATTTTTGATTTTTCTGTTCCACTGCAGCAAGATCCCATTTTCCCCAGATGAAGTGTCTCCACAGGTCTGATAGAACAGAACTTAAGCCAGCACCCTGGACTTATTACTTCTGTCAACGAGGATGTGAATCGGATGTCTTTGGAGAATTGAACAGGAACTAGACTTGACATGTGTTTTCAGTATTTTCGGAAATGTACTATGAAGGTGAATTCTTTTAAATGTCAATGATAAAAAAGTGGTTGACCTAAAATGTGTTCACATTTAAAGGATTTATATTATACTATATTCTAATCTATCTTATAATGTAGTTTCTTCATCAAAAATATACATAAATATATAGTTTAATTCACATATGTTGACACACAAACTCTGCACATTAAGTCTAATTTCTTCTCTCACACAGAAAACATTTTGTTCCTCCTTGTGATGTCATGTGGTAATACAAGAAGTGCTCCATTGTGTTTTTAAACCCCATACACCTTCACTAGAATCATTTGGATAATTTAAGACCTGGAATTGCCAATCTTTACTGAACAAAAGGTAAAAGGTAGCTGCTTCATCACATCATATGGTAGAACAGAGGTTTTGGAGATATAGACAAATTAATAATGATGGATTAATCAAACATGTGTGAATGAAACAAAATACTACTCCAGGGATGTTTCATAAACATTTTGTTTATGGATTGTTTGTTAGCATAACAAACAATGTGGATCATGAAGACCTTTCATTGTTGAAAGTGGAACAGAAACAGCCTGTTGTGTGTCTTGAAATTGCTATTTTATAAATGATTGATAATGTTTGGTGTGAAACAGGCACACATGTCATTCTCACCTTCATTACACATGCAGCTCAACGTCTCAGAAATCATAATCATGCTACTTCGTCTCATTAAGTCCTGGCTTGACAGCTAATTGTCTGTTCAAGCAAAGGTGCCATTTTCATCCAATTTTCCATCAAAGCTATTTTGAATAATGTCTTTGAAATAATTGGCGCCCTCTGTTGCAACTAGGGATAATTAGCTAGCAGCATGTAATTTTGTAACTCAAATCAAACATAACCTTTGGTTAAGCTTCATACTTTCAGCAAAGGTTGAATGATTTAAATTAACACTTTTCATTATACAAGCTGAGGAAAGGATAATAATTTGTATTTTCAAATTCTGCACTGTAATGTTGTGCATTTCTTTGGCCCCCATTTATGATTTTCTGATTGAATTTCTTTGGTTTAACCAAACATTGAGCTGTTTGAGAGTTTGGAGCCTATTCCTGCAACTGGGGTCTGGAGGAGGAGGGCACCCACGACAATGATCACAACAGAAACAGTGACTGAAAGCCTTTCTGTCCATAAACAAAAGGCTTGTGGTGTGACTGAATGACTTGAGCTTTAGGTGGGCCAACAGTGACAAACAACAAGTAGGCCAAATAAAAAGTACCTTAACCTTAACTCAGTCCAGACTGAGGATTCCATTCATATACTGTACAAAGTTATCTGGCACAATCTAACACAAAATGCTTCAAATGAATTCACTGTGTAGGACCTCTGATGTTGGACCTACCCAGAATAGCAAGCACAGTGTTGTCTTTGAGCACCTCCATAGAGCCGGAGCAGACAAAGTAAATGGCCTGTAGCGCATCTCCCTGGCGAATGAGGAACTCTCCCGGGGCGCAGAAGGACGTCTTGATGATGAGGGACAGTGAGCGCAAACACCCCCTACTGGCTGACTCAAACAGTGGCAGCTGGAGGAGCTCTTTGTTCAGATGCATGGCGATATCTGCTCGCAACTCGTCAGGAAAGTCCTTTAGGAGCTGGTGGGAGAAGACTGAGGTTAAAGGCCAAATTATATAATATGTTTTATCCTCACAGTGCTCTGGGTGGGCACTATTTATCCAGGGTTGGGACTGACACAGACTTGAACAGTTTTGTCGCAGTAGTAAGACACAACAGAACCAATAGTTACATAGAAGCTGTAGTCCAAGCTGAGTCATTTATATTAATAAAGTGGTAATTGAAAGTAAAAGACTTGTAGTTCTTGGAAAATAATGCAGCATACTTTGTGAGAAATTATAAAATCTATTTAATATTAAAGTGGTCACTATCCGATGACCTTGTAAAACCTTTATTCAATTGGAAAAATGAGGCAAAGCCAATTAAAGAAGTACAAGAAACTCACATTGAACAATACAAATTATAATTGCCTAGCTTCTCCGCAGTTAGTCGTTTCATTGTCAGTATCTCACATTTGTGTCTAATAAAGATTATGATGTTGTCTAAATTAGGTACAGCACTTTTAAACAGGTCAGATCTGGTCCTTTCTTAAACTTACTTAGCTTCATATAATTCACAGTTTGAGTCAGAGCACAAATCAGTCAGATAGAATTGACCCTCACCTCGCTGACATCTATTCCATTGTTGACAGACCACATTGTCTGGAAACATTCAAGCATGCGTTGCTCAAGGGCTTTGGGCAGGCGGTGCACCCTGATGAAGTCCTTCAGGTCCTTTGTGCGTGTGTGGTACAGCGAGCGCCGTGAGTACATCCTCTGTATGATGGCAGTCACGTTACCGAAAACCACTGCATGCATCAAGGCTAAAACACACAGAAAAATATATTTGAAATATATTTAAAAGCATTGCACCAGAGGGAAAAAGCAGAGTTAAAGTGACTGTAGTTAAGCAGAAAGTGGTTTCAATTTAATTACCAACGGCACAACAGTGTTCAATGATTATAAATGTTCAAAGGATACAAGGAACAAAGTCCTTAAGAGGATTGCTGTGTAAGTGTTATTGTTGATTCACTATTTGCTAATTAACTCAGCAGGACAATAGTCAAGCCAGAGGTGTTGTACACATGAAATATCTAGAAATATGTTGAGCAGTAAAAATAGAAGACTAAAAGTGCAATGCAGTGGCAGTATCACACCGTAACAGTAGTGATAAAGCTCTATTCAAATAGTACCCTATATGTACCTATCTTACAAATGTAGTCAAAAATGCAAAAAATCTATTGTTGTACACTCTATGAAAATGGACCAATGGGTAAATCCAAATTCAAATCCACTTAAATTGTATTTTTTTAAGCATGAGTTTCCAAAGTACTGCTCATAGATTACATTAAATTCCACCCACTGTTACAAAGATAATACAAACAAGTCAAAGCTACAATAAATAATAATAATAACATAAAAAATATAGCAGCAAGTGGCAATGATCGCTCGCTCATGCCTGCGCCATTCCTATGCTGTATCCTGCACATGCTGTGCCCTGAAAACACTGCGCCCTGCAAATGCACTTAACCCCTAACCCTTAACCTAACCCTACCTTAACTCCTAACCCTAGCCCTAACCCTAAATGTAGCCCTACCCCTAACTGTACCCCAATTCTAGGTCTAACCTTACCCCTAGCCCTAACACAATCCTCGGTCAACCCTAATCGTAACCTTAACCCTCGCCTAACCTTCGCTCAACTTATAATGCCAAATGCACTCAGTATAATTTTATATATATTTATATTTATTTGTAACTCCTGTTTGCTCAACTTTGCTATACAAGTCACACAAATAAAAAGTACCCCATAGACCTGTGCACTGCCATTGGCCCTCTGAATGTAACTTGCTGAGAAGGCATCCTGGAGCGGGCCACCTACACAGCCCAGTGCAGCCCTGACTAATGCGTTCACATCTGAATGACTGTTCCCTCCGGCACATTGACCAACAGAGCAGATATACTAACTCTGCAAAATACTCCACAGCTGCCAAGCACACCCAAGGAGATCACAACTAATAACAAAACTTTGACATAAAACTTCAATTGTACATGTACTGTTTTTGCAATTATGAAAATGTATAGAAATACATCTTTAAAGGTGCACTATGTAACTTTCTGATTGGGGGTCTGTCATCTGCTTCTTTCTATGGATATGCCATTGCTCTATCTGGAGTGTTCTACAGTATGACAATAAATAGCTCTACCTTACATTTATTAAATTACAGGTGCTTTAATAGCTTCAAAATACCTGAAAAAAGCATTATAAATATGATCGAGTTTTGTCTCTCCACAGATTTGGTCTGGTTTGGTCTCGGTGTAGATGAAAAGGTTTAATACCATACTGTGAAACATTCCAGAGATGTTATTGCTATGACAGGAATGTTCCACAGTATGGCATTAAATTTAATTTTCTGCACCAGGCCAAGTTACAGGTCAGATCTGTGTGGAGGCGAGCCCACTGACAGTAAGCAACATAAACATTCATCACCAGCATCATACTAGGGAAAATTCCAACAGCAATAACATCCTCATGGAGACAAATGGCCGCTTATCAGAAAGATTATGTAGTGCACCTTTAAAGGGGAGCATGATGTTTTAATGTTTTGGTGTCCTTAAAATCATAATCAGTGATTCTTTAGTCTGCCAAATTTTCCAAAGTGCCACTGTGAAAATGGATTGGAACCCTTACATGTAAAGTGCTCAAGTCAAGTCGGTATAAAAGACTAGTGAAAGTGTTTTTTTTCCCCAGGTGGCTATTATGTGAACGACAAAAGATGTTTTTTTTCTGAACCTGGGAAAGAACAAATTGTGCAATACTGTGTGCTGATGTCCCACTGTCAGTAGATAATAGATAGAGAAACTAGAATATAAAACTGTAACAGTAGATCAGGACATAGTAAGAAGAATGGGTTTAGAACAAGGCAATATTTACAGTGTAGAAAAGATGCACAGTTTGTTAACTGTAAATTATTTTGTTAGAAATGCATTTAAAACTAACTATATAAAAGGTATTATGGGTTGAACCCATAATAATGCCTATTGTGGTGCAAGATATGGTGAGTTAAAATGAAAAAAAAAAAAAAAAAAAAGATTTACAAACAGTTGCACAGTTCAACACTCTAGCGGCAGAAGTTTGAGACAAGTCAAATTTGTCAAGTTAGCACGTCGATTTAGAAGTATTTCCTACATTTTTATAAATCAAAATCTGACATTACTATGGACTATGTTTAGCGTTATAAAACATAGCCCATAAAATTGTAGGACATTATGTTTTTGTTACATATATTATTATTACTTAGTAAAATACACAGTACAAAAGGAGAAACAATTGCATCTGGGCTATTAATACAAAAGAGAAAGAGAAAGGTAAGACCACAAACCTCCAATGAGCATGGTGCAGATGGAGAAAATCTTTTCCGAGTCAGTGTTGGCTGACACATTCCCGAAGCCCACGCTGGTCAGACTGCTCAGGGCGAAGTACAGAGAGGTCACATAGCTACTGCGCATAGAAGGACCCCCTGCCAGGACCCCCATGCCCCCGCCCCCTGCACCTGCCCCGGACACAACATCTGCTGCCGATATATTCCCAAAGTACTGAGAGGAGTTCCAGGAGGTCTGCGCCACCACCTCTGGCCCGGTCAGGTTCCACTGGCTGCTGTTGGGCTGCAGGCTGCTTACCACCCCCGGAACCAGGGTGGGAGAGGGGGACAGGAAGTAAGGAGTGCCCAGGCGCTTGGCCAGTTCATGCAGCCAACCTGAACAAGAGAAAAAAGTATATTAACCATAGCAAATAGGACCTGTCATACATGGAAACAAAAAACAAATATAGTCGCAAGTGGCAATGATCGGCCCGCACGTGCGCCAACGCTGTACCAACGCTGTGCAAACACTGCGCCCTGCATTTTTTTTTTGGCCATCTTTCCTATACCCTAAAGTTTCAAAAAAATACATTAATAAAATTTCACCCTATTGAAGCGTAAAACTACAACTTTTGAACACATATTTTTTAGAATGCATTAAAAATGAATGAGGACGGCCACACTGCCAACACTTGGTACGTGTATATTTCAGAAATAGAACCCTATTTGTTGATACTCTATGTGAGTGTATACGTGTATCCCCATCAAAATGCATAGAGCATTTGTCTGTTGTTGCATTTGTGCTTTTACCATGAGCACAGTGTTTTCCTGGGGCAGTTATGAAGCACAAGTTTGAATGTTGGGCAAATTTTGCCACTGTTCACTAGGTAAAAAATGTGTAAGAACAGTGTTCCGCTTTTTTCTATATACTGTATTAAACTAGTCATTTTCAAAAAGCTCTGGCACATTCCTGCGTCATGGTGGGTGTACCTGGTCACTACAGGCAAATCACTTCACATCATTTCACTTTCCGACTACTCTTATCATTGCATCGCTTTGTGATACTAATAGACCCTTCGCCAGCTTCTGGTGCTCAGACCTAAAAATAATGCCAACATTTCACTTTGTCTGAGAGCATCTCCAATCTTTTTTGGAATTGACATTCTTCATCCTTCAGAATAACTGATTAGGCATCATTAAAATTGTTTCATAAAATAGACAACAATCAAAATAGTTTAAACCAACTTTCTACAAAGAGAATAGTGAAACTAAGGACAGACAAGGCACAAAGGAACTAGAACAAAAGGTAAAGCTATATTGAAAAATGGACCGACAGAAATGATAAGCCGCAAGTTACACCAGGGGCAAAACAAATCACATTGCATATGTGTGTATGTGCAGACCAGGGCAGAGGATGCAAAGCTTTACATATTTATATTCCAAGACCAGTGTGACCTGTGTGTGTACACATGCATGTGTGCTTGCTCATGTATGTGCGTGTGTGTGAGTGTGTGTGTGTGTGTGTGCATGTGTTTACTACTTGGTGTGTACCTGCTGCTGTCATGTGTCACTGCCTGCAGACTCTGACAACTGAGCTGGGAGAAGAGTCACAACCAAACAAACAACATTAGAGGATTTAACACCTGAGTAGTTTTCTAATTACTTTGTCATTAGCAGCTCTTAACCTGTGCAGCACTCTGGAGTCACGGACAAGACGAAGGCTGAACTGTGTGTGTACTGATAACAAATAAGGTACAAGGACTTCCTTTTATCCCGTCACTCAGGGGGGAAACACAGAGCACTCTGTACATTACTCATGTGCGGGTTGTCATGTGATAATGGATTCTGAGATAACATTCACATACAAGCCACTCCCCCCATCTAATCTCAACAGTCATGCAGAAATACAGTGAATTATCCTATTCCAGTAACTCAACACCAGCCCATATCAATTTACATTAAAATATTCCCCTATATTACATCAGCTGCATTTAAATCAGAACTCACAAACCAGTGTTCTCTTGGTACCTGTCCCGAAGGACAAAGAGGTTACATTCACATGACATTGCAACAGTCTTTATAGTTTATAATTGAGCTGGAGAACACATCAGAATTCTAGGGTGGGATCCCTTGTTTAACTGTCAGATTGCAGATCTGTTGAACTGATCAATATATCAGTAATTACTGGGTCTATCCACATGACATCGTCTTCTCTAAACTCAAGTGCAGTGCATTAATTTTTTTGCAAGTGCTAGAAAGTGGTGCCATTATTCAAAAGCAACAAACTCATTTTGAATGTTGGAAAAACAACAAGCATTGTCATTGGGCTAAACATTCCATAAGAGCCAAATCTCAGCTAAATCTCTCTATAACGTATACAACCTTGAAACAGTGGAGGAGTCTGGAGTCTGGATAGACAGGCAACTGTACTGGGACCATTAAGTAAACAGCATGGTCTCTAAAATGGGAAGCAGTCTAGCAGCAATAAAAATATGTTCAAAATACTGTACTTAACTAAACAAATCATCCCATATGTCATTCAGAGCCCAGTTTTGTCTCATTTGGATCATTGTGCAGTCATTTGGTCAAATACTTCATTGGATAATGTGAGAAAATTACAGCTAGTGCAAAACAGAGCTGCACGTGTGGTGCTAAAATATGCTTTTAGGGCTAATGCTGCTAAATACATAAACTACTTTCTTGGCTTTCTAGATGGCTCTATGCAAAAACAAACTTTTTAAGAAATATTACTACAACTCAGACACACTGTATATTCTACCCCAAACTCACTTTCAGTAAAAATACTCATTGTTATTCAACAAGGGATTTTGAAGGGCAATGTTTCACTCTGTTTCAAAATGTAGAACGAATCAGGACCACCAAGTACATTGAAGTTTGCAGCAATGAAGGAATGGAATCATTTACCACTGAATATAAGGGGACAAAGTGGGGGTATAGGTTCAAAAAGCAACTCAGAAAGCATAGCTGGCAACAAATGTTGGAAACTATGTGAATAAAGCAAGTGTGAGCTGGTTTTCATGTAATTTCATGTTTTATCTGGAATCGTTATTGTTATTACAATTCCAGAAATTGTGTTTTTAGTTTTTATAGTTAGTTCGGTGTAAAAATGTAATTGTTTTTAGTTGGGTCATTGTGAAAAAAATTAAATGATCCCAAGAAGAGAAGCTGTTGCAATGTGCTGCAGATTTTAATGGGGATCAAAATAATCAAGACACTTGGCTGCTTGAAGATGTATGAACTTGAACTCATAAAAATAATATGGCAAGTTTATGGAGCCAAATAAACGAGGTTCAACACATATTCAAAAACAGTGACTTTTACATAATCAAATTCTAGAGAACTGTTACTATTGAAACAGTTGTATCAGGGAGCAAAAGTACCAAATAAGTTAGAGCTGATAACAATAACTCATGATACAAACTTTTGTGTTAAAACAGAGGCTTAAAATAAATAAAATAATGGAATAATGGATTGGACTATGAACCAAACATGACTATTTCACGCTCTGTGTGAAAGAACAGCCCTGTCTGCTGGTGTAATGGAGAGCAGGGTTTGAGATATATGACACTTCAGTGATGTTCACATAGAAACTGCAGTGTTCAGCCTCTGCCTCTGTCCATGGTGCTGAATTCACGATCACAAGCTGTCCATGGTGCTAGTTACTCCATAGCAGCTCACAGTGCATGCATGACACTTGTCCAGATTCTAATGTGTTTCAGCAGACTACTCAGGGAGGATATATGTAAAGATTCTTGAAAAAAGAAGAGATTTCACAGTAATCTGAAGGTGGGATTCTATTTCTAAGAATCTAATCTTGTCTTATCAGTTGTCACATAAAAAATAGATATGAAAAAATAAAATATCATATCTATTTTGATGTAAAGGTGACAAAGACTCAAAGTAATATACAATGTTATCTTTTTTTTTTTTTTAAATACACTGAACTGAAATGATTGCAGGTCTTTTGGGGTAAATGTAACATTATAAAAGCATACGCAGGCAGCCTGGCCTATATTTTTGTACACTTATTCAACTATATTTAGAGGTGTCACAAAAAATATTCACTCTTCACTTAACTCTCCAAAGGCAAAAGAGAATATTCACTTTGAGAACTAGAATTATAATGATTAAACGTCTATGTAATGGAGACAGCTATAGGCTAAGTAAAAGGTACTTTATAATTATCCATAATGTGCCTTAGTGTGCTATGATACTGTAATACTTGTCACTCTTCACTTTCTCTAATTCATGCTCCACGAAGCCTGACGTTCACAGCAGCAGTTATATGAACAGCCCTCGCTCTGCTCCGCTTTAAATATTGATGTCGAACTGTGCCACTGACATACACTATCTCCAAGTGACTGGCAGAGAAAGGGCCTCCGCTGTATGGACATGCCGATATCAGAGCGCTGTGGTGAAAGAGCCTGTGTCACCAATAGGTCAGCCTGGTCCTGTGTGTCCACTGGACGTTTTCTCTTTCTGAATGCAGTATTGATGGGGCATAAAGATACACTGACTGTGTTACGTACGATCAGAATCAGTGACAAGCCAAGAAGAAGAAGAAGGAAGTGAGTAGTAGTGTAATAATATAGTTATGAATTACTATGTGCACTGACCGTTACCCTTGAGAAGTTTAATGAAAACATCTATTGTATAGTTATGGTAATGAGGAATATATTATGGAGCAACTAATGATGAGTTTGACAAGAATAATTTGTGATGGCTCATTGAACTAAGAACGCACCAATACAGCTTTTTCTGTTACGATGCAGATGCTTTGGCTTTAAAAGCCAATATCAACCAATAATAGGGCAGAGACTAAATAAAGTGAAACTATAATTTATTTCCTTTAAACATATGGCGTATGGTTAATTTATTTATTTTTTTATCTAAACGTGCTTTGAAACTGTTATTTATCATTTTAAGTAACTACAGAACAATATCACTAGGTGTTTGGACCACAATTAATATTACACAAATGTATTGACCAAAATAGGATATTGACTGAACCGATATCTGATCAAAATGTTCAGTACCGTAGTAGTAGCAGTGATATCTGATACCAGTAACATATCGGTACATGGGACCTCATTAAATCAGGACCTCATTAAAACTCATTCCTCCACATCTTAGGCTCTAGCTACCCCCTGCTTTGGCCCTGTTCATCCCACAGTGTCACTGTCTCTAAACTACTCAACACATCTGTCTCTGAACTGTCTGTCCCTTTTTTTCTTCTATTCTTGTCTTTCCTAAATTTCTGTGAAGAAACAAACCCATTGTAATTACAGTGTCTCTGTGTGTCAGTGAAATGTGCCTCCTTTAGTTAATAGAGTTCATTAGATAAGAGAAGAGTCATCAGAAATTCAAATCTACAATTTAATCTGGGAAAAACATTATTTGGAAAGTTGAAAGTGTTCCTTTCCGTGCTCTGTGGATCTCATCTTCTCTTTATCCTTTTTTATCATGGCTGAATATTCAGAGTACACTCTGAGTAGCAGTGAAATGTGGCAGCAGTAAACAAATGCAGACTAAAAGCTTTCCGACCAAAGAGGAAATGGACCACAATTCTCTTTGGAGTAATAATACTCATCTACACAAGCTACTTTTAGACATCGGTAAATATCTAATGTAATGGCTTTGTATATAGACTATAAACACAAAGTAATATGCAGGCCCCAGGAAATAATTGATTTACAGTTAATGTGATACCATATATGCTACATAGTATAGCATTATTTTCCACAATATAATAATAATTATGTGCGTAATACAGACAAACTTTCTGTCATGCTGTTGTTTAGACTCTGCTGCAACAAGTAGTTGATCAAATAAAATCCTTGAAACATTTGTTTTCTTTCAAAAGTGACACTAAATATGAAGACACAAAGCCGTTGTCAAGAATTTCTTCAGGCTGCCAATATTATGTGTTCTGTGTCTCATACCAAGTGACTTTATGACCATATATGACCATATGCCCTTCTAGTATGTGGTTCAAGAACATTTCACCAGAGCTCCTATTGAATGACTTTGTCCTATCACATAAGTCTCATTATATGGCTGCTTATCTAATCCTTACTTTTGACAACTATTTCTGAATTGAATTCAACTTTGAGGATCAAACTTTGCTGCTTAATACCATATATATCCTGTTAATCAAAACATTTATTAAACTCAAAAAGCCTGCCTTATGCATGATTAGTATAAAGAACATATATAAAGAGCACTGACCAATGTCCCAGGACCCCGGGCTCCCGATCTCCCTGCGTCCGATGAAGTACCACACACAGGCCATCCAGTGTGCCAGCAGCCCAAACATGGACATGAGCAGAGTCAGCACCACTGCACTGTACTGGGAGTAACGCTCCAACTTCTGCAGCAGCCTCAGTAACCGCAACAACCGCACCGTCTTCAGCAGGTTCACTCCAAAGTACTACAAACAAATTATTACATGAATACGTTTATCAGGTAGGAAAAGGACTTTGCAACAGTGGCCATAAAAAAAGTAATAATCCTAATAAATAATCAAGTTTCCCAAGAAATAGATCTGATTATTGCGGTGTGTTTACAAGCACAAAAGAAATCTGTTCTGATCTGATAATCACAAACACATGTTAGTCAATTAGTGGATTTGTAGATAATGGAGTAACTGTTGTATTTGGAAGGCAAACAATGAATTTCAAAATTAACACGTCTAATCTTGCATAATTTTCTGCACATGTGCGAACAATGAGAAAGAAATCAGACTACTCACATCTGATGTTTACTGACTGTTTACGTTACATTACAATAATTTAAAATCAGAAAAAGATTAGATTTTTGGTGTGCATGTAAATACAGTCACTGCTCTATTAGATTCTTTGGTCAACTTGTTGTTTCAGAAAATTCTAATTTCAGTGGATCAACAAGAGTATGAATAATTTAGTTGCAGATTTTGATCTCTTTTGGAGAGTGGAATTTTAGACCAATGATACATCTTTCAATATTCAAAGCTATCTTTGCATATTACTGCATATAAGAATCTGTTAAGTGATTGTACGACTTTATGTCAAATGCAATTCAGCCTAAAGTTTTTTTTTTGTTGTTTTTTTTTTTCATTTCTGAAGCATGGGGGAAATCAAACTCAGCATCATCTTGGCTTGGCTCGGGGCCAGGTGTCTGCAGTGGAGGAGTTTGGCTGTGGTGTGGATGTGAGACTCACAGGGGAGGGTTTGACATTATGCTCCATTGTGTTCTGTCTCAAAACTTGGCACATGGAAAATGAACTATTGAGATTCATAAGATTGTCCTTTCATAGCCGATATAAGATGAGAGGGCTGATTTGCCAACCCCCTGTATTGTGTCACAGATGTCTGGTAAGCTTATTGATGAATATAAACAAGTATTACGCCCCCTGGAGGTGCACAGAGGCATGACTCACCACACTGACGTTGAAAGCGTACAGCAGGTCAAAGGGAAGAGCCGCGATGAGGTCCACAAACAGCCAGGTGGTGACATAGTGGACACAGATGGAGCGGGCGTCATACACCACCTGACCAGACGTGCTCACAAAGGTAGTGCGGAAGTTTAGCACAATGTCTGAAAGAATTTACACAGATGAATGGTTTTCAGATTTTACAATTGTGAACGCGTTTTTCCAATTACTTACATTGTATTTTCCAAAGAAATACTTTTTTTTTTTTTTTTTTTTTTAAATCCACACATGTTTAACCTGAACCTGACAAAAAATGAGAGGATTAACAACTACTTCATTATTATAATAGTCGAATGGTAATAGAGCTATACAGTATATTAGATATATTAGACAATGGTAGACCCAAAAACCAGAGGTCAAGTGTCCATTTGTGCTGTATATGTTTTTTTTGTTTTTTTTTTTCTTTGAGACAATTTGAGGCAGTTTGGGAAGGCAGGATGAAAATAATTTGTTCAGTTGTTTGCTTTAAAACAACTATTCTACACAATATGAACAGTTTTGGTTTCTTTAACCGCCTTATTTTTATTATTAACAAAAGTGTAACCTGAGCTCAAAGCCATTCCCAACATATACGTTGCGAGTTGGCTTCCACTCACTACTACTGCTTTGTCACTACTACAGTGCCATACTACCACAAACACTAATTGAAATAATGTACACATTTTGTCATAACTTAGCTTAACCTTTTATTATTCCAAAAAGAAATTAACTGACAAATCTCTGTAACTTTACTGCAGGGCGCCTATAGAGTTTTATTGTTGCCGTTTGTGCCATTCGGTTCCATTAAGCTAAATGGTCCTTTAAAGTGCACTCATAAGTTTTGTACAGTGAGGTGGACGGAGACGAACTCTGAGGGAAATGAGTTTGCCATCAGACATAATTGTCCAGTGTAATGCCTCATATCCTTTTACTGCTGAGTGGGAATAATAACAAAAAGTACAATTAAACTTTGGTATTGACAAATGACTCTCTTGCAACTTGTTACTGTTTTCTTTAGGAATATGATGAGACAGTTTGTACGAGTTGTATGAATACAAAGTCAAGCACAATTATGTAAAGGCTTTTAAGGATTTCAAAAGATGGCTGAAACAATACAGCTCAGTTGTGATACATTTGATTATTGTGTCACATTATGTAATTCTTGTTAGCTTCTTTTTTTCTTTTTGGGAATGCTACAGCAAAAATCCCCCAGTGTGCACTTGACTATGACAATTTGGCATTGATTTGATACTACCCCTTATGGTAATTTGTCAAAATCTGCATAAAATATTATCAACTACCTGTCAAAAGTTTGCACTCACCCTTAAGGTCAATGTTTTTTGCTAAATGTTTACTACTTTCTATTTTGTGGATACATATAGAATACATCCAATACATGAAATAAGATACCGTATATGGAATTATGTAGCAAAGAATGATATAGTAAAGGGAATGGGAGAGTGTGTTCGAACTTTTGACTTGTATTGTAAGTTCAAAAACAGCATCAGGCAAAGGTTTGCACACACTGGGCCTGATCTTGCCCCCGATCTTAGCACTAGTGCAAGTGTGGAGCGTGGAGCTCTAAACAAGAGGTGTGCCGTGGCTGAATATCAGGTGGAATGGAACAGAATGAGGGCTTGGTGTGGCACGTTCAGTAAATTCTCAGAATCGTAAAAATAAACATCAAACTAGTCCACTGAAAAGCAATGTGGAAATATATTAGGATGATAAATGCTTTTGTGTGTCTGCATGAGAAGGGAGCTAAGTGCGCACAGAGTGTTCGAAACACAAAGACTGCAGACATTACATTACATTACATCACTGGCTGTAATTTTTAAACACCACAGCGGTCATAGTTCAGATGTCATCACCATATATGTACCTGTACCATCCCACTCCAGCCTCCAGCAGAGTACAGCCCGACCTGGGACGCCTGCCCTAGTGCTCAAATTGGGGCAAGATTGAGCCTACTGTTTCATTCAATGTCTTCTTTTTTCTTACCACTTTCTACTTTTTATATACATACAGAAAACATCAGATGTATGAAGCAAAATATATAAAATAATTTAGTAACGAAAAACGTAAAAAAAAGTTAAATAACTACTAAATATTTTTCAGCAAAGCAAAGGAAGACTAATTTGAGGATCTGAATATAAAATATATTTGTAAATTGTAGCGCTACTTTTCTTTGCTTCATAATCTTACTTCATATGTTTGATGTCTTCTGTATAAAAAAAGTAGTAAACAAACTGGTAGTGTACTTTAAAAGTATACATATTATACAAAAGTCTAGTAGTATATATATATATATATATATATATATATATATATATATATATATATATATATATATACACTAGTAATAGTAGTATAAAAAAAGTATATTTAAAAGTACAATTTCCATCTCTTGATTTATCAACATACACATTTTACTAGCAAATCTACAGACAAAAATTGAAATACTGACCTAAAATGAACAGGATTTCCACCAGGATGTCGCTGACGCTGGGGGGGCTCCGTGGGGCGTTGATGTTGCCCTCGTCCCGTCCCCCTCCCACAGTGAAACACACGTTATAGGGCACAGTGACGGCCACATAGAAGGTGGCCAGAAGAATCAACCAATCCCAGCCCGCCTTGAACGTCCCATAGTGAAGGAGGATGAAGCGAGATTTCTGGATGGCCGCCACCTTGTACTCAGGGATCGGGGGCTTCTCTCCAAACATGTTCTGGGTCAATAAATACAATATACATAAAGATTACACATAATAACATCGAAATCTGCCTAATATGCACCCACCTCAACAACATTTAAAAGTTACAGGCTGCTAAAGACCTTGAACACTCCCCAAGGGCTGTAGTTTTGGAAATGCTCTGACCTAGACAAAATATGACTTGTTTTCACACTCACAAACAAGTAGAACAGTAAAGAGAATTTTTCATACAGCTTGTTCGAAAACAGCATGTTTTGGATAACTTGGGTATTAAGAATTCAGCAACTCTCTTGGTTCATCCTTCATTATTATTTGCAGTGTAACTGATCTTGATTGTGAATCTTTCTCAGAACAGATGAGTCTGCGTTTTTACCCACTGAGATCAGCAGAAATCAGTGCACCATGACCTAAAGTCTCACCACAGTAGCGTATGAGTGGTGACCTTGAGACCATCTGCTACATGTGTACAGCCTGATGCTGCAGCTATTACTGTGACAAACTAAATACAGGAAGAAATAAACTGGTAAACTCTTTAATCTGTGGTACATGCCACTGATTATGGTTCTGTCTTTCACATATTACTGCAAACAATTTTATTTTTTTGCAAATGAGGCTGCCCATTGCACTGAACTGTCAGACACAGCTCCGCTCCAGCTCAACCTTGGGCCGTCACAGTCCGTAATCCAGTGCTCTGAATGCATACGGCACTCACATTGTTGATCTTGAGTTTGCTCTTGTCCTGTTTCTGCAGGTGTCCAGAGAGGTGATAGAGAACAGCCCTGCTGCGGCGGCGGTTTGCATTGAACCCTGGAGGTCGAGTGACCTGGTGCACCTCCAGCCCGGTCTCTTCATCTGAGGAGCACAAAGAACTACTGATAGAAGCAGAAGTAGCAACTTCAGAGTTTTTCAAAGTATATATATCAACAAATATTGATTACTTCTTTATTTTGAATATGCTTTACGTCTCTCCCAAGAAAAAAACAAATACTTTATTTAGAATAATGTAAACAGTGCTATATACTGTTTGTAACCATTCATCACTTACCAGTAAAAAGACTGTAGACAGCAATATATGGTAATAATATTCAAGGACATATATATATTTATATTTTATGTTTTCAGACTGAGATGAAGTAGCTTGACATAAACAAGTGGCAAGAGGGAGGAAAGAATGACACAAGGAAAACAAAACAGGTCGTAGTCCCTTTTGGGCATGTGCTACACAGTCCCTGCAGTCAGAAAAGTCCATTTATTTTGACCATTGGCTCTCACATCACACACTGCTCAGGACAATCAGTCACTTTGTTTGTTTCCCCAATAGATTTATACCAATTCCCATTGTTGGTTGAGCAAATTTGATCCTTTAGTCATATTTGAAAGGGTGGTGCTGTGTCTAAATGTATTATGTAACCCTATAATTGTGCTTCCTTCGATTTTAGCATTAATGAATAATCCACTCCATCCCTATTACCAAGTCATGTTTGGCAAATACCCTCCCTTGTAACCCAATCATTTTCATTTGGGCCACTAAATCCAATTTGCTCATTGTATCAGTACAGGATATTTGAAATGGCTTTGATGCAACAGAAGACAGAACTGAGTGTGACAATCTTTCTCTCTGTAAAAGGCTTTATAGTAGTCTATAAACTACAGTAATAAATAGTACACAATGCTTTTTAAAGTTAAGGATAGAGTATGAAGGGACAGGAGCACAATAATAGTAGGTCTACAGGGTTAAACTACCAAACTTAATGGTACCAGGGAGATAAAAGTGGGCAGAGATTTAAGGCACACTCACAAAGATTAAAGCGGCAGTGCAAAAGGTCACACAGACCGATGGCAAACGGTTACCAATGGCGACGGGAAACTCGGGTTGAACTCAACAAGGTGAGCTTTCAGTAAAAGGGTCACCCTATAGAAATGACTCAGGCTGCCGTGAAGGGCGCACTTGGACTGCTGATTAAGAGGCTATAGACACACCAAAGCGTACAGCGTTAGTGAGAACATGGGTGGAATTCATGTCATTTAACAGCGCACCGTTGCTATACATCCACTACTGAAGTTTTATTTTCTGATCTGTTATAATGTTGTTTCCTTATCACAAACATATCTGGAGTTGTGTTTTGTTTCATTCACACATATTTAACACATAAAAGTGCTTTCTCTTAAACAGGAAATACTCTGTTCCACCTTGTGATGTCATGTAGTAATACAATAATACAGGAGGTGCTCCACAGTGTTTTAAGCTCCATATACCTTCATTAGAATCATTTGGATAATTTCAGCCCAGGAATTGCCTGTCTGTACTAAACAAAAGGAAAAAGGCAGCAGTTAACTTGAAACTACTACTACATAACATCACAAGGTGGAACAGAGAATTTTGAGATTTGAAGGTGTAGACTAATAAAGGATTACTCAAACATGTGTGAATGCAACAGAACATGACTCCAGGTATGTTTTTGATGAGATAACAACATTATAACATGACTTAAAGTTCACAAGAGAAAATTTTGCATAATATAGGATCTTCAGACTTGTTTGAGGCCAGTTTAGTCCAGAGGTAGTCTTGGGTTTGTCCTGTTCTAGTCCTGGTTAATCCTGCACCATAAACTGGTTTCACAATTACAACAGTCAACTTGGACTGTGCCTTTATATTATTTATAACATGTCTAACAATCTTTATCAGTTGTGAAACTATATGCATAATGAATTGTGAGGTCGTTTACAGTCTAACACCATTACCCTCTCCTGACAATGTTTTGAGTGTGAATGACTGGTAAGTTACATCTTATCATTTCTCTTTAAAGAATGATTTCCTTCAAAGCTCTTTGTTAGGTTAAAATTATATTTAATTCAGCTTTCTGACAGTTTTGTTTCAGAACTCCCAGGTTTCTTGCAAGCGAGGTGAGACATCTTTTTCAAAGTCATCCTCATGGCCTCTCTTTTGAAACCCTTTCTTGATATTGGACCTGTTTCCTGATCACTTGTGTCATGATGATTGTGGGGTGTCATGAATCCAAAACCAGCCTGGGCACAAATTCTTAAGTTTTTCTTCTGTAAGTGTCTGAGTCTCCTACAGTGTGTGAAGTGCACCCAAATTTGGCTGTGACAAAACTAGAGCCAGAGCCACCATCAATCACAGAAGTGCTTATGTGGACTTAACCAGCATGTGAGGGTTAGTGTGGAGAAATAAGAAGTGCTTTGGAGCAGGGGTAAAACAATGCTATCTGATACTGAAACAGGGAGGATCAGCACATTTTCATTACAATTGACTTGTCCTGCCAACTTCAGATTGTGTTATTTGCTCCCAGAATAACAATGTTAAATCAACTTGTATAGTAAGCATCCACCAATCTGCAATATCATATTTTCTTATCCTTGAATATTGCTAACACCAGCTATAAGAAATAAAACACAATTATCACATTTCTGCATTTATCAGAAGATTACATAATATAAATGCAGTAATACTGATACTTTGCAGCTGATGTCATCAACATTTTCTGGGGGGTTTGATGCTAAGTATAAGCACTGCTCTATCTGAGGCTTGTGAGACTTTAATCTGAGCTTTCTTTTAACATAATTTGATCTTTTGTTGAAAATCAGACCTTAAACAGGACCATGAAAACTTGTATTGATCACTGGCTCCTGAAAATGTGTTTTTAAATCAATTTAGTATTTTTTTTTTATTGAATTTTAGATTATCTTAAGATGTATTTAAGTGATTGCTAATGTGTGGATTGTGTGACACCCCCCCCAGCCTTATGTCACTGCAAATCATCAAGTGCACTCACCTGTTTCAGGCCCTTGCTCTGGACTCTGCTCCTTCTTCTTGTCCGTGATGTCTTTGTGGGATACAAGGAACAGGACAACCTCTCCCTTCTCATTCTTGATAGGCACAATGTCCAAAAGACACCAGAACTGAGTACCTATAGGAACACAGTTACAAACAAACTGTATGAGAGCACAGTCAGTCTGAACACTTGAATTGCCATTTAATGCTGCTCTCAATTCCCTAAATGAGTTCTGCAAAATGAAAGCAGCATTAGGCACATCAAGAAGGGGATGTGGGAAAGAGCGGAAGCGTTTTCTAATTATGATGAGATCAGCACAAAACCCTTATTGCCACTAAGTAGTCTCTACACATTAAACATAAACATAAGAAATTAACTAAAAATGTATAGGCTCCAGGAGGGCTTCTTCCATCTGTGATTTGTGATGATATGATATAAAATTCAGTACCAGAACACCAGAAAAGGAAGACTCCAGGGGCATATTATGGCAGTGTGCTGAAACGATAGACTGTATATAGAAATGGACATAGCTAACCTGATATCCGCCACATTCTAAATAGGAAGTGAGCATAGGGGCGTTTCCGGCTCCATCGACCTAGCTCCAACTGACTTAAAAAACTCTCACCCCTCTCTGTAACTGCTGCAGTCCCATCATTTTGGTCATAAAATGTTCATATTAACTCGCTCTACATGATTCTAGTGTTTTTAGTATGCTAGTTTGTACAGAAATAAATTCTATTCCTAAAACTGCTAGCCTAGAGAATTTCATTTGACTGCAGCCGAACACTATAAATGATGTCACACTCCCTTTGTACATTTCTTTATGCACTCTACGGTCGAAACCTATAGATCTGCAGTATGGATCGATTACTGTACACTCAATGACACTTGGGGTAGTGCTCGGCTCCAACTATTTACCTCTCTGCTCTGTAATGTGTTCCTTAAATGGCAAAATAAATACAATATGTTGCACTATAACTACTTCTTCTACTTCTATTTTTTCACCATATTTATTACTGAAAAGGTGTATAGTTTAGGAGAACAACCAATACCGTACATACAGTAGAAAATATATATATAACATATTACAAACTCAAGTACTAAAATAATGCGGAAATTCTTACTCTACTTTTACATGTGATACTGAATCAGATACAGTTGATGTGGGTGTCCTGACTGGGACCTCTGACCATCTGCATAGGTGAATGCTGAGGGTTTGAGTGACAGTCCTGCGACGTACCCAGCCTCATGTTTGAATCTGTGTGAGTTTAAACATACAGTCTCCTGCACACTTCAAATAAGCTCCTACTCTCAAGGGGAGAAACTTGCTCTCCTCTCTCCCACTGCATTGTCTTTGATGGGGAACTTAAATAAATGACACTCAGTAACAACAAGAGCCAATATTAACTCTTACCTCAGTTCCCTTTCATCAAATTCAAGTGCTTCACCAACTAGCATTATATTACTTTAACAATAGCTCTGTCCCTGGCAATTTAACAAAATATTATGTTGAGGGTAAAAATAAATTGTTTGACAAAAAGGCAGTAGTTATGAGTAAATAAATGCAGTAGCTGACACAAAGAGATATCTACACAATAACTGACTTTCTATCAAGAATATCAAAGTGGCATATACATACACATATATAGGACCAAGTCATCGTTTTGCAAGTCTCAAGTAAGTCTCAAGTCTTTGACCTCAAGTCTGAGTCAAGTCGAGTCTCGAGTCACTGGCTCATAAATCCAAGTCAAGTCCAAGTCGTCTGCTTTGAGCTTCAAATCATTTCAAGTCTTTAAACCAAAGTACCAAATATAGCATAGATTTTTTTCAATTTATATGACTTTTAGGATAAATTGTACTTATAAAGTCATAGTATATTTAATTAAGTATTTATAGAGTATATTAGAGTTGTAGAAATGCAAAGTTTTCCTTTTAAAGTGCCTTGACAAGAACTTAGTGTGAATCATTATGGTCAGAATAGAACAAATTCAGATTTAAAAATGCGAGTCAAGTCCTAGGTCAATGACCTTCAAGTCCAAGTCGAGTCCCAAGTCTTAGTCCATTTTATGAAGTCAAGTCTCAAGTCCTAAAAATAGTGACTCAAGTCTAAGTCACGACTTGCAAGTCCCCACCTCTGACACACACACACACACACACACACACACACACACACACACACACACACACACACACACACACACACACACACACACACACACACACACACACACACACACACACACACAGTATATATATAACACTCAACACTGTCTTTTGTCTTGTTTTTCAGTCAGTATCTCTTGTTATTAATGTCCATAAATAATATATAAATTAAAAAAAAAGAATAAAAAGAAAAGAGAAAATTTAAGGGACTATAATACTAACTAATAATTGTGCAATACAGGCTATTTCATTATTCAGTAATGAACTATACGGAGTATGTAGAGTTACATTTTTGTAAACACTCTGACCAGTATGATAAAATGTGGACTACTTATATAAGAATTGGATTTGAAAGAATTGGGAAATCCTAAAAGCTTTTTAATTCTCATAATTTAAATGACTGTCTCTTCATCATTTTGCAACAAACTGTGAATTTTATGGACTACTATGTTTTATGGACAAGCCTAATTATTCCTTTTTCTTGGGTTTTGTAACTTGGCCAATGACCTTTTAAACTCCTCCCAAATCTTAGACTTTCCATTGTTGCTCACAGTACAGTACATTTCTAATTTCCCACAGTGCACTGTGTGTGTAAATAATGCATTTAAATGAGCCAATCGAAGGACTGGCCCTGCACAAACAGTAGACATAATGAAGCTTGACTGGTCCTCGTTATAGTGGAACAAGATGGTAAATAACAGCATGTACTGAACGTCCACTGTACAGATACCAGTCCATAAGAAACACATTGTATAAGGCTATAGGACAATCATCAATATACAGTATGCACGCACACCTTATCTTTATTTCATTACAGGCCATGTTTGCACTGAGACGATAATTGAAAGCCAAGTATTTTCATAATGGGGATGTGTACAAACAGGTACGTGGTAATAAAACCAAATGTGGAAAAATCTATGTATTTCTCTGGGAAGCCAAACAATACAAAAAGTTTAGCCACATTTGTTGGTAGAATAGTATAAAACAAAAACAAAACAAAACAAAAATAATTTTTTTTAGCTTTACAGACTTTACAGAATTATTACATTTACACAGCAAATTCAACTCTTAATTCAACTTCAAGTCTTAATTCAACTTGAGTATTGTTAATTTGAACACTTTTACCATGTCATATGGGGTCCACAATAAAATGAGTACTATTTCATGTTTCATCCTCGCAATTGCATTAACTTTAAATGACAGATTAGATGTTTCGTCCAGTTACTTTTAACTTAAGTTACTTGAGGAGTAGTTTCCCCAAATACTTTTACTCTGAGCTACTTAACACATTTCTTGGACTTCTACTTTTTACTTAGACTTTGAAGTAACGTTACTCTTAATTTAGTACAATTTGTGGCTATTTTACCCAATTTTCATGGACATCAGTGATGGCAACATTGACTGTCACAGGTAAATTAATTAGCTTACTACTACTCAACACTACTACTAGCATTAGACCAAATATATTTAGTATTTTTATGAATTAAATTAACTGTAGAATGTCCTAAAAAGGTAAAGTAATCTGACCCGGGGCATGTGAGAGCTCAGATGGTTGGACTTGAGGCTCGTTGAGTTCAGGTTCTGCTGAAAAACAAACTCTATTAGCTGTTAGCTTTGCCCTGTTAGCTTAGCTTAGCTTCGGAGGGTGAAATGTGGCTTCTCCCTCGGACTGTAGCTCTACCCCTGGAAACGTTACAAAAGCCCAACACTGATGTAGTGTAATATTCAAAATAGACACTTTCTAAGTATTTAACGTTAACACTGTGAACGTGAATCAGAAGCCCCACATGATGAGTTCCAATCAGAGGCCAGTTACGCCGCCCGGAATAGTGTCACCGGGGCCCCACCCTGGAGCCAGGCTTGGGGTGGGTGCTCGAAGGCGAGTGTCTGGTGGTCGGGCCTTCCCCCATGGGGCCCGGCCGGGCACAGCCCAAACGAGCGACGTGGGGCCGCCCTTCCGTGGGCCCACCACCTGCGGGAGGAGCCATATGGGGCCGGTGCAGAGAGATCTGGGCGGCAGTCGAAGGCGGGGGCCTCGACGACCAGATCTCCGGACATGGAGACTAGCTCTGGGGACATGGAATATCACCTCGCTGGGGGGAAGGAACCTGAGCTTGTGCAGGAGGTTGCGCGTTACCGACTAGATATAGTCGGCCTCACCTCCACGCACAGTTTGGGCTCTGGAACCCAACTCCTTGAGAGGGGCTGGACTCTCCATTTCTCTGGCGTTGGCCGCGGGGAGCGGCGGCAAGCTGGGCCTGCTTATTGCCCCACAGCTCAGCCGCTGTGTGTTGGAGTTCACCCCGGTGAACGAGAGGGTCGCGTCCCTGCGCCTTCGGGTCGGGGACAGGTCTCTCACTGTGGTGTCGGCCTACGGGCCGAACAGCAGTGCAGAGTACCCGGCCTTCTTGGAGTCCCTGGGAGGGGTACTAGACAGTGCACCGACCGGGGACTCCGTTGTTCAACTGGGGGACTTCAACGCCCACATGGGCAACAACAGTGACACTTGGAGAGGGGTGATTGGGAGGAACGGCCTCCCTGATCTGAACCCGAGCGGTGTTTTGGTATTGGACTTCTGTGCTAGTCACAGTTTGTCCATAACGAACACCAAGTTCGAGCACAAGGGTGTCCATAAGTGCACGTGGCACCAGGACACCCTAGGCCGGAGGTCGATGATCGACTTTGTAGTCGTGTCATCTGACCTCCGGCCGTGTGGCCGTGGACACTTGGGTGAAGAGAGGGGCTGAGCTGTCAACTGATCACCACCTGGTTGTGAGTTGGGTTCGCTGGTGGAGGAGGAAGCTGGAAAGACCTGCCAGGCCCAAGCGTGTAGCGAGGGTCTGTCGGGAACGTCTGGCAGAGCCCTCTGTCAGAGGGGCTTTCAACTCCAGAGAAGTCCTCCCGGATTCCGGGGGAGGCTGGAGATATGGAGTCCGAGTGGGCTTCATTCTCGGCCTCTATTGTCAATGCGGCCGCACATAGCTGTAGGCTTAAGGTCTGTGGTGCCTGTCGCGGCGGCAATCCCCGAACCCGGTGGTGGACACCAGAAGTAAGGGATGCCGTCAAGCTGAAGAAGGAGTCCTATCGGGTCTTGTTGGCTCGTGGGACTCCTGAAGCAGCTGACGGGTACTGGCAGGCCAAGCGTGCTGCAGCTCGTGCGGTTGCAGAGGCAAAAACTCTGAGCTGGGAGGAGTTCGGAGAGGCCTTGGAGGAGGACTATCGGACGGCCTCAAAGAGATTCTGGCAAACCGTCCGGCGCCTCAGGAGGGGGAAGCAGTCCTTCACCAACACTGTTTACAGTGCGGGGGGAGAGCTGTTGACCTCGATTGGGGACGTTGTCCGGCGGTGGAAGGAATACTTTGAGGATCTCCTCAATCCCACTGTCACGTCTTCAGAGGAGGAAGCCGAGGCTGGGGACTCGGAGGCGGACTCGTCCATCACTCTGGCTGAAGTCACTGAGGTGGTTGGCAAGCTCCTTGGTGGCAAGGCTCCGGGGGTGGATGAGATCCATCCTGAGTACCTTAAGTCTCTGGATGTTGCAGGGCTGTCTTGGCTGACACGCCTCTTCAACATCGCGTGGTGGGCGGGGACAGTGCCGCTGGACTGGCAAACCGGGGTGGTGGTCCCTCTGTATAAGAAGGGGGACCGGAGAGTGTGTTCCAACTACAGGGGAATCACACTCCTCAGCCTTCCCGGTAAGGTCTATGCCAGGGTACTGGAGAGGAGAATCCGGCCGATAGTCAAACCTCGGATCCAGGAGGAGCAGTGTGGTTTTCGTCCTGACCGTGGAACAGTGGACCAGCTCTACACTCTCCATCGGGTGCTCAAGGGTTCATGGGAGTTTGCCCAACCAGTCCACATGTGCTTTGTGGACTTGGAGAAGGCATTCGACCGTGTCCCTCGTGGTGTCCTGTGGGGGGTGCTCTGGGAGTATGGGGTCCGGGGCCCTTTGCTAAGGGCTGTCCGGTCCCTGTATGACCGGAGCAGGAGGTGTGTTCGCATTGCCGGCAGTAAGTCAGACCTGTTCCCGGTGCATGTTGGACTCCGCCAGGGCTGCCCTTTGTCACCGGTTCTGTTCATTGTATTTATGGACAGAATTTTTAGGCGCAGTCAGGGGCCGAAGGGGGTCCGGTTTGGGGACCACAGGATCTCATCTCTGTTGTTCGCAGATGATGTTGTCTTGTTGGCTCCATCGAACCAGGACCTGCAATGTGCACTGGGGCGGTTTGCAGCCGAGTGTGAAGTTGCTGGGATGAAGATCAGCTCTTCCAAGTCCGAGGTCATGGTTCTTGACCGGAAAAAGGTGGCTTGCCCTCTCCGGGTGGGTGGGGAGTCTTTGCCTCAAGTGGAGGAGTTCAAGTATCTCGGGGTCTTGTTCACGAGTGAGGGAAGGATGGAACGTGAGATTGACAGGCGGATCGGTGCAGCGTCTGCAGTGATGCGGTCGCTGTATCGGACCGTTGTGGTGAAGAGGGAGCTGAGTCGAAAGGTGAAGCTCTCAATTTACCGGTCAGTCTTCGTTCCTACTCTCACCTATGGTCATGAGCTCTGGGTAATGACCGAAAGGACAAGATCACGGATACAAGCTCTCAATATGAGTTTAGTTCGCAGGGTGGCTGGGCGCTCCCTTAGAGATACAGTGAGGAGCTCAGTCACATGGAAGGAGCTCGGAGTAGAGCCGCTGCTCCTCCACGTCGAGAGAAGCCAGCTGAGGTGGCTCGGGCATCTGTTCCGGAGGCCTCATGGACGCCTCCCTCGGGAGGTGTTCCGGGCATGTCCCACCGGGGAGGAGGCCCCGGGGAAGACCCAGGACACGCTGGAGGGACTATGTCTCTCGGCTGGCCTGGACCCCAGAGAAGCTGGAGGACGTGTCTGGGGTGAAGGAAGTCTGGGAGTCCCTGCTTAGACTGCTGCCCCCGTGACCCGGCCCCAGACAAGCGGAAGAAAATGGATGGATGGACTGTGAATCAACAACTACTAATTTTACTCTACAGCACTGTCATAGTTTAAATAACTCTTGACTATTAAAACATACCTGGATTTTCTTCACTTTATTCACAACAACACCAACACCATGAATTTAACACTTTTGAATTTGCTGTGTATTTACTGCTAGTTTGTTAATGGACACCTTAAGTTGTAACAGTAGTAATGATTTTTTGTTACAAAGCAATACTGATTACTTTAATATCCAAGGAGCAACCGATTACCACTAAAACTGACATGTAATTTACTTGCTCAAAGCTTGGTGTGTTTTGTCATTTAAGCAGAGGTTTTATGAGGCTCTTGAGGGACTCCTTGTTCTTCTCACGCTGCTAACATGTCTGATTCACACCTGGCTGCTCATGTAAGCTCCGTCTGATTGGATGGACTCTGGGAAAGTGCATTTGAGATGTGGAAAGGTAAGGGCATTACGGAGGGCAGGGGAGATGAGGAAGTTTAGGACATGCATAACAACAACAATGGTGAGGCTAGTTTATCAGTGTCCATCTGTTAAATACAAACAATGGTATTAATATTGTAAAATGTTATATTTTGAACAACAAAAATAAATAAATAAACATAGACATGAATGGTCTATTACTCAAAAATTACTCTTGGTAAGCTTAAAGACATGATTTTTACCACATCAAAACCATACCTGGAGTTGTGTTTTGTTTCATTCACATGTTCACACCAAAGCTCAAAATGCTCTGTTCCACCTTGCAATGTCAAATAGTGGTAGTTTTCAAGTTTTTAAAAAAACTTTTTTTTACCTTTTGTTCAGTAGAGATTGGCAATTCTAGGGCTGAAATTACCCAAATTATTCTAATGAAGTTGTGTGGAGTTTAAAAGTGCAGCATTTGTGTGTTAAATATGTGTGAATGCAACAAAACACATCTCCAGGTATGTTTTGGATAAGGAAACAAAATTTTAATATAGATAAGAAAAGACTGTAATACCTGTGTCTAAATTTACTTTTTTTTTTGCAAGGAAAGTGTAAATGGCATCTCCAGGGATATGTCTATATATATATATATATATATATATATATATATATATATATATATATATATATATATATATATATATATATATATATATATAAATGAATAAATGAATCAGTCAATCAATCGCAAAGATACTGTGCAGAACTCTTAAGCTCCCAGGCCTCTGGTAGAGGACCTGAACTGGATGAGAGCGAGAGAGACCAGTCCCCGTGGAAGGTTAGGAACACATTATTACTACATATTATACATATATATATATATTTATAGAAATTTATAGAAATCTGCTAAAATAAATCTATTTATTTGGCTCCATCAGCTCTGGCTCCATTTGACATGAAAAATGGTCACCCTTCTCTCTCTGTACCTACTGCAGTGAGCCTCTTCATTTTGGTGTTACAATGGTCGTATTAACTCGCTCTACATGATCCACATGTTTTTATTTTGCTATTTTATCCCCTATAATTTCTATCTTAGGAGAGCTTCATTTGAATGGAGCCAAATGCTATGGGTGACTTCACACTCACTTGGTCCATTTCTTCCCTCTTTACTCTCCCTTTTAGTCCTCCAGGCACTTTCCAGTTTAGCAGCTTGTTTGAACTGTAGCTGTTAGTGTATTTTAGCCATTTAATCCCACTTTAAAAGTTGTGTGTTTGTTTACCTTCCTTTTTGTAGAACACCAGCTCAGTCTTGAACTCCCGCCTCTCATCTAGCGCACCCTGGATCTGAGCCGTGAGTCTGTCGCTGGTCTCGGGGCCATACAGGAAGTGACATGCGCAGCTTTTTTGCATGAGCTCAGCCCGGGCATATCCAGTCAGTTCACAGAAACCGTCCGAACAGTACACGATTGGGTACAGCGACTGCACCTGCGCGTTCCCCAGGACAAAGTTACTGTCTGCAAAGAGAAGATGGGAGACACACTGTAAATAAAACTCTAAACTATTTTGTTAACAATAAAAAAGAAAAATCATATTGGGGTGTAGGGGTCAGACCTGTACTTGGTCTAGTTTGGTCTCCATGAAGGTAGAAAGGTTTAATATTATACTCTGAAAAATTCTAGATGAAGCAGTAACATTTCCATGGAGAAATGCATCTAATAAACCCTCCACCAGAAAAGTTACACAATGCACCTTTAAGTTGTTAAATTATTGTCGCATGCTCAACTCACTCAACTGTGCACAGCTAATGCCATTTTAAAACATTTCACAAGATTCGGGAATAAAAATCATGAGTCTAATTTTGTTCTGTTAGCAATCAGAAAATCAAGACCTTAACCAGCGATGGCCCTTACTCCATTATTCTTTTTGATATCAAGTGTTTCTTTTATGTTGATGTTCAGATAGAAAAGCCTGTCTCCCAAAGTGCATAAATGAAATATTAGATTCTTTGCAGGGGCCTTGGCTCTTATAAAAAAAATTATATAAACAGGGAAATGTACCTTGAACTGATTAAATAACAATAATCTTTAAAAAAAATTAACATGCTTTTATATTACACAACATAATCATTTAATATTTAAGTGAGATTTAGCAGATATTTTGCTAATCAGCATAATATAACATAATGATCGAGGTGAGTATATTGTCATTGTTTTCAGGATAAGCCATGCCCTTGCCTCTCCAGTCACTAATTGCTACAAGAAGGGCATCATATAAATAAATGTGCTAAACCACCATGGACTGTTTCAACCTAAGCAAAGGGACTGATGCAAACATACGTTATAATGTTGTTTCCTCATCACAAACATACCTGGAGTCGTGTTTTGTTTCGTTCACAGATGTTCAACACACAAGTTCTTCTCTCAAACAGAAAACACTTACTTCACTAGAACCATTTAGATGATTTCCCTGGAATTGCCTGTCTCTACTGAGCTAAAGGAAAAAAGGTTAAAAATTACCACTACATGACATCACAAGGTGGACAGAATATTTTTAGCTTTAGAGATGTAGACAGACTAATAATAAAGGGTTACTCAGTGAATGAAACAAAACTGAAATCTGGGTATGTTTTTGAGGAGGTAAAAAAAACATTTTAACATTTGCAACAGTCGGAGAAGAGCGAAATTGCAAGTGCTGATTATGTTATTGCTGACCAAATTCAAAGCAAAATTACTTGGACACAGTTGCTGAAAAAATGTAACATTAAGATAGAGAGTAAACTAAACTATATATATATATATATATATATATATATATATATATATATATATATATATATATATATATATATATATATATATATATACATACATACACTATTGAAAGGTGTCAGAATTGAAGTTGTGTGTAATCTGGTTGATAGGAGGTCCCGTGAGAGTGCTGTAGGCAGTTCATGCACCTCACTCCTTAGATCGCTGATGGATGATTAACACTGCGCTGTGTGTGTGTGCATAAAAAGTAAGTGGAAAATTTCTCCAGTGCTGTGCTAAGCTAATGGCCCCAGGCAAATAAATGTGTGAACAACTAAAATAAAGAATTTATCGCTGTGTGCCCAGGCTTTTTCATTGATCCATCAATCCTGAAGGCCCTACAGACCTCTACATTAAATATTTAATATTTGGCTTTGAGCTCTTTTCAGAAACAGCCAAAACAGAAGAGAAAATATCTGAAGGAGGAGGGAGGATATACATGTATATTCAGTAATGGCGCATAATGTATTGAATCTTATATGGTAACATTTTTCTCACTGTTTCTCATTAAGTGGTATCTTTTGTCCATGTAATGAGGTCTGTGTGTTAACTGTCTTGGAAAGCCAATCCATCTTCAAACAGGAATGTGGATCTTAGACATCATTTATCTCCTATTAATAACTGCATCCTCAGACCTAAAACAAAACAGGGAAAATAAATAGTGATAGCCTGTATGCTAATAGGTGTGAGAGCACCCATCGGGGGGCTGAATGATTATGCAATCTGACCACAACTGAAGAAGCCAGTTGGATGAGCGGAGAAACTCTAAAACTTTGTCCAGTAGTCAGAATTGAATCTTTCTTTTGTTATCCATGTATTGATTTTGTGTTTTTGATCAACAAACACAACAGGCTGATGAATGAAATAGAAGGTGATTTTTTCAGCAGTCCAATGTTGCAAATCCAAGGACTCAGTTCTTTTATTCATAGCATTTTCACACCGGTTCTGTCTCTGTTTATAAGAATTAAACCAACAAAAAAATCACCAATATTAGTGGTTTGTAAACCTCATGATTTAATAAAAATAAACTAATTTGATCACAAACAGAATGTTTGCACCAGGAAGGGCATCTGATGTAAAAGCAAGCTCAAATCATTCGTATTTTAAAATGCTCTCTAATAATCGATTTGTTAATCCAGTTGGTGTGTCATTTAAGGGTGCAATTTGTAATGTTTCTGGTGGAGGGTTCACAATGTACTTTGCCTGGAATGTTCCACAATATGGTATAAAAAATATCTCCATGGTGACAATCAGGTGGTACCTAAATTCTAAATAATAGATCAAATTACAAGTAGTAACGTGGCTATGGCAACACGTGCATCTAAGCATTGACATTAAAAACAAATTAAAGACACTGAATACACAACACGACTGCTGTCTCCTGAGTTTGTGTGAGTAGTTATCCATCGGAGAGTTGGACGCTGGGATAGTATTCCATAAATTAGTCACAATCAGTCACAACAAAGGGGCCTCCATTTTGGCAGCTAATTGCTCCCTTGTTTGAACAAATCCACACCTCTCCCCTTTCACTTCTCACTGTGTGGCCTTCAGAGACAGAGGAAAACATCCGACTAAAATGTTCTGAGCTCACAGTGAAGAAACCTGACCACCTCTTCATAAGCTGGAAGCCCATCCCTTTTCTCTGATTGTCCTGGGGGGCCTGTAGTGATGTCACTGTGTGCACTGTGTTTGGATATGCTGCCAGGACTGAGACCAAAGGCTCCTCAAGACATTAGCACTACATAACACAAACAACTGTTAAGAGCAAATCATAAAAGAATTTTATTACATCTAGAAGGAATGGAGTAACACTTTATGTATACAAATCAATTTAGTTAAATAAAAATAAATGGTGAAGAATTATGTTGGTATGAAAATGCAAAATTCTGCGTCTCATAATCAGGATACATAGATTATATAATCATAATAAAAACATGTTGTTGGGTATTATAGAGTACCTTACAAAAACCTATATATCATACAGTTACAACATATGATATATTACATTTGTAACCATCACCTTTAATTATCATAGTGACATTATCAGCTTACAGTGTGCAAAAATAGCTACTCATGAGTGTGTAATTGTAAAAGAATACAACTCATTTAACCCAATAAAACAGTGTAGTTGGACAAACCCAGATGTCCCTTTTGGACAGTTTGTCCTGCGGCCAGGTCTAACTCAGACAGATGTGGACCCTGAGCAGAGCGCTGACATTACTGTTTCAATCTCATCAAACTGTCACACACACACAGTGTCTGCAGGCCCTATTATGTGACAGACCACTACACAATACACCAACCAATGAACAACAAGCCTTTGTCAAATAATTAAAAAGACATTTGTGTAACTAAAGTAAATAAACTGATGAGCAGTTTAATTCAAAACACTGAATGAAATAATATATATATATCAATTTCTTCATAGCATAAGAATCTTTTTTTTTTTTTTTTTTATAGTTTCATCACTGAACCATTATTTCATTTTAGACTGAATAAAAATTACAAAAAAAACCCCCAAAAAAAACAATGGCAAGCAAAGTTGCTATTGGGGAGACCATGCTGTTCTTCATTTGTTCATGCATTTATCCATTAACAAAATCTGAACTTGGATGCCTGTTGTATAAGACTTCACCATAACTCTCTGTCCATACATCTTCAGAATGATAAATGAGTGGCCTTTCTGGTCCAACCACATGGCCAATTTGTCCGACACCATCCGCAAATGGATTTTCCGTGCTCCCGCCCACCAGCTCCACACACCATTTTGTTCACTCCAAACCTGATCACCCTGGGCTATGTGTCCCAACAGCGCCATAATAAAGCAGATTGAAAAACAACAAGACTTCTCTGTACTGGGGCACAATCACAAATCTCCCAGGGTGAAAAAGAGGGGAGAAGCACTCAGTTTACAACCAGCAAGAAACAAAAAAAATACCAAAATAATATAGGAAAGAATTATAGCTGCAGAAGGAAATTTAAGGTAGAATGTAGTTGTTGTCTGTGATGACAGCTAACCTTTTCTTCGTGTCATAAACAAATATTTTATTCAAACTTAACCACACACACGCATACGCACAGACACTCACACACAGTTAGACAACAGAAAAAGGTGTAGAAGTGCTGTTTGGGTGGTTCATTAAGTGGATCAACCGAGATTTCTGTTTAGTTGTGTTTATGACTGAAAGGATTTTACTGCACACTCTTCTCTCTTCTATTTGAATGTTAATTTTATGATCATGATTTTTGTTTGTATTGTGATTTTAATGTTTGTCTTATTCTGTGAAGCACTTTCCAGTACTTTGCTATATAAATAAACTTGCTTACCTTGCCTTGCCTAATTTAGAATCAATCTGTGTACACAGCCCTTTCATTAATGGAAACGCTTTCCAAAAATGCAAACTAAAGAACCTGTATCTAACCTGCATTCAGTTTTAAAATACTACAGCTGTATCTAGGTTGCCAGGGCCTTAACCTGCACATTTTTTTTGTCAATTTAAGGACAGGCTGTGCCTCATGTGAAAGATCAGAGGCTCCAGAATTCACTTCTTGTGCTGCAGAGGCTGCACTAGGTTAAAGACTGATTTCAGGTGGTTTAGGTAGTGGGGTTTCTGATCAGAGAGAGTCCTTTTAGGCTTAAACCAACTCGATTTCAGTGTTGAAAGCCAAATAAGAGACTTATTCTGCTTTCTGGTAGACTTGGAAATAAAAACATCAAATTATAACAAAAAACTTGACCATCATGTCCAATGTTTTTGTAATTACGAATAAATCAGCACTCAACATTCATTACTTGATATGAACATGTTTACCTCATATGTTGACACAGATAGGCCATTTTTGGAATTTAAACTCAAAATCTTACAGTTCCTGAAATGAAACAAAAATAAACATGATTGAGACAAAAGTTCTCAGTTGCTTTTGCAAAGATAGGCCATTCATTTTAAATCATAATAATTAAAATTGCAACTGCCAATTAGTGGACCACTGATTGGTCCACTGACTTTGGCTGAGTGTAGTGTAGATATTTCAAAGTCTCATCCAATTTCATCAGTCCATCCATCACTAGAATCTTGCCCCGAGCAACTGAATTTTGCAATGACTCCTGGAGACCTTCTGGATAAGAACGGCAGAATAAAGGAATTTTTGCTTATTTAATTTTATGTTTGAAATACTTTAAAATATAAGTGATATACTTGTCATAAAACTATGGACTCAGGAGTCTCTGCAGCTTTGAATATTCTTGTCTTGTGTTTGATGGGGAAGCAACATAGTAAGTGATACCTTCAAAATCATACTGGAATATTGAATCTCACGTCAGTTTTATCTGTACGTTACCAATACTCAAATCCTGTTTCCAGCAGATGCTTGACTCTGTCTTTGTGTAACCTGTGATAAGGAGTGACTGCTGAAGTGGAGTGGAGGAGGAGAGGAAGGGGGAAACGGGAGAGAAGGAACAGAGAAATAAGAAGACAGGCAGGGTGAGGGGAGGAAAAGGAGAGGAGAGGAAGAGGAGAGGAGAAAGAGAGAAGGAAGAAGAGGAGAGGAAGTGGAGAAGAGGAAAGAAAGAGGAACGAAGGGTGAGAAGAAGAGGAGAGATGGGAGAAGTAGAAGAAGACAGGAAGACAAGAGAATGAGGAGAGAAAGACGATCTATCTGCATCCTGAAGGAGCAGCATATACAGTTGTGATGAATAATCCACAGTATGGGTCTGACATCAGTCCAGGATGGTTTCAGGAGGAGACTTAGAGCCTGTCTCACTCTGTTTACAGGTACATACGAGAGCGGAGGAGGTGTACATGCATGTGAAGCTAAAGCTGTTCATTGGAAAAGTATTTGCAATGAATTGAAAAGTGACAGAAATAGAACGTAAAATGGAAAGTGACTATGTATTCAGTTAACAGTAAAGTAAAGTACTACAAGTTTAATACATTGCTATAGTAAAAGGCTGGCATTAAGAAACACAGCAACACATAATTCAACTTCTCCTTCTGCTACTGTTGAAACTTGGATGTATTACTGCTACTGATACCAGTGTAAAAAAGTATTTTGGTCAAATTCACACTTCAGTGAATTGTTCATTAGCACACTTTTTCTGCAACAGCTTTAAAACTGTGTAAATAATGAAATTGTGTTGTTGGATTTTTAAAATACTGTCATATGTTTTTTCGCTATACCAAACAACATTTATTTCACTGTGAGGTAAAACAATACAATAATACAAACCTTGCAGGGGTGTATTTCTTTGAGTGAACAACATGACAGTTTTGTGTGATGGCAAATGTACTTTAAACCTCAAAATCTCTCATGTCTTCCAAAGAACCCCACAGAGGGCAGTCAGGGTGAACCAAAGCGACAGCCAGACATAGTGATGTGACTGCAAAGCTTTGGTACTACTCAGGAAGCATAAAAAGGCTGGCAAAAATACAATAAAGTATAGCTACACAAAATAAAATACAGCAATGCAACATAACCAAACTATTCTCCAGTTAGGGCCATAATAGCATTTATTGGAAGCAGAGAAATTGCTTCAAGAAATAATCTAATTTTCTTTGAGCAATTTGATCTGCAATTAAGTCTTCCTCGGTTATAATTTCCTCAACCTCACCGCAGCAGACACACACTGGTCTCAAAGTGTTATTGTACTAAGGTGCATAACAATGGAAATATCAGGTGGGATCATTAAAAAGATGTGAACGCTGTTATTTCAGTTTAAAAATGTTTAAACAATGCTAAGGCTTGCTTTATTGTCCTAAAATGTGCTTGTTGCATTTGACCTATCCTTAAAAGTTACTGAGACAACCTGTACAGAGTGATTGATAGTTTGCAGTGACATCATGCTGGAGGTGTTCTACATGTATGTGCATTGGCAGAACGTTCACCAATTAACATGGAGACACAACCTGCACATTAACAAACACTGTCAAATAAGTTGTAAGATTGTCTGAAACTCAAGAAAAAACACAAAATGGACTTTACAGGAGCCTGTGATCAATACAAGTTTTCATGTTTCTGTTTAGTTCAGGCATGTCCAAACTATGACCTGTGGGCCAAATGTTGCCCTCAGATATTTTTTTCTTGGCCCTCAGGCTTGCAGGTGAATTGGCATCAATTAGAAATTAACTTTTTACTGCAAGTTTTTTGAAAATCTACTTTGATAAGGCTAATATTTAATATTTAGTGTGTGGTTTTAAGAATCTTAGCATAAATACAGACTGATGGCTCATTCTAACGTGTTAAACATGCACATATTTCAATTATTCACTGTAATGAGCACCAGTCTATGGCCCTTGATCAGCCCTCTACTTCATCTGTGTTTAGATATGTGGCCCTTAAGTCTGGACACCCCTGGTTAAGGTGTTGGACTTCTTAATTGTGATTGTATTGTTATTTGAGATTGACTGCACAAATCATCCCACCTGTTGTAGTTCCAGCTAAGTCAGTTCTTTTTGATCAAATTTAGTTGAAATAAAGATCAGATTTAAGTCTCCTGATCGCCCCTTAGGCTGCAGTCAGTTCCTTAACCCCTAGTGCGTTACATTAGCAAGCCTCAGACAGAGCAGTGCCTACAGTTAGTATCACACCTGCAGGGAATGTTGATGGCATCAACTGCAAAGTACAACAGGCCTCCACACAGCAGCGCCCAGAGGATTTTTTAAGTGTCACATAGAAAGGCTCCATCCATAGTCAATGTTGGAAATGTAATACAGGCTATAATTTCAGCATAAAACAAACCTGCAATTTAAGACTGTATTCCATAAACAGTAGCTCTTTTGAAATGTGGTACATTATCCCATTTTAAGCAGTTCTGAAAATCATTAATGTGCTATTTTTTCAGTTCTGTCCCATTGAATGAATGTTGTTAGTTAGTCAGGGCAGATGCACTGAATTTAAGTCTCATCCATTCACTAAGTATGAAAATATTACATAGAAAAATCTTTCAGAGACATCCTTGGTTGTATTTTATGCTTTTATTTACAAGCACATTCTACTGCCCAAAGTTCATTGTAAATGGACTTGTGCTACAGACAAAAGGGAAGTGCAGGCCTCATATTAGCCACCCACTACTCTAATGCAGTACCTTATATACACACACACATTCACCACACACACGCACACGCACACACACACACACACACACACACACACACACACACACACACACACACACACACACACACACTCTTACGTTTTATTTTTCTTTCAGCACATCTATTTTCTCTATGCTATTTTCTATGCTCGATCTCCCCAAAGACAGGAATTTTATAAACACATATTTTCACCAGCATCATTTCATAAAAGTCAGTCCATTTCACAAGTGGGAGAACAATATGCCTCAAAATTGATTGATTGATTGATTTTATTTATTTATATTCAAGTGCAACTTCATATCTTACACAAACAGATATTTTATGCTTCAGAAAGGACAGGAGGTGAGACAGAAGATGAACTACATGAGGAAAATATAAAACAACCCTGAATGAAAAATGTGTTGTACTCAAGTCAATAGTATTAATATTGAATGCCTGACTATCAGACACTTTGCTTCTCTGCAAATCATCACAGTGTTTTGAAATGAAACTGGCTGAAATGAAACTTGCAATTTATGTTTTAAAGTCAAGGTTCAGTTCAGGTTGCACAATTTAAACTAATGTAAACAAGTTTTAACAGAAGACTGAATCCTACTATATATACTTATCCATAAAAATATATTTTGTTAACTATAACTTAACCTAAATAATTCCAGTTTGCAGTTTGAAAACTGTGACCATTAAAATTAGAGACAGGCTGATATTGCCATATGAACCATCTCGCACTCTGAGGACTTCAGGGACCGGCCTCCTGCTGGTGCCCAGAGTCAGAACTAAACACGGGGAGTCAGCGTTTCAGAGTCATGTAGCTAAAACCTGAAACAGTCTTCCTGAACATGTGAGACAGGCCTCTACTTTGACACTGTTTAAATCCAGGCTCAAAACAGTTCTGTTTAGCTGTGCATATGACTGAAAGGTTTTCATTCTGCCCTCTTCTCTCTAATTTATGTAATTAATGTCTCTTTCTTTTTAATTTTATGATGATTGTTTATGTTTTGATTTGTGATTTTAATGTGTTTTTTATTCTGTACAGCACTTTGAATTACTTTGTGTGCGAATTGTGCTATACAAATAAACTTGCCTTGCTTTGCCTACTTGGACTTTTTAGCGTATCATCTGCCTTTTAATCTCCAGCATAATCTGTAATATTTAGTTTTGGTCAAGCTCCTGCCAAAAATACACAGAAGATTTAAATCAACACTTTAATATAAAAAAAAATTGCAGCACAAAACATGACTACACAGTTCGCTTATAAATTTGTTTAGTAAAAAAGGCTCGGGTAGAGTTTGTAGTAAATTTAAATTACATAATTTGAGGAAAATAATCAAAATTGGCCCTACATATAGGCCCAAAAATATCAGCAGATCTTATTTGCCATCGGTTGCCCTGAATTCTAAATCAGCATCAGCCATGAAAAACCCAGTCAGTCTCTAATTAAAATGGCAATTTCTATTGATTGTGGAGCCATACATATATTTTACACAACAGTATAAATATGTGAATGACCACTTGTTTCTCCATGAATTGCATACAACTAGATTGCCAATTACAACAAAGAAATGACAACGTTCAAGAGCCATGCATTCAAAAGGAAGCAAAGGTCAAATCCATTGCTTAAATCCTGTACTATTGTGGGTGCTCTTACTGTGGAATGCATTATTTCAGTGGTCATCTCTGTGTGAGTGACGAAACTGGTCGCTGCAGTAATCAGAGAGTCTTCAAAGGCCCTTTGAAGAGACCTTGGGAACAACAGTGGATGCTGGCTGTTTGTGCTCTTGCTCGTACATGTGTGTATGGTACCATAGCATCTCCACATGCAGCAGTAGCATTGTACCACTCCCTGCGTGTTTCGTTTGCTGACACAAATGATTAAGAGGCTGCAGAGACAGTGTGGTGCAGTCAGATTAAACAGGGGGCGGTTGATAGCAGGGGATGGTGTTATGAAGAATAAAATACAGCTGCGACTTGTGATGGCATCTGAATTAGGAACAGAGCAGAGGGTGAGATGGGAGGAACGCATGTGTGGGGCAAGACATGGGTCCTTCTGTCATTTTGGAGGAGATAGAGAAGTATGTGCTGTCATGTAGAGCAGCAGGAGAGGGCTCATGTGGGGTTTTCATTATTGCCTTATTTTGGGAACATTTTGAAGTATTCCAATAAAAACAAATCTAGTACTGCCAAATTTTAAAATGCTGTCCAAAAACCTTAAAGGTCCCACATTATGTAAAATAGACTCCTGTAAGTTTTAAGCCATATTATTATCTCCTTGTTATCTCCTCAAAAAAATAAAAAATAAAATAAAAAAATGTAGAGTTGTGTTTTGTTTTATTCACACGTTTGAGTGACGCCTTATTATTATTCTGACCACATCTCCAAAGCTCAGAATGTTCTGTTCCACCTTGTGATGTCATGTAGTGGTAGTTTTCAAGTTACAGCTATGTTTTACTTTTAGTTCAGGCATGTCCAAACTACGGCCCCTGAGCCAAATGCGGCCCTCAGACAAATTTTTCTTGGCCCTCAGGCTTCCAGGTGAATTGGCCCAAATTACCTTGCATCAATTAAAAATTTACTTTTTACTGCAAGTTTTTGAAAATCTACCTTGATAAAGATAATATGTAATATTTAGTGTGTGTGGTTTTAAGAATCTTAGCAGGAATAAAAACTGATGGATCATTCTACACCCCTGCTTTAGTTCAAAGATTGGCAATTCCAGGGCTGAAATTATACAAATAATTCTAGTGTACGGAGTGTAAAAACACAGTTCTTCATATGCTACCACATGACAAGGTGGAACAAAGTGTTTTCTATTTGAGAGAACTCAGCCTAAATTTGCAGGTTTGTGTGTTAAACATGTGTGAATGAAAAAAAACAAAAAAACACAACTCCAGGTATGTTTGTGCAGAGGAAACAACATTGCAACATAGATCAGTAGTAGAGTAATATGAGTCCTTTAAATGTGCACTTTGTAATGTTTTATGGTGGAGGAACTTGCATACATACTTATGGCATTAAACCTGTTTTATTTGCTGAGATGTGTCACGGCCAGGTCTCAGTAAAACACATACTTAACTGTGAAATTTGACATGTGATTTGGATATCTCTCCATTGAGGTAAATATGTTTAATGCCATATTGTGGAACATTACAGGCAAAGTAACGGCATGTCCATGAAAAGAAGCAGATGCCAGACTGTTGTTGATTAATGTCAGAAAAGAAAAGCCATGTCACTTTTTGAGCCTGCATCAACATCTATCTATCAACAATATGCATCCAATTATAAAGAAACAACACCAGAACCATATACTGAGTCGGCGTAATCCCTCATTCGTTGAGGAGAGCACTCTCTATCCAGAAAATTACAGTCTCCAAACTCTCCCCTGTGTCTGTGTGGACAGCAATCACTTGAGTGCACCTCTGAGTTTGGTTTTGTTGCTCCCTGTGGGGCTGGAGGACAGGACCATACGTGGGGCTGCTGTGTGGAGGGGGCTTGAACTTCAGAACAAAGTTTAGATCAGATCAAGCCTCACTTCAGATCACAAGCAAGTGGACTCTGATTGGACACTACAACAAGGAAGCAACGTGTGTCAGAGTACCAGCAGAGACAGACTGTCAGATAGACCTTTAGGGCAATGAAAAGCATACAGATTATAAGAGATTTTTTTTATTTTTTTATCTGTAGTTTTGAAGATGATATGACTCAGTAGTTAAGACATCATAGTGGCTCTCCAAATCCTTACATTTGTCCCTGTATACTGCTTCACATTATTTTAAATTCAGAATTTTATTTGTTGCAATTGTATCCCAACTAAAAGGGACCAGAGATTTTTTTCTTTGCCTTTTAGTGGTCAAAGTGCTGCCAGTTTGCATTATAGATCCTCAAAGCTTTTATCTACTGTTGCTATGGTGCACCATCCATTTTAGTCTCCTAGGACCTGGTGTCCACATATGTGGACATATATGTCCAACACAGTTTGGGTTGTTCAATCACTTAATAATTTTTTTTTTTTCAAATCATTATTCGGTTGTGACTTAATTATGTTGAATCAAAATGGTTAAAATATAAAATGAATGTTTTATATATCATAAATGGACATATAAATATAAAAATATATATATTATAAAAATATTATTCTTTGTTTTTGCACAGATCAAGTCTCCATCAGCCCAGATAACAAAGAGAAATCAATAAAGCATACCATGCAAGACTTCTGGTTCTAGGAGGTTAAAGTAGCACTATCTAAAGTTCTCTTGTAGTTGATTCATTTGAGCTTTACTCTCCATATTGTAAAAGACACACTTTGTGACTAAATAAAATAGTTGCACATTGTCAGCATCTAATTGTTAAACATTTTATCAACTGACAGCCACAAACTTGTAAGAAACAGCCAAGTGTGGGGCTGATTTATGCTTTTGGGTGAGAGTACACAGCCTGTATATGGGTGGTCCCCCTCTGCTTCACTTTTCTGAGTGAAAAGGCTGCTCTAAAGCTGTAGCCAAAAAAAATTATGTGAATATTAGCCATGTGCCAAAGAATTTGTGAGAACTTGGAACTAGTTAGATTTAATATCCACTATCTCTCTTCATAGTTTGATATGGTGCATTTGCTTTAAATGCACAAATGTCCTCATTGAGGCTAAATGGTGTTTTTCAGAATTATCTCTCTCTGTACTATTTATATACAGAGGGATGTCAGTCTCAGTCTGGTCATCACACATTCATGGTGTCTTGAGCCAGAACAAAACATTATTATGCAATCAAATTCTTTTTTAATTTTCATTTTATTTTATAGCTTTTTTATTATAGCTTTTTTCAATCAGTGAAGGATATGAGACAGAGCTCATTTGTCACCCATCAGTTTGAATGACATTTCTCTCACCTCAAATTAACAGAGTTTATCTGCAAAGGTCCTCTGTGAGCAGTGATATTTGTTTTGATACAGACAGACCATGTGTGTCCCTGATTGGCTAATCCACCTGTCAGTCATGCCCATCTGAACTCAAGTAAAGTGTGTATTCTGGATCCCAGGCAAAAAGGTGTGATTTTGCAGCAATATAAAAAGTCCTTTGCTAAGTACAAACTCTAAAATGGATTGATGCCTTATGAAAGGAAAACACATTTATAGGACATAATTAAATTCTTTTTCTCACCTCTTCTATCTGAAGCTGAATCGTAAAGACATAAGAAGATAAGGTGTGAACGATAGAAGGAGCTACAAATCAATTCAGCATCTCTGCAGTGGAGAGGGCACCCATCCGTGTGATAGGCCGCTATCAGGGCTCTGCATCTGCTGCCGGGTCAGACTGTGAGGCTATGGGGAGAGGGTGTGTGTGTTTTATATAGGGCATATAAAAGGTAATAGTGCCAGGGCTAAAGGGACCCATGCATGCTCTGTGATCCACCCAAACTCTCTGACCTGGGGCTGACCCTTCAGGAGAAGCAGGGGAATCAGCTAATATGTGAATTTAGAACATGCCATAATGTGTCCGATCACTCATCCATCAACTGAACAGGGTACCAACAGGTCAATTCACAGTTTATCCTGCCTGGTCATCCAAGATAATATTCTGTCTGTTGGATTCAGAATGATGAAAAATGAGGACTGTTGCCATTTTATAACAAACTAGAAAAGCACTCAGAGAGCGCAGACCTCCGCCAAGGACTACCCCCATTTTTTATATAAATTGCGCTAAAATCAGTCTTCTGGATCAGATCCGGATCAGCCTTTGGAATATGAAAGAGGATCCCATTGTCCATCCCTGAGTCAAATTTCATGGGGTTTGGTCAATAATTAACCGAGATATTGAGAAACAAAATTTTTGGCCCCATTTACCACAATGTTAACAAAAATTTCAAAGTGATCCAGAATTCTTCTGGATCACCCCCAAAATGAAATCAGTTCTTCCTTTTCACATTTCCAACAAATCCTGAAAATTTCATCAAAATCGGTCCATAACTTTTTGAGTTATGTTGCTAACAGACAAACAAACAAACAAACAAACAGACAAACGCTGGCAAAAACATAACCTCCTTGCGGAGGTAAATATTATATATTTTGAATGGTGAAAAGTCCTCAGATGTTGCCTATAAAATGGAACTGAAACCCATAAATACAAAGAGCTGATTGGTGCGACTGACAGGTGAATGAACCAATCAGAGAAATACATGGCAGCTCTGTATCAAACTGAAATATATGAAAGTATTAAGAAATGTTAGCGACAGTTTTATTTATTGCAGAGAGTATTGGAGAGAACAGGTTTTGAGTTTTGAATAATACTGCAGAAAAACAGCTTTGACTGGTTCAGCATCAAACTTGTGGCAGCATAATCGCTAACTATTAGAATATCATTAAGTCATCATGAATTTATCCATTTCAGCAAAATTGGTGGCGCAAATAAATAAATAAAAAAATAGAATATAATGTGGAAAAATGACATAAACCACAAAACGTATATGGTATATTTGCATTTTTACTTCTTGTATTATTGAATGGCGCTAAATGAAGGCCCTTTTAAGTGACAGTTATGTTTAATAGTTAGATTAGATATGATATGATTAGTCAGCTATGGACTTTAAAAATGATGTGTGCTTTGTAGACTTCAGTGAAGGTCTACAGGGAGAGGGTTCATTATGTAACCCAAACTCCTGTCACAATACATAACAACATCTTAATAGCTTTTAACAAACTTCTTTCTAAATGCAAAATGGATGACATGCTAAATTATTACAAATTTAACTATATCATCACATACACAGTGATGATACAAAAAAGGTACATTTGAGTTTAAGTCTAGTGATGCGTGAGCTTGCAAAGGAAGTCAAAAAACTAACTCAAACTTGTTCATGGTCAGTGAGTGTGTATTTTTACCCAATGTAAATTAGAAGGTATATACTGCACACAGTTGAAAAGGCAGTGGAACAAACCAGCTCTGTCACAGCCGCTCTGTCCCAAAGATACCGCGCCATGTTGCCAGGAGACGGGTTCCAATTGTGTTCCGTTTCTGTGGAGACCGTGGGCAGGGCGGGGCTTTGATGAGAAGAACACAGACTGTCTCACATCTACACACTACACAACTTCTAACACACACGCACAAAAGGGGGTGAGCTAAACGGACCAGTGGCTGCCTTCTTGCATAACAGATAACATACGGTGACCTGCTGTTGACAGACATTGAGATAGGACTGTATTACATAATCACTATGTCCACAGAGGCGCATAGGTTTTACTGTATGGAAGAATACATTTTTAAAGAAGTTCAACTGTGCATCTGGAATTCTAAGTAGTATAGGATATTTCAGTTACATGCAGGACTGTGGAAAAAAAAATAAATAAATAAAATTATACTTAAAGGTTTGCATTGCGCATCTTTTCTGGTGGTGGGTCCATCACCTGCTTGTCTCCATGGAGATGTTATTGCTTTGCGTGGAATCTACCATAGCAGGACATTAAACACATCTATCTAGCATTTATTCATTGCAGGTGTTGCTCAAAATACATTTATTCTCTTTGTGAATAGGGTTGCCTCTCCATAGATCTGACCTGTAATGTAGTGTATAGTTAACTCCCTTCAGATAGATTAACTTTATGTCTACTGTGGAACATTCTAGACAAAGTAATAACATCTCCATGAAGACAAGCAGGTGACGGAACCTCCACGAGAAAAGTTGCGCAGTGCACCTTTAATGGTCTATTGAACAAGTATATTGAAAAATAAGCTATTAATATGCCACAATTTTACCTGTTTTTTATTGAATATATAACTTCTATGACTCATTATAGATGCAAAGTAAGTAAGTGTTTTGTTCTGCTATGTATTTATTGTTTTTTATTTTTTATTTTTAAATAACATTGTAGATATAGAATGGTTTTTGTGATTTAAATCAGCTTCAGAGTCATTGTGTTAGTGGCGGAGATGGGGACTTGCAAGTTGTGACTTGGACTCAAGTCAGACTTGAGTCACTATTTTTAAATCAGAATTCTTTCTATTCTGGCCGCAATGATTCACACTAAGATCTTGTCAAGACATTTAAAAAGGAAAAAATTACATTTCTACAACTCTTACACACTCTATCTATAAAAATACTATGACTTTATGAGTACAGTTTATCTTAAAATTCACATAAATTGCTAAAATCTAAACTATATTTGGTACTTTGGTTTAAAGACTTGAAATGACTTGAAGCTCAAAGCAGACGACTTGGACTTGACTTGGACTTATAGGCTAGTGACTCAAGACTCAACTTGAACTTGCCTGTATTTGACTTGGGACTTGACTTGAACTTGAGGTCAAAGACTTGAGACTTGCTTGAGATTTGCAAAACAATGACTTGGTCCCACTTCTGGTTAGTGGCATAAATTACTTTCAATATTATTGTTTATGACCTATTTACTTTACTTATATATCACACTTTTAAATTTGTTATTGCAACAGGTCTAATTCTAAATAGTCTTGAATACCTTTGAATTATATCAGATCCATTATGACCACATGGAAAAAGGCACGTGAACTACTGTTATTTTGTGTTAAAATTTTGATGCTATTGCTAAAAATTAGTTTTGTGTAAGTATGTTAATCACTAAACCGCTTCTTCCTTAGTATCAAAATCAAGTTTGAAATTGAGGGTTGAAATGTTGCATTTAAAAAATTACTTTATTATTATCGGTGCTTAGCCTCTTAACATCAGGATGTAATTACAGTTGTTAAATACATTATTTAAGAACAGTGCATAAAAAGGTCATCACCAGTTACTCCCAAGGCCCTCCGCTTTCATCTGTGCACTACTGAGCTCAGTTTGTCATTAGCTGCTTCATTTTTAAATTGGGAGCGCTCCTCATTTCACTCAATTTTCAGTTTTGACATGTCTTTGAATTTCCACTGAAGTGATTATTTTGTTGTTGTTGTTTTGTAGCTCAGCCCTGTAGGAGAAGTCTTCTTTCATGTGGTGGATGAGGATTCAAATAGATGTTTCCCTGGTCAATATTAAGTATCAGATGATCAATATTTGTCAAGTGCTAAAACATTTTTTTTTCTTCCAGCTTGATCTCTAGATTTAATCTTTTTTTTTTACTTGACTGGTGGAATATTAAAAGGCCTATATTGCATTATTTTCTGGTCTATGTCATAATGTTGTTTTACGACATACCTGCTGTTGTCTTTTGTTTCATTCACACATATTTAACACATCAATCTTGCATATTTAGGCTGAGTTCTTCTCTCAAAATGAAAACATTGTTCCATCTTGTGATATCATGCAGTAAGACAGGAATATACACAGTGGAGCACACCCATAAACCTTCACCAGAATCATTTGCCCATTTCTACTAAACTACTAAACTAAAGGTAAAAGAAGCTGTTAACTTGAAAACGAATGCTTCATGACATCACAAGGTGGAACAGAGTATTTTGCTCTTCGGAGATAGACAGACTAATAATAAAGGGTTAATAATAAAGTAAAGGGTTACTAAAACAAAACACAACTCTAGGTATATTTTTGAGGAGGTAACAACATTATAACATGGCTTAAAGCTCACAAGAGTCAATATATTAGATTAGAATGATAACTTATATTAGACACCAATTATCAAAACTTTTATTATAGTGACAGTACAACAAAATCTAAAGTAACCCAGTCTTTGCACTGTATAGTAATGTACCACAGAGCACAACGCTTTCTCATGTATTTTTAGTTCATTCTTGCTTCATCACTAATGGATAGTTTCAAATCCCTTTGTTAGGTGAAAGCGCTGCCATTGATGTAACTAACCTGTTCTGTACATGTACAAGAATATCTGGTTATAGGAGCCTGAGGAGGATCTTTACAGACAGGTTTTGAGTTACAGAAACTCCTCAAGAGAACAGAAGAGAAGTTTTTTTTTTAAAGTTTAAAGTTTTGTATTCTCGTATGAACCCATACTACTCTACTGTAGCCAGCTATATAAAATATTTAATGAACAATAATGTTGTTTTAAAAGTGCACTATAGAACTTGTCTGATGAGGAGTCTGCCAGCATGTCTCCACGGATAGGTATTATCATCTATCTAGCTAACTATCTCACATTTATTCAATTACAGCTCTAACTGTGTAAATAGAATTTCAATTCACCTGCTTGTCTTGGTTTTAATGATATACTATGAAAAATTCCAGGTCAAAGAAATGCCCGTCTCCATTAACGCAAGTGGACCCCCAATTTACAACAACAGTTTGATATAGTTTGAAAATATAATTGAGTTGTGAAATGGTTGTAAGATTTTTCAGATAATTTTGCTATTGTGGACATAACCCATAGATAAAAATAAAACAGTATCCTCTATGAAGCTATTGTGCACAGAGACAAGAATAGCTGACGGTACTTGATATAAAGCTTTGACTAATGACTATTATAAGCAGCCAAAATGACATGAGGGACAGCATATGGCCTATCAAACGCCAGCCAGACCAATCCAAGACTAAATGGTCCTTTCGGATGGAGGCAGTGGTCCAGACATCTATTACCATACATTTTCACACTGCACCAAAAGCACAATGCCTCTTGATTGAAATATTTTTGATTGTTACACTGGTCTAGACGGATATTCTGAGTGTAAAAAATGAGCCTGGATCATGAAAACTTAAAACTCCCTTGAAATCTAACACGAACAACAATTAAATGGGCTCTACCTGATTCTTTCAAATAATAAAGTCAAATGTTTTGCCCCAGTGCAAATTAGGCCTGTCACAGAAAATTACAGATGATCACCGATAATACTGAAACTAATCTATGCCACTGATTCAACAATCCAAAAGCAGATTTAAACAACAAACTATAGTCTCAAGCTACAATATTTTTTACTAAGTTAGTAGTTAGTTTGCATCTGTAATGAGTTATAGAAATTACCTACAGCTAAACTCTTATCACATGGCATCATTTCGCAGTAGAGCAAAGAAAATGTACACAGGGAACTATATAAACATAAATTATAGTTCCAGCTTCCATATATTGAAAAATTTGTCGATATAGTCGATATAGTAAAGTCGATATAGTAATTATCATGACAGGCCAAGAACATTGTATAAGCAGCACTTAGAGTCTTGTCTGATGTAATTATAATGTGTTTTACCCTCTGCAAACCAGAAAGCAGGCCCAGCGCTGGTGCTGTGTTGTTAGCATTACAGTGATGACAAAAGTTTGTCTCTGAAATTTGTGAAACATGTTTAAAAACTCATCAGAGTGAATAATTAGCATGCTTGACTGGCATTAGGAAAGTGAGGAATAACTCTGCAAGCAAGCAGTTTCAATTTTGGCTTGAAATGTTCTTTTCTGTTTTCGGGTACAGCGCCTTTAAGCTGAAATGGATGATAATTTTAACCATGCTAGGAAAGGTTTTTCACCATCTAAAACACACATACATACATATATATACACACACACACGCGCGCGCTTCAACTGTCAAACATATTAATTTTCAATCTAAAAGTACTGGCCTGAGGAGCATGTATTTTAACCATATTTTAGTGCTGGTCCTGTCCTGTTATTTTTTGTAATAGTCTACCCATATCCAACCCACTATGCGTCCTCTCACTCCATTAAAAATCCAGTCCAAAAAAGTCAGTAATAAAAAGAGAATTTTGGATGGCTGGTCAGAGCTGTCACAACACCTTCACCTCATTCCCACACCAGGGGACATTTGTGTGCGCTCTGTACTGCAGCTTCTGTCATTGCTAATCCATGGAGTAAACAACAAATCAAAGTCTCTCTCTGTGTGTATTCAAACACAGTGGTGGACTGAGCCAAAGAGGCATTGTTGCCAAAACATCCCATCCAAGATTTTAGCATCTCATATCACTACACACAGTGCAGTAGCCAACCAGGATAGCACAAAATACTCTTCAAGCTTCGTAAAACTTGGAAATGTCTTGCACTGTTTTCTTTCTACTTGTATACAGCTCAGAGATATATTTGTATTACTATATTTTTTATTTTTACTTGTATATATACATTTATGATTATGCCTTATTTGACATCAGTTTCCTGTTATTTTTGCTACTATTGCTGCTATTTTTAATGAATTATTACCATTTATAGTTTTGCTGTTTTTATAATATATTGTGATGTGTGAGTAACTGTGTCCTAATATTTTCCCTTGTGGATCAGTAAAGTAGGTCTAAGTCAAAGTGAAATGTTTTTGAGGGTTACCATGGCAATGGAAAGTGATAAAATAAATACTAAGAAAACTAAGGAAACAAAAAGAAAATAGAGGAACTTTTCCAAGAGATCAATTTGGCTTCTGGCCATCCACTCAGACATTTTCACACACTAATAAGAGTCTCCCAAACTTCTAGTAATTGTAATCACTCATTTTGGAAAAGGCTTGATAATAATAGTGTCCAGGCTCTCTAGACTCACTCCATTAAGCATTTAGAGTTGGGCTGGCCCTCTGCGTTTAGTGTTGAAAAAAGGCCATGGGAATAAGAAATAAATAGTGCATGAGTCAGTGGTGGCAAACACTTTCCATAGACAGAGTCCTTTTTGCATATCCTGGCCATGGCCCAATCACAACATTAAATGGCTCATTAGGAAGTAGTCGAGCTGTAAAAGGAAGTTGATGATTAACACCACCCACCTACCCCCTCTGCTCCCCCACTCTGGACCAAATATGGAGCCAGCCATCGCCATAGTAACAGGGCTTAGTGGTAGCGAAGGTCAAGTTTAGGTCTATCAAGTACATAGAGCATCCTAACAATGATTTAGAAATACAGACCTTCCAAGAAGTAGTTTAGGTTGTAAATGCCAAGCACTTCATCCACATGTTTATCAGAACCATAGCCTTTTACCTGGAGATAGTGAATCATAAAGTGGACTTGCTGGGCCAGCCAACACCGCACACTTTGACGATAACACACAGAACTAAGGAGCAACACAGATTTCAGCAAAATTAGGGTGCAAGTAATTTGAATCTGAGGTAAATGAAGATATTTTGTTCCGAATAACATGAGAATATTTGAGACTGGCTGTGATTTGACAGTCACAAGTCATACATTTGTCCCTATCTCACAATGGTTGAAATATAGTGCACAAACTTGGCATTGAATCTTAAACTTGATGTGTTGGGGAAAATGTACATTAAATCAATGCCTGCATGTATTATACATTTGTTTAAAGATTAATCAATAAATATTAATGTTAATTTATCTGTACTCATGAGGGGATTCAGTGAGGCCGGAATAATTCTAACTGGAACTGATGCTGAGACTGACAACAGCTACGCAGAAGAGGAAGCAGCGCTCCGTTTACCTCCGGAGGTCGCGGAGTTGCTCAAAAGTGACACTGAGGATGAAGAATTCAATGGATTTAGTGATTTGGAGAGAGATGGAGAGTTTGGTAAACTTGTTCTGTTGCTATATTTATCTGAATAACTCTTAATATGTGACATTAACAGCCTGTTGTTCTCTGTTCTATTGTTATTACTATAACTTGCCTTTCAAGATGAAAAGTCTCTGATTTTATAAAATAAATTTCCCCCCAAAAGTGCCACTTATAGCCCAGTGCGACTTATATATGTTTATACGTCTTATATATGTTTTTTTCTTTTTCATTATGCATTTTTGGTTGGTGTGACTTATGCTCTGGAGTGACTTATAGTCTGAAAAATACGGTATGTTTTCTGGATTCTCATTACAATATAGACAACAAACAGAAAGTATCTATAGACAAAATTAATAGAGAAACTGAGGGAGAACAAAGGAAAATCTGGAGCTGTCAGAAATCAGTCCCAATCTCTGCAAATGTAATAAACACAGACAGCATAAACAATTGAGAAGTCGGATAAACCAACAAGCTCCGGTTCTACGGTGATGTAACTCAAATGAAAGAGACAATGTGCAGTTGGAAGACCATCAGAACAAAAACACAAATATGCAAAGAAATATTAAATTTTTGTTCACGGAATTAAACTGGAAAATTTATTCACACAAGGTAGGAAAATAATTGACTCTTATGGTGTAATTTCTGCAGCATCAAATATTGAGTGAATGGCCAATATTGAAAATTAAATTAGTCTAAACATTTGCCTCATCCACATCTTTCTTTAAGCAAAACAACACAGGCCATAAAAGCACTGGCTGTGTGAGATCACAGACACTCCGTTGTGACAAATTGAGCATGCAATGAGCTTTCCCTGTTGTAATTCACTGTGGAAAAACTCAATTAGGGAAACAGCTTATAAGAGCACAGGTAAAGCCTGGAAACACCAAACAAATGAGATAGAAATGGGTTTGTGCCTTGTGTCGAATCAACAAGAAACTATTTGAGCTGCAGATTGACAGAACCCTTCTACTGTGATTGTGGGAATTGTGAGAATAATGGTGAACCTGAACTCACATGAGTAAACTCTGTGGACATGTGAAGACTTGACACACAGCCGATACAATATTCAACAACAACTAGCCAACATCAAATTTTAATTGGCAAGATTTGATAATAAATGTATTTTGTTAATGTAAAATCTCCATTGTAAATCAGTGAGTCTTGGAATTTGATTGATTATGACTATTGACATAGACAAGAACACCTGTATCAACCCAAGTTTGGATTTGAATCTAGAGCAATACTGCTGAGCAATCTCAAAACTATTACTGTGTAGTGTTTAAATAATGAAAATCTTTGCATTTATGACTATGAACAGTTTGCACAACAGTACAATATACTGCAATAGCTCTCAAGAATAACATGTCTTTGCTACCAAAAGTCAATAAATTAAAGAAGCAGAAAAGATCTGCCTGGGGCCTTGAACATTTTTGAGAAATACTTTGCTACAAAATATATTTCACTAACAGCAAAACTGAAGCTCTGGTGGTTGTCAGTCTTCCAAACTATTATGTAAATATGCATCTAATTTAATTCAAGATAAACTCCACGGACTTCATACACGTCTTTGGGCTGCGTTAGTCTATTGGTACAACTTTTTACAAGTTCTATAAAAATATTGGCCAGTGGATTCAAGCTGAATTATTCTATCTGCCCAAAGTGTCCATATACTGGTGAATGGAGCATGAGAGCAGCCTGTTTACTTCTTCTAGTTAGTATGTTCAATAATGGGAAGTGCTTTTTGTCCCATCCCTGCTGCTATTTTCTATTTTCTTTGGTTCCTTTTGAGAGATAAAAGGAAAGTGTTGAGCACTTTGGTACCATTTACTGCATGTAAACAGACCTGAGCGTGATGCAAACTAAATGAATATGGCAATGTGCCGTTATAATGTGCACTGAAATTGCAGTGTTATAATTACAAGCTGGCATTTTCACTGCTTGATGCGAAAATAAAAGAGCACGTACTTATCTGTCTGAAACACTTTATGTGATTTATTTCAAGCATTGTTCAACACTGAGAGGCAAATGATGGACAGATTTAAAGGACAAACTGAAATTCATATATGAAGCAGGGATGAGATGCAATTTAAACAAGATGAGACATATCAGGAGATTTCAGCCCAAGACAGCAAGACAAGATGAGATTTTGATACAAATTTTAAATAAAAATGTGCCATTCGATTCACAATTTTTTGTTCATTTAATTTTATAGCCTTGATGTCATTGTAGCACTGCTTTTTTGGTATTACAACTTCTCAAGAGGAGTTACTCAGGAAAGTTAACCTTTTTTATCCAAGGCAAATATTAAAAAATGAGGAAGAATCTCACAAGGTCATTTTCCTCATGTGTGCACAGTCATGAGATCTTGTGACATGATATCTTATCCCATCACTAATACAAGACATTTTAGTGAGTAAGATTTTCCAGATTTGAGACATTCATTCTCATATATAAGGAGATCCACAGTTACAAACCGATGACAATGAATAATAAAGCTCAACAATGACTGCCCACCCCTCAGTTCCAGAGCTAAATTTCCCATTCATTTTTCTCATTGACTTTGAAAAAAAAAAAAAAAAAGAAATTAAAGGTTTGAAAGTTTGCTCAAAGTGAATCAGCTATGTGGTAACTAATGACCACAAGACCTATCATTTTATTTAAAGCCTGTTTCTGAAACTATATAAACCATGAAATTATTATTACATAAAAAAAAAAAAAAAAAATCATATTCTTGCACTAAATGGCCTTTATGTACTTAAAACAACTGTGTTACGGATATTTGCAACCACATAGTTAGTTAGCCTCCGTGATGTTTTAGAACTTTGAAGCACCTTTGAATTTTTGTGAAGTCTTTGGGAAAAATGAATGGAAAATTTATTTCCGGAACCAGAGTGAGCTGTCACAGTTGAGCTCCATAGTCTCAATCTACAGAAGATGAAGAGGGAAAGCTGTCCAGCATAAAACCAAAATCAATATGCAAATCCTGAATGGAAAAAGAGGTGATTTTCCATCTCGCTGTGGCTCCAGCTTCCGAGCGGCCACCGAGTGGTTTGTAGCTGCCCTGACTGACTGATGCCTGCAGCGTGGAGACGGAGGAGCTTCCAGCCGTCAGATGTGTTGGGGGATGTTCAAAGAAAGGTCATTCTAAGTCCAAATCAAATAAATAAAAACCTCTGACCTTTACATGTGTGCATGTGTGTGTGAATGATTATATGTGCAACAGGCTGAGACTTCAACAAAGAACATATAGGCTCAAATACACCAAAGTCCCATTCAGTCCAGTCATCTGTGCTACAAATTACCTCCACCATTTACATTAGTTAAAGGTGCATCGTGTAACTTTTCTAGTAAAGGGTCCATCAAATGCTTTTCTTTGTGGAGATGTAATTGCTTTGCCTTGAATGTTTCACAGTATGGTATTAAACTTTTCTAACTTTATGGAAACCAAACCAGCCCAAGTTACAAAGTGTCTGTTTTTCTACGTATTTTTTTGACCTCCTGTAATATAATAAATGTAAGGTGTAGCGGTTTAATAGTAATGACATATCCACAGAAACAAGCAGGTGATGACCCCCACCCAAAAAGTGCACCTTTCAGATGATTCTGGGACGAACGCTTCAAAGGACTGAATTAGTTTCTTTGTTGATTTCTGGTACATGAAAAATATGGCTTTTAATTATAATGCATTTCAAATCAAATTGCTTTACTTTTTAACTGGTTGTGTTAAACTACATTGCTGCCATAGACGCAATTTGGCCAACTGATAAAACCACTCTCCATCAATGACACACCACACACCACATTCATTTTACACATAAGGAATTTGAGGGAAGTGACTTGCTCAAGAACACAACAATGCTGAAGTAGTTTAGATATCCCCTTTGATTCGTTCATTACTGATTGGACTCTACTTCTTTGTAATGCATTATCAATATCCAACATCAAGTGGTACACATAGTGAGCACAAGACACCACTCACACACAATCCATAATATAAACTGATTTTAAATTGCATCTTACTTATGCTGCATTCAAGTGCTTTCTGTCACCACACAGACACACACATGTACACACCCTAGCACACGCGCACACATACTGAAATGAGGCCATTCACATAATTGACCTGCACACAGCGTGAAAAGTCGTTGTCTGAGAACTGCTGATACAACTGCTGTCATACTTAAATATAGTAAATACTTATACAGTATACTGCCCAAAGAGCTATTCAGTAGTGGAACATAATGTAAAAAGCATAAAATAAAAGTAAACTACAATACTTGAGTACAGTTTTTAGATATCTGTACTTTACTTAAGTACATTTTACAGTGGATATTTTTTACTTTTACTTCACTATATTTGACAGCAGATATCTGTATGTTCTACTAGATTGAAAAGTAGAAAGTACTTTTCTTTGGTTTGAGACCTGCTGAAAGATAAGTTAGTTAATGTCTCAATTTTGAGCACACCAAATACTCAAAAAACTGCTAGAAAAATTAAGCAATCAATTGAATCACTTATAATCAGCATTTTTTTTTTACTCTTTACTCTTTATGTATGTTTCAACAGGCACTTCAATAGTTTCGCCTACATAGATTTTTTCATGTGATACTTTTACTTTTACTTGAGCAAACTTTGGCCCCAGTATCTGTACTTTTACTTGAATAACAAAGTTGCGTACTTCATCAACCACTGGAGCTATTATAGTAGATTTGGTAAGACTACATTTTCTACACAGTTCATTGACTGAAAATACCTTCATAAACCTTGATAAACCTTTTCTGTAACTCCCTTAGTAAAAGTGCAGCCCAAGCTTTCTTACAGTACAGAGGTGAAACCAAAGTCAGCGCCGAGAACAGGGGGCGTTTAATTCTTGACCGTCAGCTTTTTTTGAATGAGCAGCATATTTCATGGGGAGAGCAGAACCCTCCCTAACCCCACCTCTGGGTTAGGCTCTGCAGGCGTCACAGTGGGAGCAGTTAGAGCCAGAGGAACATCAGGTCACCAGGCTCAGTCATGTGAAGAAGTGCAATACGAAGTCACGATTTCTATGGGGACTTTTTAGAGAAAGTAGTTTCTCCAAATGATGTGACATACAACATTTTAGCAGAAGTAACTATGAGTTTTCAAGCACTAAGGATAAAGTTATTGCTTTACCTAAAATATTACACAGTATGGCATTTGCATATATTCAATTATGGGTGTTACAGAATACATCGAAAAACATGAATTCTGCCTGGCAGTGGAAAGGCTTCTCCTCAGATCTAACCTTTAGGCCTGATTGTGTCACCTGCTTGTCTCCATGGAAATAGATAATTTCAATGCCATACTGTGGGAATATTCTAGGCAAAGCAATCTACAGTGACAAGCAGGTGGCCAACCTCCAATAAATAGTTACTTAGAGATCCTTTAAGAAGGAAACAATGAAGAAAAAGTCTAGGACTAAACCAGGATTAGAACAAGTCAAACAGAACTGGACTGGACTCAAACCTGGGTTCAAACCAAGACACCAGGACCAGTGTAGGACCAATGCAGGACGCATACAGTGTCACCAGGATGCAATGACACCAGGACGAATGCAGATCCTAAGATAAGGCCAAACATGATTTGCTTGGCCACTAAAGATAAAAACGTTTTTAAAAAGGTTTTAAAACCCTACAATGTCAAAGTTAATAACACCTCTAATAACATTTGACTATATAGTACATAATTTCCTCATTCCAGAGTTAACTGTGCCAACCGTTTGAAAGTGTTGCCAAGAAAACAGCAGTGAGGCGCCAGACTCCCAATGCAGAGGGGGAGCAGTGGAGGAGAGAGAGGGAGTTTAGGGCTTCACACTGCAGGATGTGCACGGTCCATGCATCAGGCCTAATTCAATTATAAGATCAGGAGGATTTTAAAGAGAGAAGAGACAGCGATGATGGCAAAGAAGGACAACATTAAACTGCGAGGATGGTAGAATGAACTGGCTATGTGAAGATATCATTTTCACACACTTCATTCACATAAATGAACTTAGTATAACTGCTTTGATGGATGACTCAATTAGGACAAGGCCATGAAATTCCTTCAATCTACAGTAACTCAACAAACAATGAGGGAGTAATAATATAGAGGAACAGGGAACTATATTGAGATGCTGAACAATGCTAAGCTCATAAACGGTAGTAAATACTTGGTCATTGTCAGTTTGAAGTCAGATTACTTGGCTTGAGTTCTAGTTCTACAAATCCCCTGGGCTTTGGAGTAAATCTTCGTAACTCCTCAAATCCAAACCTATGTGTGATTTCTTAAAAACACCTGTGTAATGTGTTGTGAGGCTCACTCTGAACTCAGCAGGCCGAGTACTTAGCCCCGTCAGAAACTTGGCCTTTATCCTCCTTTTGTTCTTGTCTCGGCGCTTCTGTCTATCGCTCCCATTTTCACTTAGTCTCCTCTCTCTCTCTCTCTCTGTGCCCTCCTGGCCCAGTCCGAGCTTGTGCCAGTGTTAATTTGCCTTCAGCATGCACCTCTGGGGAGAGAATGCCCTACAAGCATGTACCAAGACAAGCTTTTGTTATTGTCTGAGTAGGGTTATGAAGAGAAATAATTTTTTCGTACAACGCTTTTTGGACACTCACACTTTACACTGCATAATTCATTCACTCTACATCATGGTAAGCTATTCTGCAGCCACAGATGCCCATGAGAATATAGGGAGTAAATGGCACAGGTTTACAGGTAGTAAATCAACCAATATGGTTTTTTTCATGTCCAATGCTGATAAGGTCTGCTGTTATTTTTAAGCCAATATCCAGGGCTGTGTTTGGTTAGTTTCTTTTTATTTAAATTTACATCAAACTCATTTGCCCCTCTTTTATTGCCACACACTTATAAGAGAGCTGTGTAGTCAAGTTGTCTCTTTTATGCACTTTTATCAAATATGTGTAAATACTGAATGATCAGATAGGTAGTCACTCAAACATATCCCATTCATACATAGGTGAGAGAAGTGAGAATAATGAGACACTATAAGCATTTGTCGGGTAATAAGGCCGGTCACGATAAATACTATATTGACTTATCATTCTGCTATATATGTTAGATGGAACAATCATTTTTGGGGTCAATATTTATCGTGGATACTTTTTCTTGGTACTAGTAATTTTTGTTATTTTTCTTGTTTTATGATTAGATTTGAGTTCATTATAGATGCAAACTAACTACATAAGTGCTTCATTCTGCTATGGCTATGAATTCTGCTATTCATTTTGTCAATTTGGATATTTTTAGGGGGGTAATTCAACTTTAGGCTTTTTGTATTAATGGTAGAGGTGTAACGATATCCAAGTCTCCTGATACGATATCTTCACGGTTTGAACCTCACGGTACGATATTTGTTGCGAAATCTTGGGAAAGCTCACGATATGGGGGGTAGGCTCACGATCAGGGATGTAACAATATCCAAATCTCACGGTACGATATTTACTGCGATATTTTGTGGAGGCTGAAAACAAAACTGTTAAGATGCTACTTTTTCCTCTTAAAATGCCTTGACAAGACTTAATCCAAGACTTAATCCAAAAGTGCTTAAAACTGTTGTTTCTTCATGTAGTCTAAACTGAAATGGAGCAAAGAATCATGCTCTATATAATTCCTTCTGTCTTTCTTTTTTTAGCAATTGCTGCACCATAACTCTTAATTTAAGCAAAGAGACTTGTAAATCGATATATTGTGATCGTCCACGATATGAGAACTTTGACAATATAATATTATGATATTTTGGTTTTGTGGCATAAAATAGTTTTAATATTATAATTTATCATCTATATTTTCTTCTGCAATATATCATATTTTGAAATTGTTATCATGATGACCCTAATTGTAATAAAATAATACTGGAGCAACCTTTGGTGGATAAAGAAATGTACTGCAATATGGGATAATAATTATATCTCAATGAAGAAGACAACTTAATAAAAACTATAGTTATAAAAAAAATTTATAGCTACAGATCAAACTATGTGTCCGCATTTTTCCATTTCCCTTTCATTAACTGCTGACCTTGAGGCCACCCCATCATGTGTTCAGAATAACCCTACATGTCCCGTCCGTGTGAGTCGTCACAGTGACAAAGTGTTCTGCAGGACATTATGGAAATCAGACCAATCTCCATTCATTCACACAGAAGGCATTGTGCTGTTGTCTACTGGAGGCCTCTGAATGAAATACAATTATTATTCCACCGAGCCCACCTTTACAGCACTTTAAATCCAATCGACGGCATCTCCTCTTCATCACGTTTTAAAACTCTCAATCGCTGAGCACAGAAATATGTTCAGGAACGTTATGAATGGTTTTCCCTTTGTGTTTTATGGCATGGATCTAAAACTGTTCACTAAAACACCCACACACGCATTACAAAATCAAACTGTAATGTGCATGGTAAAATTAAATCAAAAAAGAAAAAAAATTTAAGAAAAAATTCAATAAATGCCGCGAGCAGCTCAAACAGTGAGAGATACAGGACTACATTCATACCATACTCATACCAACTCAGTCTTATGTAATAGATAACCTTCTGTCATGTCAATCACTATTTCATCTTTGTTTCTCCTTAAGACCTCTTGTACATATATTTTTTTTATTTTTACTTGTCACTTATCATTTTTACTTGACACAATTTTCAGAAAATGAGACAGATCACATGATTAGGTCCATGAGAACAAGACAAGATTTTGACATAATTTGTAAAGATGTAACGATATCCAAATCTCAAGGTACAATATTATCACGATATGCATCTCACAGTATGATATTTAGTGCAATATTTTGGAGAGGCTAATATATTTGTAGATATGACACGTTTCTGCTTTTAAAGTACCTTGACAAGATTTTGGTGTGAATTATTTCCATCATAATCCCAAGAATTCAAGTAAAAACATATCTCTCTTCATGTTGTTTGTACTGAAATGAATCATGGGATATGTAGTTCCCTATGTTTATAAGTACGTAAGTAAGTAAGTCTTTATTTATATAGCGCTTTTCACAGACATATGTCACAAAGAAGCTTTACAGAGCATTTTATAGATTCATTAGTCTTTTTCTCCACACCCGGTGATGGTAAGCTACTATACCACCATGTTGCTATGATAAAACCATGCATAGCAAAGGAACTTGTAATTTGATATTTTGTGACTCCCCCAATATTATTGTGAGACTTTTGACGCTACAATATCACAATATTTTGGTTATTGTTACATACCTAATAATTTGTAAGAAATAAGTAGTATAATCCATTTCACAATTTTGGCTTCACTATTTTTATTTATTTTATGTAATACTTTAGCAGCCATTGTACTCCTGCTTTTTTGAACTACACCTTCTCAAGATGTATAACTTACCAGCTCTTAACTCTTTTTTGTCTAAGATAAAGGTAAATGCAGTGAGAAAAACTCTCACGAGATCATGTCTTGTGGCAGTTTTGTTTTGTGAGATCTTGTCACATCCCTAATATAAACGTTTTAGGCCTTATTTGACACCGGTCTACTGTTTATATTCTTGCTCTTACTATTGCCATATGTTTTTGTCATATCTGTGGAGCTCAGCATTGGTATAAATGACTTTCGCATGGACTGACATGGCTCAATAACGTGACTGTGACCTAACCTGAAGGCCGGTCAAACACTCTGCTGATGTTAACTGTAAGGTTGCAAAATGTCAATGACTCAATGATTTTTTTCATTCAACCAAAACCACAGTTTGCCAAGTGATAAATATAGGAAGCATAATCAATACAGGGGTCACAGCTGTCATAAAATATATGGGTGTTCATGAATACAATCTACATAAACCATTGTAGTGGGTGTTTTGCTTGTGGCAGCCAAATTTGTGGAGCTGTGAGACCAATGCACCATATTTGAGCTACCTCTGGGCTAGATTTGTTCACTAATCCTCAAACATTTATATAGTGCACTGCCAAGGAATGTACACATAATATCCTTTTTCAATATATGGCAAATCTGTTTCATTTCTTGGATTACATTCTAGACACCAATTAATGAATTAATCATTGGTAAATTATTCATATATTATTGATTTATTTGTTATTTAAAGGCCTTATATTATCCAAAATTGACTATTGTGAGCTTTAAGCCATGCTACATACCTAGAGATATATTTTGTTTCATTCATAAAAGTTTGGTAAACCTGCATTATTATTCCATCTACATGCTCAAAGCTCAAAATGCTCTGTTACACCTTGTGATGTCATGTAGTAGAAGTTTCCAAGTTAACCTCAGAGAATGGCAATTTCAAGGCTTAAATCACCCAGATGATTCTAGTGCTGGCGTTTGGAGAACACAGTGGAGCACTTCCTGTATTACCGCATGACATCACAAGTTTTCCATTTGAGAGAAGTCTAAATATGCAGGATTTATGAGTTAAACATGTGTGACTGAAACAAAACACAACTCCATGTATGTTCTTGGTGAGGAAACAACATTATAATATAAAGTTATACGGGCCCTTTAATGCAAATTTAGCCCAAATTGTTAAATATATAGGGAAGCCACTACCTTTGTAACAATATGTTTTAAGTGAAACAGCATGTTTTTCCCCCAACTTCTCCCTACACTGAATATTAAAATGTATGCTGAAGACTACTTTAACCCTATTGTAAATTACTATATCAGTTGCTTAAGTGGTGAATGAGTTGCTGAAGCGAGGACAGTGGCGTGGTTCAGGCTGAGGAATATTCATGAGCTGTTCCTATAATGGCATACATGTGACTCAACACAGCTGAAAGAAATTTAACTCAGAACAAAACTCCAACCGCCTGCTTTTGTGGAACTATTTGATAAGACGTAAGAGGAAGAAAAAGAAGAGAAAAAAGGCAATATGGTGGGAGATCCGTAGAGACAAGGAAGAGGACTGAGGGAGGGAACAATAAAGGTGACGCACAGGTGACAGCCAAGGAGACAGGTTAAAAGGTACAGCACAGAGAGCACAAAGCCACGACATCAGGAGGATCTTGTCAGTCCAATTCTCTTCAGGCTGACAGGAAAAGACAGAAAACAGTGAGGTAGACTTGACAATAATGAGAAAAATCTATAATTAATCAATATGCTGTAGTGGTTTCAGATTGCTTGCAGCTTGAGGGGCTTTTTCTATAGGACTGGCAAAAAAATGACATGATAAATTATTCACGGCCGTTTAGACCTGCAGTTACATTACCCATGCATTAGGGTAATTACAGAAATTAGCATAATAAATCTTAGTTCTGTTGCAGATATTTACATGTATAATGACAGAAGTTCAAACACAATTAAAATATTTATGGAGGCAATTAAGAAGTCATATTTTATGTTTAAAGGTCCTATATAAGAGGAAATTTTAACCATGTCATAATGTTGTTACGTCATCAAAAACATACCTGGAGTTGTGTTTTGTTTCAGTCACATATGTTTGAGTAATCCTGCATTGTTAATCTACATCACCAAAGGTCAAAATGCTCTGTCCCACCTTGTGATGTCAAGAGCCACCTCTAGTTCAGTATAGATTGACAATTCCAGGTCTGAAATAATCTAACCGATTATAGTGAAGGTGTATGGAGTGTTTTCCATTTGAGAGAAGAACTCAGCCTAAATATGCACGATTTGTGTGTTAAATATGTGTGAATGAAATAAAACACATCTGCAGGTACGCTTGTAGATGGTCACTGTTCTTTGCAGTGAGCACAGTTCCTGTACGATGCAGCAGGTTTCCAGGAGATGTACTATTTTACCCCACACAGGTAAACAGGTACAATGGTTCCTCTAAGGACCAGGGATTCTGTGAAATATAGATGAGAGTTTTAATGGGATGATGACTTAGTTATGACGTACATGCACTCCATGATCTTGCTATGTTAGTTGGTTTGTGGTCTTTGCAAAGTGATTGGTGCTGGTTAGACTTACATGAAATATCATAGCATGACAGATGAACGCTGCTGTTGTGTTTTTGGGCAAGGCACTAACCCCAGCTCGCCTCCATTGTCTGTGTACACTAGTGTATGAATGCGTGTGTGAATCGCTTTGATATAAAGCGCTTTGAGTGGAAAAAGGCTATATAAAATGTGATTTTTTTTTTTTACCCTGAAATCTCATGGTAAAAATTCCACTAAGAGTCACTAATAGAGATAGGCTGATATATTGGTTGGCATATCCGCTATCAGCTTTAAATTTCCAGCACAGACAGATTTTTTATTTTTTTTGGTTGATCTGCTGCTTTAAAAATACATGGAAAGCTTATTTTAACACTTTAATGCGAAGAGATAGCTGCACAAAATGAACACAGCTCTACTCAAGGTCTGTGGAAAAAAAAAAAAAGTACTGTGTGTGAGTTTGAAGTAAATTTTAATTATATAATTTTTTGGAAATAATCAAAATCGGCCCTACATAATCAGCCCAAAAATAATGGCAGAGCTTATCGGCAATATGGTATTAGCATCAGACATGAAAAAACAACAAACATATTAGTCGAGTAATGGGCAAATGGGAAGTTTTAAGATATTCTTTTCTGTTAGGGGAAACTAAGCTATATAGCTCTCTATGTTTGCTCTCACCACTCGACTCTTATGGTGCAGGAAAATGCAAATAAAAAAATGTCGTCTTTTGATATACAGCAATACAGCCATCTTCAGACGGGACAGATCAGGATTCAGGACAGTCATAGGCTTCCCAGATGAATGGTGTGAAAAGCATTGCAGCGAGCCATGTGAGGGTGAATAAATGGCAGGATCTGTGAAGTGTGGGTGGAAAACGGAGAGGTGACATGTGACATAGAAACATCAAGTTAATTCACATTAGCATTAGGACTATTAGGCAATAAACCAGTGAACTAGAACCATGTCACTGTTCTGAGAAGGAGAGGAAAAATGACACTTTCCAATGTGTGGATTCAGTTATCACACTATCATCACTAAATGAATGCTTAACTTATAAAGAAAATAATGCAACTTGAAATGCAATAATCACATAGTTAAAGGGCTCATGTTTTCTGATCTATGCTATAATGTTCAAATCACAGACATATCTGGAGTTGTGTTTTGTTTCATTCACACATGTTTAACACACACACCCTGCAAATTTAGGCTGAGTTCTTCTCTCAAATGGACACTCTGTTCCACCTTGTGATGTCATGTGGTATTATACTGTGGTGATCCACTGTATTTTTGAAGACAATACAAATTCAGTAGAACCATTTGGGTGATTTTAGCCCTGAAATTGTTATCTCTATGAAATTAAACATGAAAGGAGCTGTTAACTTGAAAACTACCACTACATGACATCACAATGGTGATCAGAGCATTTTGAGGTTTGGAGACATGGACAGACTGATAACAGAGGTTACTCCAACATGTGTGAATGAAACAAAACACAACTCTGGGTCTGTTTTTGATGAAGGTAACAACATTCTAACATTACTTAAAGCTCGCAAGAGTCAATTTTGAATAATAAAGGATCTTTAAACAATGGCCAAATATTACCAAACAACACAGGCTTTCTGTATTTTCTGTATAATTTTTATAAGATATACCATGGATTTCAAAATCACATATACTGATTAGGGTTTTCATATTATTTTGTAATTGAATTATGTTTCAACTTATTCCCGTCAACTGAAAGTACACTCTTTTCAACAGGTATGACATTTCTGTGTGTGTGTGAAGAATAGGTCCAGTGAAATGTTACAGCAAAACATCGATGTGGTCAGGGGTACACTGCAAAATAATGACTTCAATTAAGAACACTTTACTTTATTTGAGTAGATTCAACTTGACAAGTAAAATTACCTACCATTGGAATAAATGTGTTTTTTTTAGGCAATGTTACTTTTTTTTTTCTTAGTTTAAGCGCAAATAGTTGTTGTTTTTATTCATTTAAGTGTAGCAAAGATTTTCATATTTTAAGTATAAAAAGTCGTGTTCCATTGGTAGATCTTTTTACTTGTCAAGTGAAATTTATTTAAATCATGATAAAAACTTTCTTAACTTAATTTCAGTTTTGCTGTATACATTTTCCAATACAATAATATTCAGCTACAGATACATTTTAAAAGGCTTTCACAAATAGCTGTTCTGTGGAGACTTATTATTTGCAACTCTCACTGGTTTGAACAGGTTTTCAATGGGGATTCACCAGCATCTCAAATCACATTTGAGTGTTGTAGTTAAGACAGCGGAGGTGCACGGGCTAGGTGAGGCTATTCAATGAGTGTTTTGAAATGGCGCATTTTCTTGGCTTTTCATCACCTCCTCGCTCAGGCTGCAACCACAGAAGCATACAAATCAATGAAACCCCACTGGACGCTTCCATGTGTGCGTGCTCCATGCTATGGCGGATTACGCAGGGCCTGTACATGCCATTTCATGAAACTGTGAGTCCTGTTACAGCGCACAAAGGTGAATCAATAGTCATTTCTTCTACAGCCTTTTTCCTGGTTTGACCCATGACGTCCCAGAGGACACTAAGGACTTCAGGCATGGACAGGTAACTGCTAATGTATCTGGTGGTGTAAAGAGTAGATTCCTATAGGTACAATCTGTGGGGGTTTAGAGAAAAAAGGTGAAAATGGGAGTAACGTCACAAGCTATTAGTCTTTCAACATATCCTCTGATGTACTGGGTTTGTCAAGTCAAGTATGACATAGCAGGAGCCGGCAAAGGTCAACCTAATGAAAGGGCAAATTGGATGTTGCTACTAACAAACAAGAGAAACCAATTATAATGCCAGAAAATATAAATGGAGCGTGGATCAGAGGTGTTGTTAGGGTTGTAAAGGTAAATCGATATCCAGTCACTGATAGATGATAACGCTAATATTGAATCAAGAAGCTGCTTTGAATAAGTACTGATACTTGTAGTAGTATTATCAAGTGGTAAAATTAAAAACAAGTACATATGTTTCTGTTTTAAAATATATTTGTTAAATATCAAGATATGGCTATTTTAAAAAGGACTGGAGTTCTCAAGTACATCCATGCATATGATTCCTTAAAGTGGACTTTTTATGCTAAATCAAATTTTTAGAGCTTTTAACCATGCTATAGTTGTTTCCCCTTTCTTTATATTTCTGTTTTCATAACATCATCCATTAAATTCAATTTTATTTTCAATTGGTGAAACAAATACACCAGTGTTACATAGCCTTTTGGCTCAAATGAAAATAAATCTTTAACTTCTTGGGTTCTTTTTAAAGACAGTGCAGTAAAGTGTGTTTACCTTGTTGACATGTTTCGGCTGCTAGCTGCAAGCCATCTTCAGAACTGTCACCGGTGTTGGTGGTGACGTGTCGTATATCAGCTGTTGTTACTTCCTGTAGGCGTGGTCAGCCTGATGGACCTGGCAGGTCGCTCAGATCCAATGACCCGAGCCCCGTCCCAATCCATAATGTGGTTGTTCCTTTTACAGTGGTCTGATATGGCAGATTTTAGGTTTTCCTGTTCTGCTTTGTCTTTTTGTGTTCTGGTGACGGCGCGTTCCTCCTTTCACACACCTGGGACACCCTCCTCCAGAGAACACCAGGCGACGGGAGGCGTGGTCAGTCTGAGCGACCTGCCAGGTCCATCAGGCTGACCACGCCTACAGGAAGTAACAACAGCTGATATACGACACGTCACCACCAACACCGGTGACAGTTCTGAAGATGGCTTGCAGCTAGCAGCCGAAACATGTCAACAAGGTAAACACACTTTACTGCATTGTCTTTAAAAAGAACCCAAGAAGTTAAAGTATATAAGAAGACAAAATCTTTTGCTTGAAAATAAATCTTAATAATAAATCTTTTATTTTGACGTTTGCAGTGGCAAAGCTTTGAGCTTCCATTGCTCAACACTAACATTTCTAATGTAGAAGTCAGTTTAAGTCAGTTTAGCTCAATATTGCAATTTAAAATGGCCAAATTATAACATAATGATCCATGGGAGTCATAACTTTTAATCTTTTAGTAAGAAGGTAGGGGAGGGGTTAATGGTAATTATTAGTCCCTAAATATCAGTAAAACACTGAATACGTGCAGTTTATTGATAAATATGCAGTCTTAACATGGGCCACAGTGGATTCCTGTCTAAATCCTGCCTTAGCACTTTCAACTGTTTGTGTGTCTTGAGGGATTTGAGGACTTGAAGGACGAGTGAGGATGGAGTCAAGAAGAAGTCACTTTGAAGATTTTTGACTGATCTAGTCTCTGCTGCAGTAGAGTCGTTTTCATGGTGGACCTTAAAAACATAAGAAACCCATGGGTTTTCCAAGGCCAGTTTTCCAGTGTCAATGGACAATCAAGAGTAATAAAAATACATTTCCTATTACATCCAAAATTGGTCTAAATTTGAGGAGATAAAGCAGCCAGTGGCCCCACATGCATATGGGGAGACAAAGTGATGGAATATCCTTATTTACCCCTTCTATTATTCTATTTTGCAGCTCCAGGGAATTGCACAGATGTTGGACATAAATTATTTTGTCTTGTAAATATTTGAATCTCTCAGTTTTAATGCATTTTCTTTTGCAAGGCAGTGGTGAGCATTTTTGCTTCTAGTTTTTTTTATTTATTTTTTAATAGATTACAAGGTGCTATGGAATAATGTGTTTTGCAGAAGAAAACATCTATTATCCACTGCCAATGAAACATAAACACTTATAGGGCTCATGAGACTGTAAAAGGTGGCATCTGCTTCAACTTAAGTCCACAGTAAATAAACATGGATCTAATGCCATAGTTGCTCAATTTCAGATAGTTGTCTGATTATTTATTCATGATATTTGTCCAAGTAAAGGAAGACAATAATTTGAGTAGTAGAAAAGCACTATAAAATAAGCTTTTCCCTATGACTAATTTATATGGCAAAAAAATGCTATCTTTTTTTTACCCATATTTGATCTGAAAACAAATAAATGATGCTATTATATTATTATTATTGTATTCTATTATACCTGAAATTATTGCAATTTAACACAGAAAATAAACACATGTATTCCTCCAGAGACTGAACTCCAAACCACATGTTTTTACTGGCAGAAAATTGGTCTATAGACCTCTAAATAGGCCTGACACGATAGAAAATTTTCAAGTATGATATAATGCTAAAATAAATATAAATGATAGATGATAATATTGAAACTAATCTAACTAAAGAGCAGATTGAAACCACAAAAACTATTCTAAATGTACAGTATTGTTAAAAAAACATGAAAAGGAGAATAGATAGAAGTTATTCATCCAACCTTTTACAGTTTAAATCTTATACAGCCAAAAAGAAACAAAGATTTACCAGGAGTGCAAAGAAAATGTACACACAATAAATATTGACTCTCAAAATAATGCTCCAGCTTTCATATATTGACGTTGATACAGTAATTATAGTGACAGGCCTACTTCTAAATTTGAAAGATCCAAACGATTGGATCTCAGTTCAAGAATGTGATTAATTATACAGTTTTGAATAACTTGCTTAGATGGACACTTTTTAATCAATGCATGACATGGTCTCTCTCTTTAACTAATTCACTGTTTCATTGATATTCAAAGTACAGTATCTTTCTACATGTTACAGTGACCGACAGTGTGGGGAAGTAACTGAATACATGTACCAAGAATACACGTTCTGAATACTAATTTTGAGTAACTGTATTCTGGTATAGTTACTCAGTACAGTATCATAATACAGTTACTTTTCTAAAGGAATACATAACAGTATTTGATTATGTAATTTACTGTAATCTCCAATTGGTGATAGAAAATGCTTTAAAAACAGTGAAGTAAATATAGGACCTTGATGTAAAAGTATTCTAAGTATATTCAGAATACAGTGCTCTGATTAGACCATGTACCAGAATATGTTACAGAATGCAGGTATTCAGTATTTTGTAACTAAATTCATTTTCAAGTATTCTTCCCATCACTCGTGAGCGGCCATCTTATACCTGGCCCATCTGTTATTTTTACCTCTGCGCCTTTGCCTTTACATGACACACTGGCAATCTCTGTTCCCCCGGTCTACAAAGTCTACCTGCTGGCTCTATCTGCTCATATGAAAGACCTCACTCTCTCTGTGGAAAAATACAAGAAACCGAGTCAAGACAAATGCACACAGCAGCGAATGTATGCCTTTTTGATAATGCTTTGCTCTCACACCATGCAACACCATCCACCCACAACAATCTGTAACTGAACTGAGAAGGCAAGCGCGAACGCTGGCAACGCGAGAGGAGTCGAAGAATCAGGTGAAGTCAGCCTGAGGAGCTCCATATGTCTGCACACTCGTAAGACCAACCACAGAACAGGAGAGAGGGGACTGCGGAAAAGCTTTGTGTACAACGGCATATATGCTGGAGGATAGAAGCTATAGAGGAATCCTCTATAATCCAAGAATAGCCAGAAACACAAGTGAGTTAGTGAACTGTCTACAAGCTTGTGTTGATTTGTTAGTTTGGTGGTCTTATAGCTAACTGTACCAGCCTGAATATATGAAGAAAATATTAAACCTTCAACTATCACCACGGGTTACCATTCAAATCTGAATATATTTATAACAAAAGCCCTATTTGCAAGAAATCCACTATGTACAATTATACCTTTAGATAATGAGTTTGCTTTACAATTGTGGGCATTCACACTCAGTGGTGTGTGAAGATACTATTATAGACACAGCTGCCTAGGGGCAGACAGACCCCCATCAACATTTACACACCACATTCATATTCGCCAGTGTCTGCCTAAGGAATGTCCCACTGGGCCCCACTGTAGCACCTTCCCTGCAGTCTCCCATCCAAGTTCTAATCAGGCCCAACTCTGCTAAGCTTCTAATCTGATGAGATCAGGCTTTGACAAGGTGATTTGGCCACAAATATGCCATCTTAATTTTGTGTACCTCTTTGTTTAGACATAAGACAAAAATACAATCAGACTGGCCAAACTGGAATTAAAAGAATTGGACTGACTAACAAGGCGTTGTAGCTCCTCTCTAAACTTATGTAACAGGCAAAAGTTTCTCTTGTTTGTAGAGTTTGAAAATGGAACAAAGTTTTGTGGACAAACTTCTCCCGAACAAAATGACCTTGAGCAACAATCTCACACCTATTAAAAGCAAAACACTGCATTGTCCATGCTGTTTGATTGCACAAGGTTACAACTGTTAAGGTGCACAGGATCACTTGGAGAAAAATAAAGACAACACCATAAAGAGAATGAGTAAAACAGAGCAGTGTCCAGCAGCCGAAAGCTTTCAAATGCTTAAAACCACATGAGGCTGATCAATGCAGTTCTCACAGTTGCCACAAACTCCCATCATCGAGCCCCTGCAGTTCATGGGAGGATTATTTCTGTCTTAGACCAAGGCTTCCACAATGACAATGGCAAGGAACAAATATATAGACAGATAATAAATACAGAGAAAAACTGAAGCTGTAAGAGAAGCAGATTTATGGATTTGAGGTAAATTACTCCCAGACCAATTGCAGTGAATACTCCTGCGTCTCAGTAAGGAGGCTGGGGTCTGATTCACAAGCTGGTCACCTACAGAGGGTCTTTGAGTGATACAAAATGCTAAATAAGTCATTTTGGAGAGTTTTTTTTTCTTCCTGTGTGGAACAAAGGGATTTGTGGTATAAAAAAAGCAGTTACGCACAAAGCTACAAGATTTATGACCAGTCCGGCTTCGATCTATGTTAGTAATAGACTCTGAAATCTTGTCTCAGTCCTTAAATTCCAGTGGGTGGGTTCAGCTGTGTCCTTGGGCAACACACTTCACACTAGTGCCTGGTGAATGATTGAGTGCATTTATATTTCTCCTTACTGTTGTATATAGATGAGATATATTCCTGTTACTATATTTTTCTATATTTTATTTTTACTCGTACATACACATTTACATAATTCTACTTGACACCAGCCTCTAGCTATTTTTTCTACTTATTTTGAATGTATCATTACCATTTATATTTTTGCTTTAATATATTGTGATGTGTGCACTATGTGTCCAAATCATTTCCCTTGTGGATCAGTCAAGTTTGTCCAAGTCTAAATGGTTTTGTCATTATAGAGCATCTAGCGGTAGAAAATAGCAAATAATTAAATGCTAAATTACGTGGCGTAAACAAGCATTATTTCCTGAGGAGTCATGCATCATCTGGTTCATCATGTATAGGCTACATGTATTCTTCATGAAAACTTGAAAACGTGCTTTTCTTCACAGCAGAGCCATGGGGAATTACAGCACGTTGTATTGACAGACTATTTTAGCATTAGCCTTGGTCTTTGCCAACACCTTTCTTCATTAGCCCATTAGATGTGACTGGGGTCCTCAGAGACTACTGTGTATCCTTATTAATTAACAGAGTGACCGAGATACTGCCATTACTACAATCAACTACTTTACTTTACTTTACATTACTACAACTGACTGGTGTACATTATCATTTTTAGAGTTTGTTGCCATACATTAAATTTGAAGAATTAATTTTTGATTTCTGTTTTTGCAGTCTACCAAGTTATATTGAGATGAATTCTTCTAACATTAATTACACTTTAAAGCCACATATATTTTTATAACTGTACTGCAGTAATCTAATCTGCCCAGATTAAAGGGTTTTGGTTAAGAGTAACATTAATGAAGGGGTTCTGTAAGATTTAGTGCTTATACTTGTCTTCAGTACATTATACAGATTAATGACCTAGCCTGTTAATATTTTAGTGCAAAAGGAGACATTGCATAATAAATAAATGTGTATTTATTTGAAACACATTCTTGCATTGTGCAGCAAAGAGATCCTTTAATGTGGCCAAAAAACATAAAAACTCTGGTTAGGTAGTGAACATTACATGTTATAGTTTATTCCGTTAGTCCAAACGTATATAGTTGACTAAAGAAATTCTCGATCGATTAAAGACTTGCACTGTGCCCTGGCAATAGCTCTGAAAAATGTACAAAAACTACTATACACAGAGAACAGCATCTTGGCAAAGTGAAAACATAGACTGTATATCCAGTCACCCCCAAAATATCCATGTATAAATACTATATGATGTAATGAATTATATAAATTCTTATAATCCTAACAAAATAATTGTTCAAAAAATAAATAAATACATTTTGATCGACTAGGACATCACTGACAGCTTAATCGCGACGAAAGAACTAAATGACCACAGCCTTAATAAATGATAAAATAAATACATAAATAATAAATAAATAATAAATTTCCCTGAGTAGAGCTTAGATGTCCAAAAGTGTTTATAGACCCTCAAACCTTCTACTGAACGGGTCCAAATGATGATAAGCAGAACTTTTTACTGCAAATTTAATTCTACTACTATAAACTTAATAGCATCACAGTGAATTGTTCCAGTGATCTAAAATTCATATGCTAGCATTATTAAAGATACGGTGGCTCTTTCAAAGCTGTGTAAAATGTCACACTGCACTGACCATTTGGGCCTCGGAGAAAAAAGTTTGGACACCCCTGACGAAAAGTCAAAAGTAAAAGAAAACTGCCCCTGTCACTAATAAGTCAAACAGAATACACAAACCTAAATGTATTTGTTTTTATTAAATGTATTAAATGCACTAAAGCTCAACAGCTTCGCATGGGCTCTTCATTACCTGCTGTGACTGTCACTTAAACACAGTGACGCACATTGCACACGCATAAAGCTGATCTGAATGAGACTTAATAGGTGCGGATCTCCATAATGAAGCAAAGCACAGCTGCACAGGGCCCATAGCTGCTGCACGGTGGGACTGTCACCTCTGCTCAACAATACTTCACTTTGGATCATCTTCAAAGCTCTCCAGTGCCTCCATCCCCAGATCACCCAATGCACAGGCACGCGCCCATCCCTCCAAGGTACACACGCATCATATTTAACATTTAAGTCCATTTCTCTTAACCTTACATCATCCCTCCATACTATTTACAGCCATGCGCATTTATCTTTGCATGTCACGCTGCATCGACCAGGGCCCAAATGAATGCAGCAGTATAGCTAATTTAGGAACAATATGAAAACTGATTGAAGTGTCACTGTGTAGTGATAAATTGGAAGTGATGTGATGATTATTTCTCACATATTTAAATTAGATCCAATATGAACAATGGAATAATCTATCAAATAATTATGATTAGCTGCGCTGTGTAATTATTACAGAGGTATCCAATGAAATTTGAGATTAATTATATTATTCATTCAATTTTACAGCCAATTCATACATGAGGCTCAAATATCTGTCACTGAAGTGTCTACATTTCAGTACAGCAAAAAAAATAACTTGCTTTTATTTTTTTAAAGTAGGTTTTTTAAGGTTTTATACACTTACATAGTGGGGCTTTAGAAATACTATAAATTAAAGGAATTCTTATGCCTCAATAATGGGATTGTGTGGAACAAAGGATATCAATAGTTGTGGAAAAAATTGAATTATCAGACATATATGAGCAAAAGGAAAACATCACTAGCCAAACAGATAAGGACGAAGCATCTCTTTTTGCATTCATAAAAGTAAGTATAGGTTCAGTTGACTGTTGGGGGCCACAAAAGCATTTTCTTGATGTTGAGTTCAGTGCATATAAAAGTGAAAAATGACATTTCCAGACCCTGTACTTTGAATAGTGGAGAGTACACGACATAAAACAGCCTTTCTAACATCTTTAAAGACCAAATGCTTTGCTCTGGCCCGAGGGCTGTCTATGGATCCTGAGTATCTGAGACCCATTTACCACAGTCACTATTGACAGTATCCCTTTAATTAGCACATGTGGCCTCTGGCATGAGCCTATGGGGAATTAACATGACATTTTCTTTAAGCTTCCTCTTTTCAGCCACAGGAGGAGCGTCATGCTTAGTGCTCATGTAGACCTACTTAGAGAAGGGACCAGTGAATCATGAGAGAAATGCAATAGGTCACATGAGGAGAGTCCTTAAGTTAAGTATGTTCCTTCAAAAGTATAACTTTGCCTAATATTTCTGTGACCAAGGACAAGCTTCACAAGCAGGCACATACATCATACTGTTTGAAATAGACTATAGAACTGAAAAGCCAAAAGGACAAGGACAAAGCACACCTTTGAAATAAGAGTAAAAACTGGGTTGCAGCATATTCTTAAAGGTGCTGGAGTGTGTTGCACCTGTTTGTCCCCATGGAGATATTAATGCTTTTGCCCAGAATGTTGGCATTAAACCAGTACGCAGACACTGTGGGCAAGGTGGGTTAATTGTCTTGCCCAAGGACACAACGACAGCATTCATCTGTGGGAGCTGGAATCACACCAGTCAACCTGTGGGTCAGTGGATCTGACCACTCAACCTGTGATGTTTATGTTGAGCTGGATTTGAACCGCCAACCTTTAGATCAGTGGGCGAATGCTCTACCAACTGAGCTACTGCCGCCCCCAACTTAAGAAGAAAAGAAACATAGATACTTACTGTGAGCATGGTTGCTTCTCCACAGACCTGACCTTTAACTTGGCATGGAGGCTAGGTCTGTCACAATAACAAATTTTGAGGCATGATAAATATTGGGATGAACAATGATATTGAAACTACTTTTTGCCACTGACACAATAACAATAATAATACAGGATAATATTTTTTTAAATATGCAGTATCATTAAAAGGTCTGAGCTACAACAAATAAATGGCAAAATGAACCAATAATTATCAGTAGAAATTATTTATTCTACACTCTACAGCTCAAATGTGATTTGTCTTGCATAATAATGGTAAAAATCTCACCACTTTTGCAAAGAAATTGTACAAATGATAAACATTGAGCACAAAAATATACAGTATTGTTCCAACTCTCATATATCGAATGATAAGTCAATATGTCTGTCTCCATAGAAAAAGATAAGTTTAATGCTATACTGTGTAACATTGCAGGCCATACAAAGACATCTCCATGGTGCAAAGCAGGTAGTCTACCCTCCACCATAAAAATTACATAGTGCAACTCATTTGCGACAATGAAACAATCTCTTCATTTGAACAATATCTGAACTCCCACTGCTCGACATAGGCTGAAACTAATGACTTACTTCACATTGCTCCTAACAGTGCTAATTACACTCAGTTCAAGCGGCACATGTATTTCATCTGAGAGCTCCATTAAACTTGCATTCAGTTTTACTCAGTATTCTCACAATATTTCTCTCTTCCACACCTCGTCTATTTTGTCTGTTATCCTATCTGTCGAGCCAGCGGTGGGCTTGAGGTGTCATTTGGCAGTTATTGGCCTTGATAATGGACCAGCGTTTCCTCATTTGGGATTTTCACCAAATAGAGTCAAAATCCTGAATTTGTCACGCTGCCACACCAGGTAATCATTTGTAACCCACAAAAGAGTGAGAGCGACCGGCCCACTCTGTTCCTCTCATCTCTCTACACCGGCGTAGAACAAAGCAGATGACATTAACCCTGACAAGTACAAAACATACGACTAATGTGATATTAAAAGGGTGTCGATTAATTCATTTGTACTAAAGATTCATCTTTCTTGGTGTTTCTGGTTTAACTCAAATCGTGCTTGCTAGTTCATTTGTACAAAATCAGTAGCTTAAGACGTAATCATTTTTGTTACTCAAGTACAAGTACTGTAACTGGAGAAAAAAACACTCAAGTAAAATATCACATGAAAAAATCTACACAAGTAAAAGTACCTATTTAAGTGATAGTAGTTATTTTGATAGAGATAGGAAGTTTGTTCAACGGAAACAATTTAATCTATTTTTTTTTCTTTTTATTTGTATATTTCTGTTTGCTCAAACTACAGATGTGGTAAAAATATATATAAAGAAATAAACACCTCAGGCTTTTCAGCAGGTCTTAAACAATACTAAAAAAAAAAACTTTTACTTTTTGGTCCAGGACAAAAACATAGTGGAGTAAAAAGTACAGATACCTGCTCTCAAATGTAATGAAGTGAAGTAAAAGTAAAAAGTATTCACTTTAAAATCTACTTAGGTAAAGTACAGATACCTAAAATGTACCTTCCAACAGTGGACAAAGTACAACAACATTTGCAGATTCACTTAAAGGAACTACTGTATATGTAGCCTCCACTCTTAATGGTTTAATTAAGGAACAATAACCACAAAGGAACCCATGATGCCAGTGCCATAACTTAGGCTACGTTCAGACTGCAGGGCTTAATGCTCAATTCCGATTTTTTTGTGAAGTCCGATGTTTTTGCGAGGTCGTTCACATTTCCAATTAAATGCGACTTGTCTGTGACTCCAATGTGAACGGTAAACGGCCCGAAAGTGTCCCGCATGCGCACTGGAGGACACGATGACGTCAACCCCATGCGTCAACCGCAGCGAGTGTGCTCTGTGTTTACGGAAGTTGTCCAAATATGGACGCGAGCATTGAGCACCTGGCGATTTTACAGTTCCGGTTTCCGCCTGCTTCAGCGCAGAATAGTGACGTTTGTCGCTTGTTAATGACGTGTAGGTCGGATGGATGCGCTTTGGCCGTTCAGACTGAAGTCGCATGTCAAAAGATCGGATATGTATCGGATTCAGGACCACATATCCAAGTGGCCTGGGTCGCATTTGAAAAATTCTGATCTGTGCCGTTCAGACTGTCATTAAAAGATCAGATACAGGTCACATAGAAGCCAAAAAAACGGATTTGGGTCACTTCAGGCTGCAGTCTGAACGCAGCCTTAGATATAAAGTACACATACAAGTTGTTCTCATTCTGAGTATATGGACAGGCCATGTCTCATGTGAAAACTAAGCCTCCAGAATTTCCTCTCTGAGCTGTAGAGGCTGCAGTAGCACTCAGTAATGATTAATGGCTGCAGGTGCTGGGGTTTAAGTAGTCAAGATTCAGATCAGACAAAGTCCTTTTAAACCAACTGGATTTAGACAGAGGAACATGGCAGCCCATTCTGCTTTTTTAATGGCTAATCAAACCAAAACATCAAATATAACATACGACAAAAAAAAAAAAGAGATTAATTAATTATGATCTGTAATTAATTAATCTAATTAATCTCTTTTTAATCTCACTTAAAATTACTGAGAAAAGCTTCAATTTGAGGTATTTTCATTTAAATTCATTATTACATTATTGTGGCAGATCAAAAGACTCATATAGAACAAAAAAAAAGTGACTTTATAAAGTAATTTATTGTTTAACAAATCTCTTCAAATTGGCTGTTAAGCCCAAGTCTCCATGAATAAGAAACTGTTTGCTGTAAAGTAGCAAAGACTAGGAAATCTGAACATAATAACTTTTGTCTACTTAAAGACAAGAAAAAGTCCAGTCTTTCCTTAACCATATTAAAAATATTATTGATAGAGAAATGCTTTGTATATGAGATCACTGGTTTTAGTCCTTGTTTTAGTCCTGGTTTAGACCTGCTTTAATCCTACTTTAGTCCTAGTTTAGTCCTGGAATGGGTTAATCCTGGTTTTTAGTCCTGGCGTTAGATCTAGTTTAGTCCTGGTTTAGTCCCGGTTTAGTCCTGGTTTAGACCTGGTTTTAGTTCTGGATTTAGTTCTGGTTTAGTCCTGGTTTAGACCTGGTTTAGTCCTGGTTTAGTCCTGGACTGGGTTAGTCCCGGTTTTAGTCTTGGTGTTAGTTCTGGTTTAGAGGCACACAGGAGGAAGCGCGGTTTACGCAGCGTACGCGAGAAAACGTACGTGGCGCACGGGAGGACAGCGGTGTCCGCGCAGTAACTACGGAAGGAACCGTGATCCGCGCGTTCTCAGGTTGATGACGTTGATGAAGGTGTGTGTTTGTGTTTGTGTGTGTTTGTGTTTGTGTGCGTGTCCCCTCATGTGGCAGGTCACTATAGGACAGTAGTGCAGACATCATGAGCCTATGCAGGTTGTTTTCACCAGTGACATTTAAGTTGTAGGCGATTTTATATTTGTTATTTTCTTTTATATCTCACGTTGGGAGAATAATTTCCAAGACACGAATGTGTTTTCACCTGTGCGCTGCTGACTCTGTTCTTCTGGCTCTTCAACCTCGTCCATTGTGTGACTGACGCCGCCAACGTGAACATGACGTTTACATCGCTCTTACTGCGCGCGTTTTGTGTGGGTTTCCGGCAATGAGTGGAATTGCTGAAATAAAAAAAATTATAAATGTGTTTTTTTGTGTGTGTGTGTTGTTGTCCCAATAACACATAAAAACAGATTTTATAATAAAGCAACTCGCATACAGAAACAGTAAAGTTACAGATTAAAAATGAGATTAACGCGATTAAAAAACATAACGCGCTAAATATGACTGTAATTAATTAATCGCAATTAACGTGATAATTTGACACCCCTAATATATATATATATATATATATATATATATATATATATATATATATATATATATATATATATATATATATATATATATACATTGTGAGACCCATTAGCATTTCAAAAGATAAAATTGATTAGTTACTGATATAAGTTCAGAATCTTAACCTGCATAAGTCCCAGAGTAGGAATCCATATTGATAAGGAGAAAAATAGTTACTTTGCATTTCCCATTCTCTTTTATTCCCAGAGTACTTAGATGCTGCACACAAATCAATGGCCATGTTCTTAATGATACACAATTGTGCTGGTTTTGATGGATGGGGCTTGTTGCTTGTATGAAACCAAATAAATTGCATGTCATCTGTTGTTGTTTGTTAAATTTTGCATCATAGCATGTTCCCATTAATATATTCAGCCATGTACTGTTGCTCCAGCCATCAACTTAGGGTGAATATTGTTATATCGATCCTACCAATCATTAGATGTCCTAGAGGCTTGTTCATGACTCCAGTCATTGATTCAGAAAATTCCTATAAGCAAGTGCGGTTTCCAGTGCTACAAGAGAGCGACAGGGAGCTAACTGCACTCCTTGGCTCTTGTTCATGAATGTGTGTATGTTGGAAAAGGGAGAGAGGTTCTGCTTGATTTGGTGGCTATGCTGAAGACGCCTCACTATAATTGCAGGGTCAAAGGAGCAAAAGAATTATGGCTGACAAATCAACTGGTGTTTATGGTAATTACACTGTGCAGCTGATGCCTAGGGATGTCTGTACACACAAACAAGGAATACATGTTTACTATGATGTGATGTTTATAGAACTAATGATATATCAGTAACTTTTACTATGACTTGGTGTTTTTATTATGGAAAAATGTAGTATAAATGTGTGATAGTAATACCATCAAAAGCAGAGATATCAAGAGTTGGAGATATAGTGGAGACCTCTTGCAATGGAAAATTTACATACGTACATTTTTTTGTTTTGTTTTCCACATTAAAACCTATAAATAACACTTCACATTTTTTCTTTTTTCTTTTTTTTAATCAGCTCTTTTTGTAGGTTTTATCTCAGATTGTATTCATTTTTGCATATGTTCAAAACAACAATACTCAAAAAATAAATTGGCTGTCTCATATACAAAACAAAACAGTAAGAAAACAAGTAGTACATTTGTGTGTACACACAGTAGTAGAGTATTTGTACTTGCACTCCAGCTGGGGCGCCTGTGCATCTAAAATGACTAAGTGTGGCTAATTGAGATCTGGCGTTTCACACTAAACAACAGACTGCACAGGAGCTCAGAGCAAACACAGCACTGACTCTCACTACATGCATTGTTTATGTTGTCTGTGACTTGCTGAACTGAACCGTGAGTCCCGAGGCACCAGTAAGTTAAAAGCACCAGTGGAGAGTACTCCAATCATGCAGTCTTTGTCTGTGAGTATGAGAGTCACCTGAAGCAAATACAGGTGAGTGATATATTGGTTGGCCAATATACCAAATATGTGCACTTCAGTGTATCGTCATTCAATCTCCAAGACAGGCCCATATTTTATTTGGGCCAACCAGCTGCCTAAAGAATATGCCTAAAGCTTTATTTGAACACTTTAGTGCAAAGAGGAAATGTGCTGCTCTCTTATCCAGATAATAATAAAATTAACTCAAATTATATAATTTAGGGAAAATTATCTAAATCCTACATATCGGCCTTTAGATTCTAAACTATCAGCATCGGCATCAGCCAACGGGAAAAAAAAGAGTCAAACTTTAAAAGAAATTACATTTAAAAATTATACTGCTTATTGAAACACACAGCAGAGGTGCACCGACTGTTGGTCAGTGGCTATTAACATTGGTATAAACATTTGACTATACTGCTACATTCAGGTTTAGAACCGTACTGAGAAATCTGTGTCACAACAAAAGGTTTGTTACTGATATTTTGGTGGGGGAATTTAACTTGCAGTTTATTGTTTTCTAAATTGCATTTTGATGCAGCTGCACTTGATGGTACAACAAAAAGTCCCTAAAAGTTATACAACATTAATATGGAAGTCGCATTTTTGCCAGGTTAGATCTTCTTCCTCACAACAGAGTATTTCAATTTATTTCACTCCAAATGACATCTACCATTTTTGTGCTGAGAGCTCATGTAGCCATCAGAAGTTTGTTCTGTTCGTTTGAAAGAACATAATGTAAGAGGCGCTCACAGAGCGCTGACAGTTCAGGAGTGCGTAAATCACCATACATCTTGACAGAGTTGGAAATGAAAAATTAGACCAGCAGTGACATTTTAGAAAACTATCAAGGCCAGATTTTAAAGTGAATGATGCCAAAGGGAAATAACCCAAAAATCACAGGGAAACAGGTACAGACCGCACTAAATTACAAAACCTGCTAGCATGCACGCACCACACACATATACATGGCATTTCTATGGGAAAACCAATTCAAGTTCTACTATAAGAATTAGCTTTTTTTTAAAAAAAAAAAAAAGACTTGTTAGTGCCAACCAAACAGAGATTGTGCCAAGTTGAGAAATTTCAGTGCAGTCAGACAATGGCAAAGGCAAATATTTTACTGATGCCATATGAGAATGTCCAGACTGGGAAGTAGTAAAAAAATACTGACTACATTTTTAAACAGAGAAAAATACAAGTGAAAGAAAATAAATCTGTGGTGTTAGGTGAAGTCATATGTAAATGCAGTGGCCAGCACACTACTGCTGATCAAAGCACGGCCATTGTAAGTGACAGCACAGCTCATAATTAGAGCAGGTCAGACAGATGGAGAGACAGGTGGATCAACACTTTGAATGGCCACATGAATAGATAACAGACAGACAGGCAGCTCATACAGGAGAAGTAAATACAGTTGTATGCAGGCCAGGCAGATAAGTATGATTACATATAGGCTTTAGAAATTGTATAGGGACCAAAGCATTATGAAAAACATCAGACCATGAAAATTGATAGCTTTCTTCACAGGGGACTGGACCTAATTAAAAGATACTTTTGTGTTAGTATTGGACATATGCAGTGCTCTGGTTTCATAAGCAGTTGGTAAATTAATGTATTAATGTAGAATAAACGAATTGGATTTGGCACATAACTGTGAACAACTAACAGAAGCAGCATACCACACTGTGGAACTTTACAGGCAAAGAAATGACATCTCCATAGAGACAAGTCTTCTTCACTTCTTCATTAGTGGCACTAAAACTGAAACATGCCGCAAAGACAAAATAGTGGTGCTTTGTTTTTCTTGAATGCTGGATAAGGTGAACAAGAGGAGAGTAAATAAATGCACTCTTCAACAGATGAGTGATCATGTTTATATTAATGTATTCAGATAAAAACAGGCAGGTGTGTCTGAGGCTGACAGAGTACTAGACCCACTGACTCCTCATTCATTTACCACTGCTAAATATTTCATGTTTCCATCAGGACCTATCCTTTTGCACGGCATCCACGTCTGGTCCAAGTCTGTCTCTGAGTCCCTGAAACCCTGGCAGTCTATCTACTTTGTTGTCTGAGTATACAGGCATATTCTGCTAATTATATTAAAGGTGTGCTTAGTAACTTTTTGGTAGGGGGTCTGTTACCTGTTTGTTTCTATGGATATGCCATTACTTTGCCCGAAATGTTCCACAGTATGATATTAAACAGCTCTACCTTACATTTATTAGATTGCAGGTGGTTTTATAGATCAAAAATAACTAGAAAAACAGACTGAGTGGGGTCACCTCGCCACAGATCTGAGCTGTAATTTGGTTTGTTTTGGTCTCATGATGATAGAAATGTTTAATACCATAATGTGAAGGATTCCAGACCAAGTAATAACATCTCCAAGGAGAAAAGCATATGACAGACCCTCCACCAGAAAAGTTACACAATGTATCTTTAAAGATTTCCCTAACATTAACCCTGACACTTACTTTGGTTTAGAAGTAAACTGTTTTTTCCCTAAAGGATTTCAAGGTTTGAAAGCCACTGCCATTTTCTTGCTAACACTATTTTGTAGCACTCTGTGTCCACTTGTGGGGGTCAGGAAAGGTTAAAACAGGATGTGCTCTGATGGCCGCTAAGTGGACCATGGACAGTGAAATCGCTCTGACCTTTGTACTTAATACACCTTCGTAGAAGCAATTGGAGGCTGTGATTGAAAACAAAGCAGACAAAACAAACACTACATATCCTACTTAACATTTTTGATTAAGAAAAACTTATCTGAACGATTGAGTATCAAGTTAAAAAACTTTTAAAAATACTAACACTAAAATACGAAGGTCCTCTAAAAACCCTTAACAACTGGATTCAAAACATTACCTATTTGCACTTCTTTCAATATCTGAATGAACAAAGGACATGCTGCACACACAAAGCCATGTGTTGTGTCTCAGTCCACTCAAGGCCCCACTCCCTGAAGTGGTTGTTGGTGAATGGGAACTCTATTGAAGCAGAAAATTTGCTTTTGGTGATCATGTGAGACAATTTCCCTGTAATCAGCGTATTCACATTCTTTGGTGAACTGTAAAAATAATTACGTCTTCATTTGCATTTAGATCAAAGAATTGTATGATAATTGAAACTACTTTATAATTGAAATGTAAAGAAATTCAAGATGCTTGATCCCTACTGGACATGTTCAACCATTCTGCTCAGTTTCAAATGACATTTCAACATTCAATAGACTAAATATTTAATGAAGATGGAATGATTGCATTTGTCCACGTGCAGATTTCTGTTTAAATACTGCTATTTCAATTGCCTGATATAAATTTTCAGGTATAATGAGCAAAGGTTCCTTTTGGGTATTTTTTGTGCATATGTAATCTATAGGTATTTGTATGTAACAGTAGTGACCCATCAGTTGGTGAGAATGTTTTATGGTTAGGCCTGTCAAGATAAGGCATTTAGAAGCATGATATATTGCTATAGAGATATAATGTCATAAACAATAATACTTTATGCCTCTGATACAAAAACTATAATGTAAGATAATCCTACAAAAACAATTTTAATTAAATAGACAGTATCATTACAAGGACTGAGCTGCAACAATTAAATAACAGAACGTGCAGTTTTATCAATAATTAGCCACAGGACTCATTTATTCAACCATTTACTGCTCAAATTTTATTTTATTACAACAAAAATACCCCCAAATCTCCCCACTTTTACAAAAAAAATGTACACAAGGTAAGTATTGAGCCCCAAAATATATAGTTCTGGCTTTATGGAAGACAGTTTGTTCTATCAGATTTTAAATGCCGTTCAATTTCTTACACTGAATGTTTTAACTCTGAAAAAACATGTTTGAATTATTTTTATTCTGAATTTTAGTTGCTGAAATTTTAAGTGTACATTTTCAAAGTGTTCAAAATTCAAAATAATAAAAAAAAAAACACCTTTTAAATATTTTGCACAAATATTTGCAAGCCCTCAAATTCAACAGTCAAAATTCAGAGTGTAAAATTCACAGTGAAAAAAATTTTAGGGAAAGAACCAAGATGCCAAGGCAGAAGCAATCGATCCAAAGTGATCCGATCTAGGACAAACTGATTGGTCAGAATCAGCCTAATCAAAATAATCAACTCTTTAATTTCTTAAGTGTATACTCCCTCCACAGATGAAAACAGTCAATTCTGTGCTCCTCGCTCACACAGGATTGATTGCTTCTGCCTTAGTATCTTGGATCTTTGCTGTGAAATTATTCACTGCGAATTTTACACTCTGAATTTTAACTTTTGAATTTGAGGGCTTGAAAATGTCTGTGCTGAAGGTTTAAAAGGTGAAATATTTATTTTGAATTTAAAATATATTGGAAAAAATATGCTTAAAATTTCAGCAACTAAAATTCAGAATCAAAATAATTCATTTATTTTTACAGATTAAAAAAAATTCAAAGTGAGAAATTCAGTGGTATTTCAGATTCAAAATCTGATGGAACAAATTATCTTCAATACAGCTTTCATATATTGAATGATAAGTTGATATAGTATTTATCACAGCAGACTTATCTATAGCTCTTTTGTTTACTTTTTAATTATATTTTCCCTGATGCATCTCTGTGGACTATGTGTGTTTTGCTTTGTTGCAACTAAGATGGTGGATTTTGCAAATAATGTTCTATTTATGATGTTTGATACCTATCTCTATAAGATCATAAAAGACATTGAATATGTTTGGAAATGTAACTTATTGTCATATCATATTTCATATTATACCAATTTCTAAAACACCACATGTCCCTCCTGATCCTAAATAAGATGTTCCACTCTGTCACAGGTGTGTATCCTTATGGCCAGGGCAGCCTATTTTGAGAAAGCCATAATAATGTGAACAGCTCAAGTCTCAAAACGAAGTGTGACATTTGCATACACAGAGCTGCATCTGCCCCATCAGCCAATTAGTTTGACAGTGGGGAGATATACAGTGAGACAGGCCATTCTGACAGTCACACACCACTGCAGTTTAATGGTGCATTCACATATTTGTTAACGCCCTCAATGAGCCAGATATGCAATTTTACATTAACAGGACATTTCAACTGAAAGAGCCCAAAATAGACAGTTTGATCACACTTTATTCATGATCCCACCCGTATGTAGCCGAGAACATTTTATCCTCGGCACAAAAATATATGAGTCAGCTGAGTTTAACTGTGACTATAGTGTTTGTGTATGGGTGAGAAATCTATTATCGCATCAACAATGTCAAACAAATAATTGTTTACAAGCTGATAAATATTTTCAATTCCTGATTTTGAATAAATTACATAACTTCTCTCCAAAAAAAAAAGCAAACAAAAAAACTTGTGTATAACTTATTTATTAAATAACCTTCAAAAACATGCATTCTTAGTCTGAGCTTGCCTGACCAGCCAGTCCCTTCTACATTCTGTTAGAATCCAGAAAGGACTGGAAGTTTTGATGGTTCACACATCTCACTGATTGATTAATCCACCTGTCAATCACACCCTGTGAAATCAGGGAGACAGAATACAGCTCCCCATTCACTCTTCTTTGTAGAGTTTTGTCATTGCATGTGGTTCTGGCTCGTCAGGTAAACTCTGAGTGGGATCGCCTCTCCACAGACCAGATGGTCTGGAGTCATTAAATATTTGTCTTCATAAGTTAAATGCCTGAACATAGGCAAAACAATAATATATCTATGGATATGCACAAGTATATATGTATGTTAAGAGTCAATCCAAATCAAAACAGTCAAATGCAAAAAGCCTAGCAGGTGTAGTGCCTGAGAGCCCTTAGCCCAGAGTGTAATGTTCTTTTTTCCCCTTCCCTTGTTTCTGCGTATAGTCATGGTTTAAAAGTGGAAAATCCAATTGGTTTTTATAAAACGATTAATGTGCCTTGTCCAGTAACAGGTGCAAGCTGCTTTTTGGAACAAACTATCTAACCAGCTGCCACTCCCCAAGCCCTGGAGTGAAAAACAACAATTGTATTTCTCTTTATTGGAGCACACAGCTTAGTCACCACCAGCCTTTGATGAGAGGAAAGAGACAGGAGGCAGTCCCCCTTCTACAAAGTCAATATTTGCAACAATTAAGTAAAAGCAGGCGCTAGAACAGTCATCAATCACAAAACAAACAAATGAATGTGGGGCTAAATGAAATGTATGCCAGCTTATTGACTTGTGAAAACATGGATGTGCACTTGAGCTGTGTGGGGTTGTGCACGGGCTGGTCCCTCTGCGGCCCCTGTCTCGACCTGTCAGGGGTCCCTGCCTTTGACGCCGTCTGACTGAGGAAGTGACTGAAGTCTCTCCAACTGACAGACTTCACCTATAACACCCCTCTCCTTCTCCCAAACCATATGCCACTATCCTCATATCTCAGCTTTCAAAAGAAGAAGAAATAAAAATACTTACTACATACATGTGAAATACCTTTCAAATCAAGCAAAACATCATTACCTTTACAAAGTCCTAGCAGGGCTATCCTCCTCCAGCTATAGACTGCAAAGTATAAACTTACAGATGTTCACCCAGCAGCACGCTAATGGAGAGGCTGGACAAGTACGCCTAACTATTATTGATAGTAATATTAAACATGTAAAATAACCCCATATATTGAGATGCACAAAGTTTTCTTAGAGATTCCAATGAGATCCATTATCTTTTTGAACTTCTGGCTTTTTGAACTTTCTCCTTGTGTGCAACACCCTTGAGTGCTGCAGTTTTAGAGCTGCTCCAAAACACATATTTTGACTGCTAATCCATTTACACTGTTTCTAACATCAACTCTGAGGACAAAATGTTCACCTGCTGCAAGTATTTCCCAGCATCTAACATTCTGATGCTCAATTTTCTTTATCATCTGAGGCCTGATGGATGTGTTTTCCCTTTATAATATGCGTCTTCTGCAGAGTTTGACATTTAGGACTGCACTAATAAATTCCATGTGCATGCAAGGGGAACCCAGATGTTACTAAATAACTCTCCTTGTTTTTCTTAATGGATATATATCGGCAGAATGATTTTGTGTAGCCTGTGGAGGCCTGTGTGCCCATATGCAGATGATGTTTGCATCTTTGGATGTTCTCTTCTCAAACTGAGACAGGAGCGAGCCCTGAGGGATGCCACTCCATCTGCTGATTTCAGATCTTCATCCCAGAACATGTCTGTGTTTCCATGTTAAATGTTACTGTTTTATTTTGTTTGTGGCCAGACACAAATTCTTTCTTTTCACCTCACTTCAGACTGACTTCTGTTCTAATGTTCTACTTGTAAACTGAGTCTAATCAAAATCAATGCAAAAAGCTCTCTAATAAACTTTAGTTTCTTGTCTCAATAAATGCCTTAGCTCTCACAGAAGATAAATCCAGCATACAAACTAGCTCTCTGGAAGCACCATGTAAGAGAGGACAGAAGATTGGAAAGATAGACGTAGCATTTATAGTGAAAACATGGCTCAGTGCTGCACTTGCATCTGTGACGCAGGTTGTGACTTTGTGGCCCTGAGTGGTTTCTGAAATTGTTTGGCCAAAGATTGTATATAGGGACTACTTTGTACACGGACGCCAATCTGAAGGTCCATTTGTCCTGTGTATATGAGGCTGTCCCTCAGTGGGGTGGGGGTCTTGTCTCTAATAAGGCACAGGCCAGATTCATTGGCGTCCCATTTGGACACATTATCTCTCAGCAGTCTGATGTACGCCATGTCGCTCTGGCTTCATCACTTTCATTTACTTCTATTACAGTCCTGATCCAGCTTTTAGGCCTTTTCTTATGCACAACCTTCAGCCCACCTGCTTATCTATTTCTGACCACCTCTCTGATTGTCTTCACCAGTCTCATGTCTGTTTATATTGTTTGCAGACAGTATTTCAAAAGACATGTTTGAACATAAGTGCACCATAGAAAATGCAGTCATTTGGTGAAAAGAGGATGACAACATCTCTTCAGACACATTTTAAAGAGCACTGTCTCTTCCTGCTCTTATCAGTGATAAAAGTGTTGCTTGCATCACAAACCTCTTTGCATAATTTAGTGTCTGCTATTTGGGAACATTGCATGCATATGTATGATTCTAAATGTATGATAGTTACATTTATTATATTTATGCTAGGCTCAGTTAATTTTACTAGCGTCAAGCAGTTGCAGAGACCAGGAGAATTTATGGGCCCTAATTTGCAATATTAAAGAGTGCATTCCAATTGGCTGAGTCACAAGGCCAATACCATAACCAATAACCATAACTAGCACTGCCAATATTACACTAAGATTTTGTTTATAACTGACTCCTTGCTTTGTGACTGAAATTAATAACACTAATGATCAGATTTATTTAGGACACTCAAATTGTTGTCTTGTTTAGACAAGATTGGATTGAACTTTTTTGTGTGTATAGTTTTGTGTAGTGTGGAGAGAGGGGTGTTTTTGTTGTTGTTGTTTTTTGTTATGTAACTTTTCAAAATTGAAGAAAAAAGAATTGATATATTCTACTTTGTTTCACAGTTGTAAATGATCCCTAAGTCTATGCATTTAAATTGTGATACAATAATCAAGAGTCAATAGTAAATAAGGTGTGATTGAATGGGTGAACGTTGGACAGTACACAAATAATTGTTAAAAAAGTGTGATATTTTTTGTAATGATTTTTTCCATAATCCTACAACACCAGGCAATATATTTGACATAGGCCTATGTTATATACATATTTCCACTGAATAAAATCTATAGTAAACAAACAAACCAATAAATAAATAAATTGTGTCAAAGCATACAAAAACAGTATCCCATTTCAGTTACTAAAAGGCAGTGGAGACCTTCACATTGATTAGCTTAAACCGACTGCCAGTGTAGTGTAAAAAATACAGTGTGCAAATACAGCTGTTGGGTTGTTATTGATCACAGCTCTTCGACTTCTTTCAGAAATCCAGCGTTGCCAGGTGTGTTGGTCTGGGAGGGAGGAGCCTGAAGTGATGTGTGAGAAATAAGAAGAACAGTATCCTCGGGCCTTGAATTTGAGCTTTTGCTTTAGGTTTGCATTAATACTCCATCTGTTAAAGTAGATGTCTCTGTTACAGATGATCAATTTCCTAATTTACGTCGGGGTGAAGCGTACGAGCAAAAGGGTGCCTCTTAGATGTAAGAGTAATGGAGTGATTTCTTAATAATGTTGAGCACATTCCAAGAGTGTTACTTGATTAAGAAAGTGCTAAGCGAAATGCCTAATTGATGGTTTGATTAATTCTCCTCCCCGATCCAAGTTACTGAAATAGATGCAGTTCCTCTAGTCATTCAAGTCAAGGGAAATACCGAGTTACATCATTAATATATTTTTAATATTTCAACAGACTGAAGCTGTTTTGAGCAACAATAGGGCCTAAGTGAGGAACGTCTAGTTAATTACAGGGCTAGCTCAATGAAGCATTAATTTACTCACATTCAATCTATGAATTTAATTAAAATTTTGGATGAGTTTTAATTTTGAAAGGTCCACCAGTGTTTACCAGTGTGCCATTCTTTAGATCCATTGTGGTTTAAACAGAACAAGCAGAAGAACTAATGCATGAATGAAAAGTTACTACCTACAGTTCGTCATTCAGAAAGTTTGATTTAATGAAACTGGTTACATACAGTAGAAAAGGAATGCTAATTATTACACAATGTGAAGAAAATTAAGGATTTCCCTGATGTGTGGTCATGGTGTCAATAATAGTGAGTAATCGCAATCAATCTTCTCGCACTAACACTAATTCAATATTGTGACTTTCCTATTTTTTTCTTCTTAATAGGAATATCACTTGTAGTCTTCATTTAAACGCATATTCCAGCTTCATCATACTTGTGTTGTTATTACCGTTCATTACTTCCTCCTACCTGCTCATTTTCCCCTGGCTCTCCTCCCATCTCTTTGACATCTCATCTGTTTCGCTCTAGTCCTCTCTGTGAGCCTGTCCATTGTGCACAATCACTCGCTGCTTTAAATAACACTTGACCTGCCGTAGTCTGTTGTATGAGACCACTGGATCAAAAACTACACTTATTGGTTTGACTGTGCTGATGTGAGCTATATTTGCAACACATCTCTGGTAGTTATCCTGCCATATTTACAAGCAGTCTCAATGGGCTTTATTCACTTATAATGAACAATTTCACTCAAATAGCTCCCTATGAAGGTTTGGTTATTTTTTAGAATCGCCAAATCACAAATGTGCATGAATTGTATTTTAGGTTTGAAAATGATTTCTGCCTTTCATAAGCCAACCAAAACATAATTATTTTGCTTGCCCATCTGGGGAAAATGTTGAATAGTCACAGCAATTGGAGAGTACTCAAAATGACACTCCAAGCTTTACAACAAGCAGCCAGTCACTCACTGCTTAATTCAAGGTAGGTTTATCTTGCTCAAGGAGACACTGACAGATTGAACTGAGAGCTTGGCCTGTCACGATAAATTCTATATTGATTTATCCTTCAATATATGAAAGCTAGAACAATATATTTCTGGGATCAATATTTATCGTGTGTACAATTTTGTTGCAAAAATTAGGAGATTTGGGATATTTTTGATAAAATACAATACAATTTAGGCTGTAACAGGTTGAATATTAACTTCTATGGCTAATTATTCGTTCATTCTGTTACTATTTATTGTTAAAAATGATACTCTCTATTTAAAATGGCAGAGGCTGAGATTATCTTGCATTATTATTATTGTGCCAGTTTAATAAAGGGGTTTCAATATTATCATTTATCACAATATCTCTCTGTACAAATATATCGTGCTTCAAAATTTGTTATCATGACAGGCCTACTGAGAGCAGTGATTGCACTACCAACCTCACAGGACAATTTGCTACCTCCATTATCCGTGTTGTGCAACCTATTGAAATAATTCAACAGTTTTCAGTTGTGACATCCTATCACAAGTCCTTCCATATTCCACTTAATTTTAGACCAACCACATTCTTATAAAATGCCATGTTTTCTTTGTTTGTATGTCATGTAATCCGTGGATAAGAGTAAAAGGTGGTGATTGCTGACACCACAAAGGGCCTGAGCTCACCATCGATCATTACACCTGCCTGATACCTGGGGGGTAGGCAGCAGCACTTAGCACCACAGGGGAGCCACACACCTGAGACATAACAATGCTGCACTCGTAATCTCTACTACCCATATACTCCACAACAGTCTGATGCTACACATACATAGCCCTAAGCCAAAAACTGCACTTTTGGAAACACTTCAGTACTTAGTTTGCATCTGTAATGAGTCACAGAAATTATTAATATCGAATTATGAATCATATTGCCAAAAAATAAACACAAATTTCCCAGTAGTGCAAAGAAAATGTACACAGGATAAATACTGACCCCCACAAATCAGCAATTCAGCTTTCATATATTGAGCGATACATTAATATAGTATTTATCATGACAGGTCTACTTAAAGGTGCTCTCTATGTAGCTTTTTTCTAGAGGGAGGTAGGTTATCTGTTTGTCTCCATGGAGATGTGATTGCTTTGCCCTGAACGTTCCATCATATGGTATTAAACTTATCAATCTTGTAGCTGCTGTTTTCATTGTGTAAAATTACCTTGAAAAACATACATTACTCCTGTGAGTGAGGTTGCATGTTCATAGATCTAGCCTGCAACCTGGACTAGTAGTGGAGTCACCTACTCATGACCATGGAGATATTATTGCTTTTGCTTGTAATGTTTGACTGTATGGCAATAAATGTGTATTCTGCATGTATTCAATTAGATGTGTTTTAACCTGCAATTTGGTCAAGTGGAGTTACGTGATCATCACCACCACCAGAGATGGATGAATTAAAAGCAATTTGAACATTCCAGGCAAAGCAATAACTTCTGGACTTGGATACAAGCAGGTGGTGGTCCATGTTCTAGACAAGTTACAAAGTGAACCTTTAAATGTATTGAATAATAACAGAAGGAGGAGGGCGTGTGTGCTGTGTTCTAAAGGCCTGCCAGCAGTGAGAGAGGCGCAGAGATGGGAGATAATTTGACACTTATCAAAGCTGTTGAATAGAGAGGCTTTTTAATGTGAGTTGAGTTAATGGGATTACAGACAAAGAGTGTGTTATGTGTGATACAGAGGCTGGAGAAGTTGATGATGAAGTCTATGAGCAAACAGCAAGTCCATTTTCAAGAAGGGTAGAAAAGAAAATTTGAAAATGCATTATATTCTGAGAAAAGGCCTGAAAAATCAATTAAATAATGTGTGTCAAGTGACAAGTGGTGACTATCCAAATATTAAATGTTCTTCAAGGCACGACCCAGAAACATATAGCTGAAGTATCTTAAATAAAAGCACAACAACTATTTAGAAGTATATGGATTCTATTATATTGTATTAGATTTTCATTTATGTTTATGTCTAAAATATATTTGCCATTGCTTTGTACAAACAAATCTTGAGCATTGATTTACATAAACTGTATATATTCCAAGGAATATAGGAAGTGAGCATGGGCACGCTTCCAGTTCTATCAACTCCGGCTCCAATTCACTTTGTATTCAGAAAACTTTGCCCCTCTCTGTAATTGCTGATGTCAGTTTTGTCATTTTGGTCTTAAAATGTTTGTATCAACTCACGCTACATGACCCTGGTGTTTTTATTTCATTATTTTGTCTGTAAATAAATTCCTATTCCTAAAATAGCACTGAGCTTCAAATTCGCCCATATAACTGCTTCATGAGCATCATTTGAGTGGAGCCACTTCTTTATACAGCCTGTGTTGATGTATCACACTAAACCAAATTCAAGTTAAGGCTGGTCATTTATTTCAAATTTATTTGAATAGCCATATATATTTGTCATAGGCATCCACAGCTGATCATAATCCTCATTCAGTCATTTTAAAGAATATTATACTGACATAATTGTTATTGACATTAAAAATGATAATGGCATTTTTTACTTTACTGTTGAAACATAAGTAACAGCAACATTGGATCTAAACATACTGAGAGATCAAACTGCAATCTGATTAGGCCTGGTCCAAGTCCTACTCAATTAATGGGCCAATTGACTTGTATTCCCACACAGCTGCTGCCTGCTTTATAAGAGCGCATCACTTATCAACCATGCTCGGTATATGCAGGTCCACCATCTTGTGTACTTATTTCAAAACAAATAATAATAACTATAATGAAAATGTCATGTCTTGATTACAGAAAGCCCTGAATGCTAAGCTATTTAACAAATCTTGAGACTATGTGAGTGTTGCTCTGTGAAGAAGGTGGTGGCTGCAGCTCTTGTCATGAGGCGCCTCTATAAATAATAACCTTTTAACAAGTGTATGATTCAGCGGCTGTGATGTCAAACTGTGCTCTGATGCAACAATGGCTCTAAATCTACACTTGTATCTTATGTGTGGCCCCTGTGAATAACTCTAAAAACATGTGGAGTGAGAGACAAGCCATTAGCTCCATTGATGGGGTCTTGAGCCTGCAGTGATGAGAAAGGAATCAAAACATAAATGGGAGACTGCTGGTGTAATAGAAGAAGAGAAGCTCCTGGCTTAAAGGTGTACTCTGTAACTTTCCTGGAGAGGGTCTGTAACCTGTTTGTCTCCATGGAGATGTTAATGCTTTGGTTTAAATTGTCCACAGTATGGCATAATCTGTCTTGTGTTTTTTCAACTACAGGTGTTATTTATTGCTCAAAAATATTTTAAAAAAATGCATTAGTGTGAGTGGGGTCACCTTTCCATAAATTTAACCTGTAATTTGGCTTGCAAGTCTCCATAGAGATTCTTACATCTCTGGCTGGAAAAGTTACACAGTGCACCTTTACTTAGAATTGTGCATTTCTTATTAAAAATGCCAACTATTACTTTCATTATGTGAGTTAAAGGATCTTGCCTGGCCAAGCAACACTACACACTTTTTCTAAACTACAAAGAGACTTGCAGTCTGGGTACTGGTCTTATCTCCCAGTTCAGAAGGGCATATGGATAATATAATCCAATCATAAAAACACATAGTGCGTCAAATATGGCCGCTTACAAGGAAAAGAAAAAAAAGAATATGATTTTGTAAGCCCGTCACGTTATCGCTCAATACATGTTAATGGAACGATAATTTTCGGGGTCAGTATTTGTCATTGAGATTTTTTTCTTTGTACTAGTGGGAAACTTTTTGTTATTTTTCTATTCCAAGATTCAATTTTAACTATAGATTGTTCAATAAATAACTTCTACAACTCATAATATACAAACTAATTACTAAAGTGCTTAATTATTTTATTCTTATTTACTGTGGTTCATATTTTTTTCACCATATTGCACATTTAAAATTGTTTTTTGGAGAATAAATGTACTTCAGGCTATTGTATCAGTGCCGTAAATTAGTTTCAATATTATAATTTATTGTCTTTTTTTTTTTTTTTTTTTTCAAGAATTTATCGTAATTTGAATTTTATTATTGTGACAGGACTATGATTTTGTTTGAAATGATCAGAGACCAATAAATGAGCTTGCTGGTTCCCAATCTCCCACTGAAATAAACAATTTTGACTTTTTTTTATCACCAAGATATTGTATGAGAGAAATATCCTATGTAGTATTGTTTATGACTAAGATAAGTGACTCAACAAAGTAATAAAAAAAAGCTATAAGGATTTCAAGTGAGATTGCTTAAAAGGCCTACATTATGCTATTTTTATCTATTATAATGTTTCCTTAACACAAACATACCTGGAGTTTTGTTTGTTTCAGTTACACTTGTTTAACACACAAGGCCTGCATATTTAAGCCGACTTGTTCTCTCAAACAGAAAACACTCTGTTCCACCTTGTGATGTCACGTGGTAATACAGGAAGTGCTCCACTGTGTTTTTAAACTCCCTACACCTTCACTAGAATCACTTATGTGTTTTCAGTCCTTAAGTTACCAAGCTCTACTGAACAAAAAGATAAAGATTGCTCTTCACTTGAAAACTACCTTTTCATGACATCACAATGTGGAACAGAGCATCTGGAGTTATAGACAGTCTCAAGTTTACTGAGACACGTGTAAATGAAACAAAACAAAACTCCATGTATGTTTTTGATGAGGTAACAACATTATAACATGACTTAAAGCTAACAAGAGTCAATTTCGTGCAATAGAGGCAATTCAGTGTCACATTATTTACTATACAGTTGTGCTAACAGCTACATGTGTTTTTACCTCATTCAATTCTACTCTCTCAATGGAAAGATCTCCAAGCTACACAGCGCGCCTTTCGCCCCCACACCATCATCCCCTCCACTGACAACCAGAAAGGGCACCATGAATTCTCGACATCCATGCTAGTTAATTACAAAGACTGCACATGATGCACTGCTGGAGATGTATAATTATCGGCACCTCGGCAAATGGTAGCCCTGCTTTGTGGCATAGAAAAAGGAAAATAGCATGGCTTACAGTGATGACTTTGCTATGGGACTGTGATGGCGGACTTATCATGAAAAGCTATTGTGTCATTTGCATAGTGTGGTTTTGATGTGCAGAGTGCAGGGGGTGGGTTGGTGATCGTAAAATACATGATTATACTGTTAAAACAAATCGGATCACTTTAATGTCTGGGATGTGTTTTACAATTAAATAAAACCATAAATGCTAGAAGAAAATAATAGAGATAGTTGAGCATCAGAGGATGGGGGACATAAGTGATAATAAATTCAACACTGTCTTTTACTATCACCAAAATAGTTTTTTATATTGTAAAATATATGTACCATTTTAAAATGTAGTGACGTAGAAGTAAAACAGGCAATGTTTTACAGTTGAAATGTACAGTGTTTTAATTGTAATTCATGTTGCATGTTTCCAATTGTCAAATCAAAAACCTTGGACAGCTGATTGAGATATGTCATAAAGTTACGCTTGTTCCAGATCAACAAAAATCAACTTGCAATCAAATAAAACTGCTTAAGTACAACACAGGTCACACACTAAGTCCTTTTTGTCCAATAGCTCCATATTTCAAGATAGAAATAGAGCAATGCAACAGATACTAGGCCTACACAGGCTGTGGTCATGGAATCAGGTTTGAATGGGCCGCAGAATGCTGCTAACAAATCCACAAGTATATAAACCATCAACTAAATGTCAATTTAAAAATAAGAACTAAAGCAAATGCAAGACAACAAAAAACTAATTATTACGCATATAGGAACACAGCTTAAGTCAACAGCTGTACCAATCAATAAATAGCCTTACCTGGAAATATAATATAATATAATGAAAATGTTTACTTTTACTAGTGTGGTGGTGAGCAGAGATAGAGTAACCCTTACTAGAATATTCTGCAGCAAACCATTTGTTCACCAAACATGCCACACAGGCGACAGACAATGAAAGCAAGTGTTAAAACTGGTGAGAGAAGTCACTTGACAATGCACCAAGCAGACAAATCTGCACCAATTAACTCAAATGTATGTAAACATGTTGTAAATGTATTTATTTAGGAATAAATAACTTGTTGCATTTTATTAGGTGAATACATTACAAAGAAACAGTGTGGTTGCTACTCACGAGTGCCATCAAAGCGTGTGGCGATGGTATCCAAGAAGGTGTTCTGCGGGGCCAGGAGCCCCCGCATCACCGGCATCCTGCTCCGGGTCGACTGGGTCCTCCTGTTCCGGCGCCCAGGGGCAGCGCTGGACTCCTCAGACCCGAAACCAGACCCGAAACCCGGCAGGAACCGAGAGGTGCCCGGTGCGCATCCCAGCCCCTGGAGAAGCGCACCGATCCGAGATACGCGCGGTGGCTCCACCTTGGCACCGCGGGGGTTGTGACCATAATCAACTCAGCGGAGAGCGAGTAACAACCTCGGGCTGCACCTGAGCACCACTCAACGGGGAGGAGACACGGAAATTAAAATCAAATTGCAAGTGCTCGCGCGCTCTGCTGCATGAGATGATGGAGGAAGGATAGAGCGGCTGCAAGTTTTGGTGCTGATGGTGCGTCGTGGAGTCAGTGTTAAAGCTCCTCCTCGTCGCTCTCTCTCCTCCTGCACATATAGGTCCTACATGAACACACTCCCTGGTTGCATGGATTTTACCACAACTGATAGCAGATGCACAGTCACATGACTCCTTTCAGATCTCCACGCTGTCCCTGTTCAAAGTGGAGGTGGAGGGGGACAACAAAGAGATGCTTTTAGGGAACAAGAGGCCGTGCCCCGGACGATACCCCTGTGTTTAATTATTAACACAACCCCATTTACGCACAGAATCTGGCTGCTGTCCTACAGCCTAATAAAGACTATTAGCTTAACTAAATGATCAAACGCCAAAGACTAATCAAATAGATTTCAGGGGGCCTAAATACAACCAAAAATATACAATAAAGCGTTTATGAAAGCCAAAAACTTCCTTAGCATGTTCACATATTTACTTACCGAGCGCACGACAACTCAGTGTGCTTTGTTCTCGGCTCTCCTCAGGACCACATGGCACCGTGCAGCTCCTGAGTCTGAAAGGGAGAGTGGTCTGCACAGTGTAGTGATTTCCTGCTCTCTACTGGCCGATGTGTATACTGCATGTTAAGACACGCACAGAAGGGTAAAGTTTTGTAAAAATGAATTTGCCCCGTTAAAAAAGGTAAGTGACTGCTAAAAACACCATGCTATGCCATTTTACTGACAAGGCTAATTTAGTGTTCAGTATTGTACCATACTTCCTCTAAGTAGCCTGAGTTCAATAAACAATTTGCACATTAGGTCATACAAGCAAAATTTAGTTTTATTAACATTTAGCTTAAAAAAAACTATTTGTTTAAGAATAATGTTAGTATATATATATATATATATATATATATATATATATATATATATATATATATATATATATATATATATATATATATATATATATTTTTTTTTTTTTTTTTTTTTTTCTAAAAAATACATAAATAAATACTGGTGTAAATAAATTAATACCAATAATTTCAAAATCATTTATTTAGTGAATCATAAAGTTTGTCTAATAAGTCTAATACGAATATAATAATAATGCTGAAATGCAATTTGAGCCCTGGAATGATCATGTGCAGAGAAGGAGGGACATGACATAAGCTGGAGATTGTTTTTGATCAGTAGACGAGGACCAAATGGGCAGAAGATTTCAATAGAAATGAATGAATGCAATAATTGTGTATTGTCCCTCCTTAGATAACCATAGATAACCCAGACGGTGGCGCGGTCCTCTCTGATTGGCTGCTGCGCTTACTCCTCTTTTCTGATTGGCTGTGAGCACGTCTGTACCCGGAGAAGGAAGCCGGGTACCTGACGTTCCCTTCTCCACGGGTCCATTCAGCCCGCTGCACATCTCGGATATTGTACTGCCTCCGCTCCTCTCTCAGTTTTATCTACAAAGTGAATTTGGTAAGACTCTAGCTAACCCACTCTGTTATTTCTTGATGTAACCGAAGCAGGAAGTAAAAGGTCTATATATTTAGCTCTTTTGGCGTTAGCTTCAAACAGTCATACATCGTGTTCTTGCCTTGGTTAATAGATGTCTGAGCTAAGATTATAGAGAGCTCATACAAGTCTTCGATGGCCTGCGTTTATGACACTTCATCCATTGTGTAATTTGATACTTCTAGGCGTCTTTGTCCAGATAGATCCGTGTTCAATATCTGCTAGCTTGCTAACTTGACAGACTGCTTCTTTTTTTTTTTTTTTTTCCAGTTTTAGTCCCCTCCCCATCATGTTATAGTCTACACTCTTGTGCAATATCTAGTGTCTCCAACAGGCTACGTAGAAGTGGGCTTAGAAGTTTTCTGCTACCCAGAACCTGCTCTGAACAGGTTTCTCAAATTACAAACATTTCTAGCTTCAACTCAGGGGGACTTGTCAAGCTTGGCTAATGGCTAAGAGGATCACGAGATTATTTTCTAGCAATGCAGTGCTGAGTCATTGCTTATCTGTATATTCTTACAACTTTTGTTCAGTGGCACAATATCACATTGTAATATTCATTTTGCATTCATGTCATGCAATTCACTAGTAACATTACAAATAATAAATTAACTCATAACTCATGGTAGGAGACAGTGCTGTTATCTGATATAAAAAGTAACCTAGACCAACCACTACAGCTGATACCGAGATCAGTCCTGTAAATGGAAAGTTTGATATTTTGTAATAGCTGATATATAAAGTATGTTCATGTTTGTTTATTTGTTACACCACAGGCTCAAAGATGTCTCAGAAGATCAAGGCCGGTGCAGTGGTGGAGATGCAGGGAGATGAGATGACCAGGGTCATTTGGGAGCTCATCAAAGAGAAGCTCATCCTCCCCTACCTAGAACTGGACATGCACAGGTAAACAGCCCTGTGTAATTACCCCATGCTGTCAGGTGGGCTGCTGTGATCACACAAGAAACTGTCAGGGGGAATAATGCTCTCTGATTGGGTTAAGGTTACAAATGTTCCAGGCTACACTGGGGCTTCATATTTTGCTTGCATCTGTTATACATGTCTGTAAAGGACATTTCATCATCATTTAATCACTGTCATTTTGAAATATATACTTTTGTGTTATTCTGTTTAATGTAGAAAACACAATTGTAATGGATTCTCTAAAATTAATTTTTTCATGTTACAGAAGTTAATCATTAGTTTGATTGTAGATTTTGCAATAGGTGTTTCTAGACTATAACAGATTTACAGATCAAATAACCACTGATAAAGCAACAGCAAGCCCTGATCATTTGAACATAACACAACTGTATGCACTGTATAATATTTGCTGGAAATAAATCCATGCAGTGTTGAACATCTTAATTGCAATATGTATGAGTCAAGCACAACTGAACATGTTTTACTAAAATATTGTCTCCTTAGTCTGGGTTTGTTTGGCTGCACTGGGCCTGCATTACATGACTGGGTTGGTGTTCACAATGAACCAATCTGGGTGAAAGGTTACGGCAGCTTTTAAACAAAGCCAGTGAGAGCTTAAAGAAGCTCTGGTTACAAAATTAATTAGCACTTCCTCTATGGTTGACCCAACTCTGAACTGAAATTATGTGATTCAAGTTCAACAGGAAAAAGAAGCAGTCTGTTTTTGTCCATCTTATCTGTCCATCAGTTGTGCAATTTGTTCTTAGATTCTTTTTTTGGCTATCAGTCAAAACTTTGGACATTATCTCATTCAGTGCTTTTTCTATATGTTCTTTTCAACATTTTATATTCTTATAGAAGACATCAGATGTATTAAGTAATATATGTGGAATTATTTAGAAAAGAAAAATAATTATTAAATGATATTTTTTTATTTGTATATATTATATTCAAATCCTCAAATTAGTCACCCTTTGCTTTGTTGAAAAATATTTGTTAGTTGATGTTTTTTCTTTACTAAATAATTCCATATATCTTGCCCCCGATATTTGATGTTTTCCGTATGTATATAAAATTTAGAAAGTAGTAAGAAAGAAAAAAAAAAAAAAAAAACATTGAATGAGAGGGCGTGTCCAAACTTTTGAATGGTGCTGTTTAAATATACAGTCAAGAGTTTGGACACACCCTCTTATCCTTTTTTTTTTTTTTTTTTTACTTGTTTCTACATTTTAGATACACGCATAAGATATATTTACTTTTTTCTTTCAAGTAAAAAACATATCTTGTCATGTTGTCTGCACTGAAATGAATCATGGGATATGTAGTTCCCTATGTTTATAAGCTGTTGCTACTATAAAATCATGCATTTAAGCAAAGGAACTTGTTGATATTTTATAACAGCCCACGATATTATTGTGAGACTTTTGACAATACGATATCACGATATTTCAGTTATTGTTACATCCCTATTGCTATATAATTCCATACATCTTACTTCATATATTTGATACTTCTGTATGTATAACAAATGTAGAAAGTAGAAAACATATAGGAAAAAAACAAAAAAAAACTAAACACTGATTGAGAGGGTGAGTCCGAACTTTTGACGGGTAGTGTCACATAATAGGACATAGTGTCTAGACCATAACTCTTAAGGAAATTACCATAAAACAAAATTTTTGAATACAACATTTTATGTTTTATGATCTGGGACCATCCATTAAGTGTCCTTGAAGAACTTCACATTGCTGCTACAGAGACAAAGTGTAATTATGTATTATTAAGCTCTTTTTTCACATAGAAAATAAAATGTTGTTTGTAAATGTTATATTATATACATTAATTTGACTTGTTTTCTTTATTCTCAATAGCTTTGACCTGGGCATGGAAAACCGAGATGCAACAAATGACCAGGTTACCATAGAGGCAGCGGAGGCAGTGCGTCTCTACAATGTGGGAATCAAGTGTGCCACCATCACCCCAGACGAGAAGAGGGTGGAGGAGTTCAAACTGAAGCAGATGTGGCGTTCTCCTAATGGGACCATCAGGAACATTCTGGGAGGGACAGTGTTCAGGGAAGCCATTATCTGTAAGAACATCCCCCGCCTGGTGCCCGGTTGGATCAAGCCCATCATCATTGGCAGGCACGCCCATGGAGATCAGGTATGCTGCTTTTTATATAATGCACCTACAATTTACAGTTTTAGAAAATTATTGAATTATAGAGAATTATTTGAATTATTTAAGCTATTATTTTTGATATTATATGAATGATAAGTTAGTACTTAAGTAGTTAGGACTACTTTCTACTAGATTCTCTTTAGTCATCAAAGATGACAAATTATAATTTGTATGTTTTTCTAGAAATGTGTGTTATAAATAAAAACACAGCAGCTGTTCTAATATCATGTACCGGTATATATATATAAAAGATATGACAGAAACATAAAGGCTCCTTTTTGTTACAGTCTCCAGGTGACGACTAGTGGATATGAAACATTTTAGTGTTGTCAGGAGTAGCTTGGTCAATAATTATCATCTGCTCATTGATGTTCTTTGTCCTGTGTCACACAGACAGGGAGTTTATGGCTTCGTGCCAAAGTCAACAACTCTTTCTGGGGGAAAGAGGAATAGCTGATTACATAATACCATGTGCATCGCATACGGACTAGCTCTAATGGCATCTAATTAAGTTATACTCACTGCATTTATTAAGGAGATTTGGATCATGAGCTCTATCATCAAATAAGTAAAAGTCTTGAATTCTGGTCTTATCACTTTACAATTTTTCTATTTTATTTTGTTTCTAGTACAAAGCCACAGACTTTGTGGTGCCTGGGCCCGGGAAAGTTGAGATGACATACACACCCACTGAAGGAGAGCCAGTCAAGTTTTTAGTTCATGATTTTCAAGGTAAGAAAATAATGTTCATGGTTAATAAGGTTAAAATGGTTTGTGTGACTTACTTTGTTTTTGGTGATTGCAGGCACAGGTGGTGTTGCTTTGGGTATGTACAACACTGATAAATCCATCAGGGACTTTGCGCACAGCTCTTTCCAGATGGCCCTAAACAAAAGCTGGCCTCTTTACCTCAGCACCAAGAACACCATCCTTAAGAAGTATGATGGCCGATTTAAGGACATCTTCCAGGAGATCTATGAGAAGTAAGCGCACATTTTCTTTTTGAGTATTGGTAGTCAAACCATTTTGACTAATCCAATGTTTTTCATAGGGAATACCGAGCTCAGTTTGATGCTAAAGGGATCTGGTATGAGCACAGACTGATTGACGATATGGTTGCCCAGGCCATGAAGTCTGAAGGGGGTTTTATTTGGGCCTGCAAAAACTATGATGGAGATGTGCAGTCCGATTCAGTTGCTCAAGGTTAGTGAAAACCGAGGTGAATGAATTTGTTAACTCACATACACACTGTCAAAACACCGTCACGTGCAGTGGTCAAGCAGGGGACTTGATTATCTTTTGTGTCTATCACACTAGGAGGAGACCATTGATCTTAACTGCAGAATGAGTATCTCTCATTGGTCACATTGCCTACATTTTTTTAATTTAAAATGTAATATTGTTCCTCAAATTTTGACGAAACAAGAATTACATAACTGTACAAAGTAGAAATAAAAAATAAAAAAATTAAACTGTTGTAGACATGTACAGTACATTTAAAAAAAAATGTTCCACAGCTTGCCTTACATCATTCACTCACCTCAACATCCCTCACTACCAACATTCTTTAATCAAAAAAACCTTTGGTATTTCTTACATTATTTGTGACTATTGTACTCTGCTCTTGTCTTACTGAATCTTGTAGCCTTCATGTGAGTCTCTCTAAAACTTGCAGTGTTCCTAAACTGGAAGTTGAGATATTTCATGTTCATATTATTTTAGGTTACGGCTCCCTGGGTATGATGACCAGTGTTCTGATCTGTCCTGATGGTCGAACAGTAGAGTCCGAGGCGGCTCATGGTACAGTGACTCGACACTACAGACAGCACCAGCAGGGCAAAGAAACTTCCACTAACCCTATAGGTAACAATGTTTGTGACCTAAAAGAATTGCTGCCACTGCATACATAATTATAAACAAAAAAATATATGTCTGTTTTTACAGCCTCAATCTTTGCCTGGACACGAGGACTGCTCCACAGAGCCACGCTGGATAACAATAAGGAGCTGAAGTATTTTGCAGAAGCTCTGGAAGCAGTTTGCATTGAAACTATTGAAGCTGGTTTTATGACCAAAGACTTGGCGATCTGCATTAAAGGGCTGCCAAAGTAAGTTTCAGTACATTTGTATGCATACAAATATTTTAAAATATTTGTATTATTATATTATGGAACACTGGATATTGTGAATTTTGAAATTGTAACCTATTGCTTAGGAGTGGTCATTTATTAATTCATAATTCCAGGCTGGGTCATTTTAACCATTGTAATTTAAATATATTTTTGGATGATCATTATTAAAGTAATCTGCTAAAAAGTGGCTAATTTTATGCCCTCTTGTATTTCAAGTGTGACACGTGCCGACTACTTAAACACCTTTGAATTTCTGGATAAACTGGCTGAGAACCTGAAGGCGAAGATGGCCAACCAGCCCAAGCTGTGATCATACTCATACAATAGAAGGACACACAAATCAAGATCATCCACACATTAACATCATTCCTAGAGCTACAAACCCATGGTGAAACTGAGATCAACTCTGAGACTGAGGAAGAAAACCGTCCAGCAAACAGTGCCTTGTCCAGAAGAAGAGGAAAGAGAGGTGACTACTTAAAGCCCAATGTCCTGGTATACCTCATAACTGTCACAAAACCATCACAAGGGGACCCATTTTAAGACCTGATTCCATTTTGGAAATATCTTGTTCACTGTCTGTTTCAAATTGGATAAAATGACTGATAATGTAATATCTAAAAATACACTACATTATCCTTAATAACTTTTGTCAGTGCCATAGATATACAAACCGATTTGGTGTATTTTTTAACACTGTTTACAAAGCATTACTAGCACAGACAATGTGACTTGCTTTTAAACTGTTGATATTTATTTGTCCTTCATTATTTGGTTGTATGTATGTGTAATATGCAGTATCTCTGTAACTCACAACCTGCCATAGAAGTGTCCTCTTGTCCCAACTCCCGGTATGTAAACAAATTTATTGCAATTTCTGATTATTGCCTCATAAACGTTTATTTGTTTGTTTGTTGTCTTTTCTGGTTTTACATAATATGATGTAACAATAACTTTGTTTTACTAAGAAGCCATTGCAGTTTAGTTTTTTTATTTCAAATGAGAAAAAGTGCTAACAATTCAGTACAATAAAATGGAAACAGAAAGCAAAACACGTGTCCATTTGTTGTTGCTTTATAAGTGCATTAAAAGAAAAATGGTTAAATTTACAGTCGTCCAGCAGATGGCGTAAGAGAGCACAGTGGTGACGTATTTGGAGCAGTCTTCCGAAGGGACACAACGCCGGTAGCGACACACTACCACGAGTACTGACAAATTAATCAGTATTTCTGCAGGATGGATCCTTATCAGAACCAAAGACCTCAACAGAACAACACTGACCCAAACGTTCCGAAAAATGACCCACCTGAAAACCCCAGCAAGAACTCTCCTGAATCACAGCATCAACCGCAATAGTAAGTAACCTAATTCAATACAAATTCAAAATAAAATAAATGTTCAGATTAAAGATATGATATTATACAGTGGTATGCAATTACGAGTGATTACTTGTTATTTTTATTACAATTTGTTGCAGTGACGATAAGTCGTGTTTTGGAAGAGGGCAAGTTTTCACTTTCACTTTCATTTCACTGAATCTGAGAGTCAACTTTTCCCTTTAAATGTTTCTGGTTCATTTTCAGTGTTGAGCTCTCACAGAAATAGTCTGACTGAACCAATGTTCAAACATGTATGCTGTAGGACACAAATTTATTTGCTATATGTAACTGTCAGAGGTGGGAAGTAATAATTTATAGCCTTTTTTCTGCTATTATTATTAGTATTATTATTATTATTTATTTATTTATTTTATTATGTTTTTTTAATTGAAGTAACAGTAGTCTTACTTGAGTCAAAGTTTTGATTACATTTTCAACTGTGAGTAAGGTTATAAGTGACAAAAACTTTGTTGACAATATGAAATGATCTGAACTGAATTAGTTATTTATGTTTTTCCTTCAGATATACTTTATTAGGCCATAATGTAGGAATGCACCAGAGTTTTCCAGAAATGTGTAGTTGGTTTAGCCAAAAAAAAAAAAAAGCTTAACATTGTTCTCGTATAGAATATTATTCTTTCTTCTTTCTTTTTATTATTTTTCTCATAACCAACTCACAAATTTTTTACCCAGTAAACAATGATGAAGCTCAATTAGCCAATTTTTGGCTATTGACATTTTCCAAAAATAAACAAAATGGCACGTCAGCATCAAACAATTCAAAAATGCATTAGGGCAGGAGTACCTTCAGAGCTACCAGTAGTTCTCCACTCCCTTCCAAGTAGCTCGCTAAGGTATTTCTGAATTATATGTATTGCACTTAATTTCTAAAATCTGATTAATTACCATTGCAAATGTGTGATTTTGATGCTTAATTTGTGCACTAATAAATGGATAATGGTTTATGTTTAATAGGCATCTAACTGTACCCCATCAGAAACTTGCCATTGCTCTTCTACTTTCTCAGTTTCTTGTGACCATGACTCTAACCCCTAGCCCCAACGTAATTCTAAGCTTAAACTTAACCATAGTCGTAACCCGAACCCTATATAATATATTTGAAAAATATCAATAACATGTCTCCTTTTTGACCTGTTTGTTGACGCGTTGACGCCGTGACCTCCGTGTGACCTCTGTGTGTTTTCAGATATTGATCAGATGATTTCTGATTGTAAATTCAAAAGGGCATACTTCACAGCAGGCAGCAAGCACAGGATTGGACAGTTATGAAGATGAGTGTGTAAGGTTAAAGGTCAAACCCGTTTTGCAATAGGCTCTATTCACGCTTACGTCACAAACCAGGAAGACGTTTGGAAACATGCCATGACAGCTTCCGGTGTGGTTATCGACACTGGGCTCACAGACAGACTGTGATAAAACCCACTGAAGTAAATGTGATCAGCGGTAAAATGAAGACTGCATTTGTATGTGCTGTTTGGAATCATCTTGAATTTGGCACACTCATCTCTTTTAATCGCATTTACCCAGTACACTCGGAGTTGTGTGTCAGTGGGGAAATGATGAAAACTGAGGTATCCTACCTCAGGTCTGCTTGTAATTGCTGATTTGCTGAACATAATGGAACGCTACAATATCATGAAGATGAAGAAAACTGGGCCATTTTCTAATTTTTCCTAGATTTAGTCAGACTTACTACTGCAAACAGAGCCCACAGGAAGTTGTCATTGCATGTTTCCAAACGTCTTCCTGGCTTGTGACGTAAGCATAAATAGAGCCTATGTTCAGAGGGAGTCACAACACATGTACCTGTCTGCTTCTCTATATAATGTTGTTACCTCCACAAAAACAGACCTGGAGATGTTTTGTTTCATTCATTTGTTTGAGTAATCCTTTATTATTAATCTGTCTACATCTCAAAAGCTCAAAATTCTCTGTTCCACCTTGATGTCATGAAGTGATACTTTTGAAGTTAACGGCTACCTTTAGGTCTGTATAGATTGGCAATTCCAGGGCTGAAATCATCCAAATTATTCTAGTGAAGGTGTATGGAGTCTAAAAACACAGCGGAGCAATTCCTGTATTACCACATGACATCACAAGGTGGAAAAGGTGTAAACCTGCAGAGTTTGTGTGTTAAACATGTGTGAATGAAACAGAACACAATCTGTGATGAGGAATCTACATGAGAACAGATAGTGTAATGAGGGCCTTTTAACAAATTTATGAAAAAACACAAATATATTTTACCATTTTGAAATAGTTGAAATGGTTACAGCTGTGTAAAGGCTGTAACACACTGTAGGAGAATTTGTCCGATTAAATCTGCGATTTGCTTCTCCCCAAGTTTGGACTTTGTGTCTTCATATGGGACATTTTTTTTATTTATTTATTTTTTTAATAAATGCGCAAAAGTTTAGAAATATGGCAGGGTTAGGTTAAGAGTTAGGGTTAAGATAAGGGCTAGGGTTGAGGTTGGGCTATGGTTAAGGTTATGATTAGGCTTAGGTTTAAGCTTAGGGTTACATTTAGGGTTAGGTCAGGATTGGGGCTAGGGGTTAGAGTTGTGGCTGGGGTTTAGGGTTAATAGGGTCAGTGCAGGGTGGGGTGTTTGAGGGGTGCAATGTTTGCGGGGTGCAGTATTTGCAGGCCTCAACTTAGGCACATGCGAGGGCCTGTGCCTCAGTTTCAGTGGGCCGCTTGCAGTTGCAGCGGGGCACTTGCCACTGGTGGCTATATTTCTCTTTATTTTCTCATGTTTGTGTTTATCCTTTGATACATTTTGTACATTTAGATATATTCAATTATATATTAGATGCCATGCCTCGACTGTTACTCTTTTAAATTACTCTTACTTGAGTAATAGTATTCCCAAATACCACTACTTTTTCTAATTTCAGTGCACTTTTTGGCTCTAACCACATTTGGTCATTTGTGTCTTGTATTATGTTTGGTTTCTTTCAGTGTTTCTGGATTTACCATGATTCCACCTAATGCAACTCGGAGAAACAACCTGACAACAAGTAAGTCAACAAAGTAAGATCGACATGCCTTTATTTATTTCACCAGCTTCATAAAATCTCTTGTGTAGTGTCCCAAAGAGAGTTACAAAATCTTCAAGCATACAGAGATGCACAAAGGTCTGCTCCTGTGCACATGAATCCTGAGAGACTTGGTAAACTATCACACATAATGCATAATTCCTTTCTCCTACAGCCTATAAAACTATAAACTTTTGTCTCCAGGAGGAAGAGGGACAATGGATGAAGCCCGTGAGCACCAGGAGCAAAAACAGCGCCTCTCTAAACTACAGAAAAAGGTACTTTTTTACTCTACACTTTTGCAGTTAGGATGATAAGATGCACGGTTATTTACTAGTTCACTAGTGATTTACCAGTGATCTGATGGGTGATCAATATATTTTGTGTAAAGCTGAAAATGGAAGAAGACAAGAAAAGACAGAAAGAAGAAGAGGAAAAGAAGATACAGGAAAAAAAAGACATACAAAGAAGAAAGGTAATATATGTATGTGTGTGTGTGTGTGGGAGTGTGTGTGTGTGTGTGTATATATATATATATATATATATATATATATATATATATATATATATATATATATATATATATATATATATATATATATATATATATATATATATATATATATATATATATATATATATATATATATATATATATATATATATATATATATATATATATATATACATATATATACATATATATACATATATACAAATTTGCTAATATTTACTAATTATACTGATGTATATATTTAAACAAACACTGCAAATTATTTGTGCGAGGAGGTATTCAATTGTTTCTTCTATGTTGTAGTGTATTACCTTGCCACTAGATGTCAGCAGAGTCAAGCAGCAGTCAATATTATCCTCAGAACACCTTATATTGCAAAACATTTTTGGCAGTACAGATGACAGGTGTTTGGCTTGTTGTGCACTACATTTCTCTACATCAGAAATAATATGTGCTGCTGCTGTTGTGTGATGGAAGGTAAAGGAATAAATATGATATTTGTAATTTAGCTCTACAAACAGCAATTAAACATTTTGTTGTACGCCTACACCCGCGCCTAAATAAATCCTCTCATACTGGATTACTAAGATAATTTAGTTTAGTGCTTCCTTTTGTAATGACGATAAAAGCAAATATTGATACTTTGCATCTGATGCCATTTATGTTCCCTGAGGGTGTGAAGCTAACTGTAGACACTCCTCTGTCTGAGGCTTTGTTCGACATCAATCTGCAATTAATCTGATTTAGCTAGAACTATAACAGCTGAGATAATGTTTACTGTTACACAAGTCCCGCTCAAATAACATTACAGTCACAAGCTAGTTAGCATTAGCCAACAGTTCTTCACTTGTATTGATTGCTGGATTCATTTATTATTGTTACTGCATTTTTCAAAAAAATCATGCAACTTTTTTAACAGTGTTTGCTAATGTGTGAATTGTGGGGCCATGGTAACTGCTGAACATTCCGCCATACACATACATGCACAATGCTCCCAGGATGATGTCACTGCAAAGTACTAATAAACCAAATGGAAATGGGGGCAATAAATCGGCATATATAAATGTTAATATGCAAACCATCTGACTTTAATTATGTAACGTATACTGTATAATATAAGGGCTGCCTGTGTTTCTTTAGGCTGAACGTTTGGAACAGAACCGGAAACAAGAAGATGAGTTGAGGAAGAAACAGTTTGCAGAGGATCACCGGAGGTCACACACAATCCCTCACACTCAGCACATTTCTGCTTATTCTGAGGAATTACTTCCTCTTTATCCACCAATGAATAATAACACATGCGGGTAGTCCACAGTGTTGACCAATAATTATCTGGGCATAGTATGTCCTCCAGAAGTATCAATGGAGGCAAGTACAACAGCGTCAATGCAGATTTGAGTTCATTCTAAATTTACTAAAAAAATATCTGTTTTATATTTTATGTTAAATTTTACCCTTAAAAGTGCACTATGTAACTTTTCTGGAAGGGGTGTCTGCCATGAGCTATTATTGCTTTACCTGAAAGGTTTCACAGTATGGCATTAAACTCACCTATGTTGCATTTATTCAATTACAGGTGTTTTACTGCTCAAAAATAATATTAAAAACATGAATTCCTACAGTGAAGGAGCTCATCTTTCCACAGATATGACATGTAACTTGGTTTGAAGGCATTGCAGGCTTGTCTCCATGGAAATAGATAAGGAATAAAACAAGCAGGTGGCAGACCCTCCACCAGAAAGTTACGCAGTACACCTTTAGAGTCATTGTATAAACATTGTATATATAAGAACAAAACAAACAAAACAAAAGAAAAAACTGTGTATTTAGACATTATAGGGTAGTATTTAATCTTGAGCCAGGGCATCATTTCAGGCTGCCCATGTCAAAATGAGGCAATCAATTTTATGAAATAATGTGGCAACTATAAGGGAGGAAAACGATTGACTCAACTTTAAATTCATAAACTTGGAGATGAAAGCCCCTTAAGGGGGAAGTTGCATAAAAGACTTTTCCTATTAGCCAGACCAGCTTGTCATGTATTGTTAAATCATATGTTATTAGATTACAGTATGTGGCAGATTCAGAGGAAAATTTCTTGTCAAGGAGCGTCTTTGGATTGTCTACAAGTAAAACAAAAGCAGGAGACAGTAAGCCAACATGAGGCTATGAAGAAATTGTGAAAATGTTGAGGAAGGAAATAAATGGATTAAGCACAGTTCAATCTACAAATTCCTATTTGCACCATCATTTACAAGAATGTTTGAGCCACAGAGATACCTTTACAGGCAACTGAATCCACACATAAATTATATCTTACATAACATGTGTGCCAATTTGCGTCAAAAAATGTAGCAAGATTGATTACCACTACTGACTTCACCATTATTGACTTGTTATTGGACATTATTGATTTGGGAATCTCTTTTTTGTTTGTTCTTATTATTTTTATCTGAAAAGTTTTATCTTTTCTACAGGGTGAACAATGACTACTTGCAAAAATATAAGAGAGAGGCCTTAGCTTCTAGAAATGCCTCATCAGGAATCAATGAACCTGTTCCTACCACTGTAAGTACAATTTATTGCTTTTGCCACAATTATTTGATTGTATCTGATAATAAAGGAAAAGGCTTACTTGTTTGACTGGTCTCAGGGTTCAGTGTCAAGCCCCATAACTTTGGCTGTTGGATCGGAAACAGGCGTTGCTGTAATTCCCTGTGATATGCCTCACTTTGAAGGCTGTTTTCTAAGTAAATATCATTGACTTCTATTGCCCAAATGTGCTCTTGTATTAGACTAGTGTTAAGCTCAATAGGTTTTCTTATGATTTGTTTCTGGTCAGAGCTGGAGGCCGCAGTTCACAGCTGAGTAAAACTATGTTAAAATACTCATACACTATGTGCAACTGCAGACAGTCTTCATATTGTTTTTGCTGCTTCTCAAAGTCTTTATGCTTCTGAAAATGCACTTATCACAGCAGGGTTCTTTTAATAATAATGCATATACTTTTTACAGCACTTTCGTAGACTCTAACGTAAAGTCACTTTGCACTATTCAGTCACTCCATCCACCATCACTTACGCACACAGTCTCCCATTCAAATATTAGCTGAATGCAGCCATGCTTAGCTACTGGTGGATTGTTCCTTCCATAGTCATGCTGTGGAACTAGTCTTTCAATGGTACTGTGAAAGCCAAATATTTTCTGAGGTTGGCCCTCGGTGTGAAAACTGGATTTCTTTCTACTGTCCGTCAGTCTGCTGCTCCATAGAGGGAGCATGTGGACAGCTGACAGTGCTAGGGACTTCCCAGAGTTCACAAAAAAGACTAGAAAGATTTAGTAGTGTCAGTGTATTAGTGAAACAGTAGGAAGTATTGGCTGGATATGATGTCACCTGTCTACTGGGAATGACGTCAGTATGCAGGAAGCGGCCTGTTGATCTTCCATACAGTTTAATGTTGTTTCAGTCTAGTGTGGACTTGAAGGGTGAACAGAACAAATGTTGTCTCTTATGTTTTTACTCTAATATCCATAACTGACACTGTTTGTTTGGCAATAATCTAAATGCTTTGCAACTGAGCTATAATCTTCCATTTGATGGCTAATATACGTACAAGCTGATTAATAATCTAATTAATCTATTTATTAGACACATTTTATGACTGTTGAGATTTTGAGAGATATTTTGCATAGAATGTTCCACAGTATGGCATTAAACGCAGGTGCTGCCAACAAACTAATTTACAGGTCAGATCTGTGGAGAGGAGAGACATCTCAGAGTAAAAGAACATCTGTAATTAAATAAATACATGTTTATTGTCACATTATGAGGCATTTCAGTAATACTACTACTACTACATACGACTATATGGATAAAAGTAGGTGGCAAATACCCTGCCAAAAAGTGAATGCACCTTTATCACAGTCTTTGGATTGAAGGGCTAATATTATACAGTTTAAAATTACAGTAAATAAATCGGTTACCATGTGTAAATTCCTTTTCTTTCCCTTATATCTCCTGTTTTCTCTCTGTTCCATCTTGTCTTGCCTTCATCTGGGTTGGGCCTAGTCTCAGTAGGATGTTCCAGATGAGCTGGGGATGAAAGCTGTGTGAGGCCGAGGTTTGCAGACCCAGGCCTCTTGAAGTGGTTTGGAGCAGGACTATGGGACATGTTGTTCTTTAGTAATGCCTTCATAAGACCCATAGATCTCTATTGTGTAAATGGGAGATTTTGTGTTAAGCTGCCGCAGGTGGGCTGTGCTTTCCTGTTTCTTGTTCCCTCAGTGCTGTTGAAAACCTTATTATGAATCAACTGGAATGTTACTTATTCTGTAATAACTTAATAAATAAATAACTTTCAAAAGAATTGAAAATTAGTGTCTGTGAATACCGTAGACAATGTATTATTACAGAAAATAATGCAATACATATTGTAATTTCTATATTTTAATTGAAAGAGGGAGAAGGATATATAAGTTTTACTCCTCCTGTTTGAATAATTATTCTTCAATTAGCATCTCTGAAATCTATCAAATCATCTGTGCAGTTCAGATTGAGCCATCTTATCTTTGATAATAGCCATATGTTTGATGCTGGTAAGACATTATGGTGATGTGGTTCTCTATAACTTACAAGGTCAACGATCATATTTTTTCCACAGAGTGACGTGCCAAATGTGAAAATGAGTCTGGAAGAAAAACAACTGGAACAGAAGAGGTATATTTTTATAATCTTCATATTACATTTCAACTATTTCAAGTGGATGTCGGCACATGCTGCTACGTGACATTGCCTTGTAGGGGTATTGACATTTTATTATAATTAGTTGATTTATTTTCATGGATAAATGCTAATTGAATCCTAATTTAAAAGTGTATGTGACATGTATTATTACAAATGAAAAAATAAAACACCATAAAAGATCCATTTAATTTGCATGTTCAACATCTACTGAAGTGAAAACAATAATATGACTTTACTGAAAATGTGTTACAGATGTGTCAATTATTAAAATGATGATTTTTTTTTTTTTGTGTCAATCTTTTAAATCTCAAATAATGGTATTGGTGGTCAGTGCAAACATTGCTGTTCTGCTTTACAGGAAAAATGCAGCGTTTCTGGACAGACTAGAGCATCAAATGAAGACTGCAAACAAGTCTGGTGAATCATCATCTTCTCCTTCTCAGTCTCCTCCAGGACCAGTGTGCTCTGGACACACAGCTGCAGATGGTGAGCCAAACACAGGTTCATAATTAACACTGCACTGACTTCTTCTCACGCCTTGTCACTTGGACTGTAGGTCAGCACTGGTTAACCGACTCTAAGTCAGATGTGTGACACCAGTGACCCACCTTATGCTTAGTGTGATGGACTGTTTAGTCTGTGATGAATCAAAGGCTTTATGCAGCAAGTACAAGAATGAGGACTTTATGCGTAACGTGTAGTCAGGTTGTACCTCCAGGCAAATCATTGTGTGGGAACTAAATCCATCTTCCATAAATACATGAGAGAGAGAGAGAGAGAGAGAGAGAGAGAGAGAGAGAGAGAGAGAGAGAGGAAGGTTTAAACGTAGGTGATGGTGCTATAGTGAGCAGTTTAAAAAACTTTGATTTAAAGAAGCAAGGAAGTTTCCTTCTCTGATTATCAGAAAACATGTGTAATATCTTCTTGAATTTATGTTGTTGTTGTGTCAAAGTATTTTTTCCCCTTTGCGAAAACCCACTCTTCAACCTTTTGACTGAAATGTCTGGTTCTCAGGCCCTGGCTCTTTTTGTGCTCCCTATCCCCCACCACAGTAATAAACAGTCTAAAACAGAGACCGTTGTTGGCATTAATCCACAAATTGGGGGGTCTCCAACCTGTAGCTCAGGAGCTACTAGTAGTTCTCCGCCCCATCCAAGGGATTTCTGAAGTATACATATTGTGTTGCATAGCTAAAATTTGATTAATTATTACCATGGTAAATGTATTATTTTGATACTTAAGTTTGTGCATTAATAAATTAATAATGGTGTTTATTTTATAGGCATTTAACTGTACCACATCTAAGGCTTGCTGTGAGGTCTTATATTTACAAAATTTCTCACAACCGCTAAAATTAGTAGTTGTCTGCATTTTGGTTTAGTGAAGGAAGTTCACCAGACAAAAAAGGTTGATGACCCCTGATTTAGGAGATTAAAGTGTGTGGAACAATTGTATTGTGTTGTATTTTTGTTTTTTATTTTATTTAGTTTTATTTTTATTACTACATTTTTGTGCCCTTTAGTCTGATTTTACAAATTTATTTTTTATAATTCTTATCAAGACTTTTTCTGGCTTTGAGAGAATGAAAGAAAACATTTTCTCTCTCATTCACTGGAACAATAAGATGCTAGAGCAAGTTTGTTTCCAGTGTTTAGATTTTAATGAGTTTGATGATGTCATTGGTCGATCATGTCACTGATTGAGTGGCTGTTGTATGTGACTATAAACATACTTAACTATAGTGTGTAACCTACTGTAGAGTGCTTGAATACATTTTGCCTGGGATCCAGCATGAGTGACTGGTACATTAGCCAGTAAAGGAAACACATCGTATGGCTTCTTGCAGGGACCAGTGACCAGTGAGCACCTTAGTTTCACAAGCGTCACTGAGAAAAACAAATCTAATGTAATATCCATCTATTATAGAAATATATCAGTAATCATATGGACTAATTAATTTTTTTTGTCATTTTTTTGTTCTAGCCTCTGAACCAGAGTTTGACTGGGCCTTAATGAAGTTGATGAGTAACTTCCCTCACTTTGACAAAGACGTTCTACAAGGCTTCCTCAGTCAATGCAATGGTGACTACGAACAAGCCTATGAGTTTCTCTCTTAGTGAAATGTATTTGAATGGCTTTAAAGGTGAATGAATCTTTTGTATGTCATTCACAGCCCCATGTGTTTTTGATTGTTTCAGTGATTACGTTTTGGATAAAGTGACACTTCTCAGCACATCTTGACATGGAGATGCTTTAGCTGAATAAAAGTTTAGACACATATCTTAATTTAACCAGTATGCTCCTCATTGGGTGAGGCCAAATACACTATGTTGTGCCATGTAACAGTATCTGTAAATGTACAATCCATACTACAAGAAATATTTGCTATAGGGGAAAAATGTCAATGCATGACAAAAGCAAAAGGGACCAGTTCATTTCAAATTATGGTGCCCTAATTGAATATAGTACATTTTTATAATATTGTGCATCCATCTACTTATTATCCATATATATCCATTATATCCAAAGTCTTACCATATATATAGATATAACTAATCAATTTAATAAATTGCAGGGGGGAAATGCAGTTTACGAGAAATGAATTTGTGACTCTTTATGAAAAGCATCTGTAGCAACACTTTCAAGCTGAAATGTGTGACTTGAAGCACTGCAGAGTTGGACATAGAAACAGTTTGTTCACCTAACAGAGGGAACAAAGCACATAGGGTGGTATTCCTATTCTGGGGGAGCTGAAATCCCCTTATTGTGATATGCAGTCATGTCAGGGGCCCTGCTGATGTCATCTGGCAAAACCTCGATTTGCAGATTAAAGGAAACAGTGAGAGTACCACATCTGTGCACAAAAGACTGTGTAAGATAATATTTGGAAAAATGTCAAATTACCTTTTGTGTGTTGATAAATTAAGTCTGGGTGGGACAAACTGAATCACTTAGTTTGCATTCACACTTGTCCTTGTTTGGTCTGCTTTGATCCCAGTCTTGAAGTAGACTGGTTTTGAGCTGTTTTATTTCTGGTTTATTCTTGATCTAGATCTAATTTTGTGTTGTGTTGTGTGTGTGAGTGCTGCTATATACTTAGTATCTCACATATGTCACAGTCCTTTAAAGGATCTCTATCTAACCTTTCTGGTGGGGATCTGACAGCGAAGATATGTTGTGTTGTCTTGATTGTTCCATTGTATGGCATGGCAACTATCTTTCTTTCTAATCTACTTTGCATGTATTCAGTTAAGGGTATTTTTTTAGAAAATATCTTTCTATTTGTGAGATGGGTCAACTCGCTACAGATCTCACCTGTAACTTGATGACATTACCTGCTGTCTTCAAGTTCAATGCCTTACTCAAAATTTCATGCAAAGCAATACAGTCCTCGTGGAGACAAGGAGGTGGCGGACGCTAATAGTTAGATGGTGCACTTATAAATCCTTTGGAGCTACATATTGTACCTGCAGTGATGGGAAGAATACTTTGAAAATGTATTTAGTTACAGAATACTGAATTAAAAGTATTCAGTATCTGTGTTCTCTGTACATGTATTCAGTTTCTTTCCAACATGTATGTGCATGTGTATCTGTTAAATGCATATTTGTTTAAGAGTCATTTTAATGAATACTTGTTGCCTGTACACAAACAAGGCTGACAACATATTTTAAATTCCTATTGAATTATTAAAAGCATGACTATGAATAATGTTAAATTTAGTAACTCGTCATCAAGTGTTTGGAATCGTATTCATAGTTCAGTAGCAGTTGTATTTTTTTTTAGTTTTTCAGCAACCTCAAAATATGTAGTTCTCTTTTTTTATACACATATCTTAATTTCCTGCTATTTAATAACACAACCTCAAATGCCTATCAAAATATTTTTGATAATCCGAGACATAAATCTTTAATGTCTTTTCTGGTGGAGGGTCTGCCACCTGTTTGTCTTTCTGGAAATTTTAATGATTTACCTGGGATGTTCCCCAGTATGGCATTAAATATGTTTTTATTGCAACAAGAATCTTGAACATGTATTCATTTCTGACCTGTAACTTGGCTTGAAAGGGTCATCTGATTGTATCCATGGAGATACAATTTAATATTATACTCCAGACATTCCCAGCTAAGCGATAACATCTCCATGCAGGCAAGCAGGTGGCAGACAAAGACTAAACTAAAACTAAACTATAAACAATCAAAGCTAAACCAGGACTAAAACAGAAGGGGGATATAAGTAGGACCAGTATTATAAAGCAGGGTTAATCATGTTAAATGAGTAACATAGCACTAAATAAATATTGACTCATTTTTGTATGAGCTGAGTTCTGTCAGTTCACAAAAAGAATCAGGAGAGAATAATCTCAAAATGAAACGCTACCAGCAGATTCCACATACTTTCCTGAATGTGCTGATAAAGGTCTTCTTTTCCACATTTTCTGTGTGTCAGCAAATTCATCTTATAAGCATACTCCCTGTCTTATCCAATGTAAAGGGGATTTTAGGGTATTTTTGTATCTGGTCTAATCACAGAGGGGTGTGGGCACTGCTCAAATTATAATCATGATCAAAATGTTATGATTCTGGACCAGATGGAAACAATATCTTGTGGTAGTGTGATTGTATGTGTGAGACGTAGGTCTTATTGTCTAGCCATTTGTGTGGAGTTTGTGTTTTATTACCTCCCTGATTTAAGCTGCAGTTTTTCTCTGGTTTCTGAAAATAAAAAAATATGAGTGTAAATAATGTGTGTGCTTCTTCTGCTGTTATAATTGCCTTGTACTGCTTTATAGGAAGTGTGTTACTGAATAGACTATGACTTACTAAGATATTTGCAATAGCATTGTTATTAATGATGAGTGCATGTTTTGACATATCTGTAGCTTTGGTTCAAAAACACATCATCTTAAGAAAAAGACAAATGGGTCATGAGGCTGGCCATCATTTTAGTGGTGACCTGAATCTGGAATTGTTCTTAGAAATGTTTGTGAACCACAGTCACAGGTGGTTTCCCACAATGCCTCAGGTCAACTGTAATGAGTCATTTTGGGATGCCCTACTTCAAAACTGTACGATTTAGGCTCAAACTTTATAAATATAGATTTTCGAGAGAGCTGTATCATAGAGAAGATGGTCAGTAGAAGAAGCGTACCGTCAGGTTGGCTCCTGCGGAGGAAGAAGGGGGCAGGTGCAGGAGAGCAGAGCTTGGTTCCCAGAGCTTCAAAGTGGGAAAGCGTTTGGCCACAGTGCACCCAAAGAGCATAACACAAACACATGTTTGGCACACATGACACCCACACAGCTCCCAGTGGGCCCCGGGATACCAAGCCTTTCCTGTCTGCTCACCAGCATCTCAAAACTGTTGATTTTGAACCCAGATGAGTCACTCAGACCACTCTGGCCGCTACCTTACCCTCCGCACATCCGCTCTCTATTCGAACTCCACTTTGTATGTGATAAATGGACTCCCCTAAGATCAAATAGAATTAAAATGTATTTGAATAAACAATAAAAAGATTGAACTTGCCAGGTCTCACAGCTGTAATAACTGCGCTTCTCTGCGAGTTCAGGTCAACACATTGCCTGTCTGCATTCTCAAAGCAGAAACACTAAATATTCTTCCCTACTGGTTGTCTATTTCTCTTCAATTGTCACTGCCCAAAGGACCACCCGGCTCTAGAGGATGAGCTGTCCCCGTGGAGGACGGCCATTACCTCAGCCTGTGGCACAGCAACAAACACATGCGTGGATGCAGGGCCCTACAAACAGAGTGGAGTTGGGGGAATCCCAAAGGGCGGTTCACACAATCACAGAATGAGATCACTCAAACTGCTCAGATCCACATTGCACACAAATAACAGCAAAACTGAAAAATATGATAAACTATCTGAGTTTTCTGAAGAAACACCCTGACAATTACACATAGCTCTGGAGAAAATTAGATGCTCATATAAAACGTTTTCTAATGCATTGGAAATCACCAAGACTTAAAATGACAACATTTTTGACCTCTGTTCTAAACAAAATATAATAATCAATTCCAGTGCTGCAATTTATGGTAGAAAAATCTAGAATATAAAATCTAGAGAACAGAATTCTACAAATCCTTCTTGGGTCTGGTGTTTGTCCCAGAGGGGCCCCCAACCCAGCAATGGCAGTTGCAAAAAGACCAACAAGAATAATCCATGCAATTTTATTTACTACAATATAACTGGGGGAGAGAATTGCGTTGAGTACTACAATAATCCGGAAGGGAACATTAATATTAGAGTTTTATTTGGATGCATTGTGTTATTCAGAAAACATGGATGTCTGTCTGGGCCACCTCTCAATCATTAACAGTCCCTTACCACTTTCATACTCAGGCAAAGTCAAGGCAGTATGCATAGGTTGGAGCATGGAACCAAATATTCAAATTTCAGTCACAAGACAACTGCTATCCTTAGATAATTTTCCCATATTGCAGCTGTCGATATTTCCATGTGTGCTCTCTCTATATCAGTAAGCACTGTGACCAATCTGCCATTTAATTTTTAGTGAAGTTACAGTAAGTTTTTCTGGTCTCCTTTTGAGTATCTAATGAAAACCCTTGACTGTGCACTGAACATTATTGTATCCTGTCTGAACCTAACCACCTCCAGGGGGACAAGTCCTACCAACTTTATCATGTTTGGGCGCTTTGCTGTTTTCATAGCACCCTTCTGTGAGCCTGTTAGACTTTACATTTGGGGCGTTGTGTTGTGATGTCTGTAAGCATCGTAAAACTATCCCTGAAAAGTGTTGTATTCATGTGCTTAAATGCAGACACAAGTGGACACTCATACATGGTACATGCTTGAACACACACTGCGTATGTACTCGAAACAATGTCGAACCACATCTGAGTCACTTGGTTTCCTGGGGGAAAATTGGCTTTCCTCAAGCGTTTGGTGGACAGTGCTGACAGTTCTTGATATTCCCACACTGTTCACTGCACTCAACAGCTGGCATGTGCTCTCACAGTTACAGTTGTAATATATAGGTGGATGGAGCAATCTAATCAGTGGTCTGGGAGATGGGACTTAGGCCAAATGGGCAGAAATGTGCATTGTTATTTTGCAGCCTGTCTTCACTTCTTTCCGGAGTGGGCCAAAGTCTGCAGTTAGAATTACAAGAGCCCTGTCTGTTCTTTCAGACGCACTGGGGTCAGAACACACATATTACTCTAATAATAAAGATTTATTGTCTAATTTATCACTCAGAGACATCCTTAACAAACGCATTACTGTCTTGTAATATAATCACATTTGTTCCACACAGACCTTTGGATGTGGCTTCTGAACTGCATCAATGGCACCAATTTACTGAGCTGCAAATCCATAGGAAATGTCAAAAGTGGCCAATCGGAAATAAAACTATACTTTGTCTTTTAATATGAAAGTAATTGCTTGTCATTTAAAATGACCAAAGTAGCCACAAGTGCAGGCTCACGATCAAGCCACAAAGATTTGTAGCTCATAAAGTTATGGAATTGGATCTTGGAAAATACCCATTTACACATAAGTGCAGACACATCTAATTGTGAATGAAACTATACACTATTACGTACAGTAAGTGTAAGTAAGGCAAGGCAAAGCAAGTTTATTTGTATAGCACAGAGTGATTCAAAATGCTTTACAGAATAAGAAAGACATTAAAATCACAATACAATCAAGTCAACACACAAATAATCACCATAAAATTAACATTAAAAGAGAAAAGAGATGAGTGACCTTTCATTTAAACATTGTCAAAGTAAAAGCCTATCTCAAATCTTCAGGAAGACTGTTCCAGATTTTAGCTGAATAAAACTGATTACAATTAATAAAAGTATGTCCACTACTAGCATTGCATTCCTCCACTAGAAATGTCACTGCTACTTTTGCTTTTAGATAGTACCACAATATTATATATATAGTTAAACTCTTTGCCATCAATGCTAAAAAAAACAAAAAAAAAAAACCAAAACAAAAACATACAAGTTACAAAAATCATTCACATTGTTACCATCCAGTTAAATGAAAAAATGCTCACAAAACACTGTAACAACATAGACAACTCAATTCAGTAAACTTGTGACTCACTGTTTCTGTGTGGATCTGTGCAGAAGAGGTTACAGCTGCTGACTAGAAAACACAAAACATGCTGAGGTGAAAGGTCGCTGAGTTCAGGAAGCCAACCATACTTAAATAACTAGAAAACATGCTGCAACAATTCATATCACTATGCCAGGCACGTGTTCCAAGCGCATGCCAAAAAAACTCTTAGACACAAAGTGAATGTCATCATCATTTTGTATTTTAAGTTTCCTTCCACCCACAAGATGGTTATCCTGGTGCCCCTTGTCTAGTGTATTGCTTATACATAGAACCAAACAAACTCACATGCAGTGGGACGAAAATGACTGAAACCACCAATCATTTCAGTGCCATAGCCCATTCCCACCCAAATTTGAGCCAATAGAAAAAAAATCTATTGTTTGCAGGTTAGATCTCTGTCCTTACAAGACCTGCTACCTATCTGCATTGGTGTATGGGTGCTAATCTGTTTGTTGTGGCTTCTATATGCTGGTAACGGTTGGATACATTTGAGATTTCATAAGACCTACAGTGCAGAGACCAGAGCCTGCCGTTATGTGGTCCGGCAGCAGTTGACTTGGAGCGTAATTAAAGACTTGGATCCTTTCTGAGTAACTGTGCTGTGACGGTGAGAGATTGATGATGCGTAATACTATGTTAGGACAGTACTGGAGGTCTATGGCATGAATGGATATGGCATTTCACCTGAACTGTAATACATAATCTATATGCCTTAAAGGGAAATTCTGTTGATACTTTGCAGCTGATGTCATTAACAATCCCTGAGGGTGTGATGTTATCTGGAAGCATTGCTCTGTCTGAAGTTCTCTTACTCAAGCTAGACCTTAATCTGAGCTTTAATTTAATGCAATATGACCAGAAAGAGCTGAGTTAGAAGGAACTTTTGTGTTGTTAAGTAAATCCCTCACACATAAAATCACAGTCACAAACTAGGTAGCATTAGCCAACAGTTTTTCAGTTAGTCAGTCTCACTTTTCTGTTGAAAATGAAACACCTAAACAGGACCATGAATGCTCATATTGATCGCAGGCTCTTGAAAATGTGTTGTTCAAATCTGTTTTTTTTTTTGTTTTTTTGTTTTGTTTTCAGAGATCTTAAAACTTTTTGCCAATGCTTGCATTGTGTCACCATGGTAATTTCTAAACATTCTGCCGTTCACATACATGTAGTACACCCAGTGGCGGAGTTGGCAATTTGGGGGCCTCACTATAATGCATCATACTTTTGTTTTGTTTTGTTTAATATATTTATTGTCTGTTTTTACCCATTGTTCTTGAGACATGCACATCTCTACTTATTTCAATAATGGTGGATTGGAAACTTGTCTTATTAGTTTGGTTGCCTACTAGATAACCAGAACTGAAAGTTGTTTTATTTTTTTGCTAGTACAATAACATTTTTGTTTACATCCATTACATATGATTATTATAATTGATTGATTGATAATTGATTAAAAATGATTATTATTTAAAAGTAAACTACTCTCATTTAATGTCATATTGACAGAAAATCTAATTGCTCTGAGGCCTCGGTCTTTAGTGGCACTGAGGACAATTGGTTGGGGGCCCCTCCAGGTTTGCTGGCCCAAGGCAGCCGACTGCTTTTGCCATTTCTGAGAACACCCCCAGTTTACAAGAGGGAGTTTTATGGCAGTAGACACTGTGAGCAAATAGACAGACAAGGAAATAGGAAATGGGGATTGACACCCACGTTAAATATTACGCAAAATTGACTCTTATGAGCTTTAAGTCATGTTATAATGTTATTACCTCATCAAAAACAAACCTAAAGTTGTGTTTTGTTTCATTCACATATGTTTGAGTAAGAATTTATTAGTTTGACTACATCTCAAAAGCTGAAAATGCTCCATTCCACCTTTAAAAACATAGTGGAGCACTCCCAGTATTACCACATGGCATGAGTGTTTTCAACTTGAGAGAAGAACTAAGCCTAAATATGTAGGGTTTGTGTGTTAAACATTTGAGAATGAAACAAAACAAAACTCCAAGTATGTTTTTGATGAGGGAACAACATTATAACATAGATCAAAAAATAGTGTAATATGAGCCCTTTAATTATTGGTAATTCTTTTTCATCAAAGCCTGGATAAAAAGAAGCATTTTTTCCAAAGTTGAAATACATAAATATAGCTCAACAATTCACCTCACATATACCCCTTCACTTGTCACTTAAAGAAAAAACAAATGCAGAGACATTCTTCGTTGACTCTGCGGTTTAAGCAGAATACAAAAATATTCAAGACTGGCCAAATGCTCTTGGAGACAGACTCAAAAACATTTCCAACAATTGCTAAATCAAAAATGATTTGTGAGTTTGGACAGTCTGCATTCAGTAGTAATGGAAAAGAATAACACAAACAGCTTACAGTACACTGAACCCAAGAACACAGGTCAACTCCTCCAAAACATTCCCTGAAACAAACTCAGTGACTTAATATAGCCATTCCCCAAAGACCCTGGGCTGACCCGCTGTCCACCATGTCCTGACCAAATCCGTGGTCACCTCTGTCTCACTAGGATCCTCTTTGGTCACTCTAAATTCTCCTCTGTGTTTTGGCTGCATGGACCCACCTCATCAAGTCCAAAGGATTGCAGAATACATTTGAATGCACTTCACATATCGCCTCCTCAGCACACTGTAGCGGCCCGTGTTTGCACAATGACCAATTCAACGCAATTATGGTCTTCCTACCAAAAACAGGTCTCCAGGGCTCTTGTCAGTCCAAGATATGGTGCACAAAAGGCTCTCTTTCTCAGCAATAAATCAGCATGTCATACAGTAATGGCATGTGTATTTTCTTGTGGGCACGTTGTCAATTCTAGACATTGAGCAAATATTTTATCAGACTGGTGATGGCTTTTCATATTGATTTCATCCTTCAGCACCTTTTTCATATTATTCTGTTGCGCTTATGTCTATGTGTATATATATATATATATATATATATATATATATATATATATATATATATATATATATATATATATATATATATATTTAGTAAAGTATTTAACTTGTTTTCTTTGATATATAATTCCATATATCTTACTTCATATATTTGATGTCTTTTGTATGTACTGTATATAAATGTAGAAAGTGGTACATGCAGAAAACCTAACTTTTGACTGTAGTGTAATTAAGGCTCAAAATTACGTATTTGTAGATAGAGGGTGGAAACTAATGATCCTAGAGAAAGGGGCACTCTTGTTTGAATATACATTTTTTTCCCCCATTTTCCATATCTTTTATAAACAGTTTATTACTTTGAAAGCAGCGGCCTAGAGACTCTGGGATCTCTCTAAGTTTTGTTTATCTGGGAGATTTGAATGTTATGATGAGTAATTAGAATGTTCTTTTCAAATTATAGTATATTGTTTACGCAATCGCTCCCTTTGCCCCATTGACACAGTATATAGGAGAATGAGCTGCTGTAGGCTATATGAAAGGTTATACTGCAATTTAAGACCTTTCTTTTACGTAACACAAAGATATCAAGTTGTTATGTTATTTTAGAGTAATATTACATGCAGAACTGTAAACAGAAAAAAAGAAGAAAAATCAAACAAGAAAAATAAATAAAAATACTAGGCTATGTTTTTTCAAACTGTCATTGTGTCTGTGGACACTGAACCCCCTTTTCCTAGTGTCCAATTAGGTAATAACTTATATTTCCATAACAGATATCCTATTTTGGTCCTGTTCTGTAGAGCTAAGCTGATTCCATGTTACCCCGCAGCTCACAATCTTAAGCAATGGCCAAGGCTCATCCAATGTGACTCCAGGGCAACGGAGTGGTTGGCTGCTTTTGTGGCTACCTGGTTCACACAGCAGGTTTTGAGCTTAGTTTTTAACATCATATCATGGGATTTTAACCAACTAAGAAGTCCAGCAGGAGCAGGTCACGAATACAGTTGGGTCAAATTTGTTTCTTCCAAGAGTGGCTGGGTGCTCTGAGATAGGGTGAGGAACTCAGTCACACGGAATGAGCTCAGAGTAGAGCTGCTGCTCCTCCACTTTGAGAGGAGTCAGTTGATGTGGCTCGGGCATCTGATCCAGATGCCTCCCGGACACGACCTGTAGAATGGTAGGGGAAGGTAACTCCTTCCTCACCTCTGATTGGCTAGAATGGCTCTCCTCCGATAGTCATTCCATTTGTCACTGTGTCTCATCTCATCTACCTAATCCCCCCCGTTTAACTCTGTCTTATTTAATGAAACTAATGAATGATTATGATGTTGCCTATCACTAATTTCCTTTAGTGTAGAATAGGAACTGTACACAGGTCTCTTGACACTACAATATAATTCAAACATTACTGATTTTATTGAATAAGTGTTGATCTGTTGACAGCAATCAGTTCTATGTGTTGGTGTGTGGTGAATGAGTATTATGAGGTTTAAGTTCCAGCTCTGTCAACTTGTTTATTTGCCGTGTTGGCCACCAGTAAAAGCTACACTTTGAAGATTTCTAGAAGAGCAATTTTTAAGATTTCTAGATACCAGAGTTGTGTAAGATGGTAGAATCTAAACCAGAGACATGGGAAACCATAAACAACTTTATTTTGTACAGATTCCCCACTTAGAATAAAAGAAAAATAACAAGATGCAATGAGTGTATGTGAAGGCAGTGTATGTAAGGGAATGTGAATAAACTGCCTATGTGTTCGGTGGATGTGGTACATGTGAGACGACGGCTCAGCTATGTACCCATGTATGTATCTCAGTTGTTCTGCTAGCGATGACGTAAGATGACGTTTTCGTGGCCAAATGAAATAGCCAATTGCAGGCGAGGAAGGTGATACCTTCTTCTACCAGCCTACAGTTTGCAAATTTGCTCCCTGGATGCCTCTCTGGAGAGGTGTTCCAGGCATATCTCACTGGGAGGAGGCCCCGGGGAAAACCCAGAACATGGCCTGGGAAAGCCTCGGGATCCCCCCAGAAGAGCTGGTGTTTAGTTTATTTTACTTAGTTTAGTTTATATATTTAATGAGACAGGGACAGTGCACAATATACATTAACATTATTAGGAGAGATACATTTTACCAGGTGATAATTTCCACCTGTAGGCCCTGAGCAGGTGTTGTAGTTCATAAAATCAAACATACAAAAAGAATGTCTTTATAATGACTGTAGCATCATAACAATTCTGTATCATCAATCATGCCCATTTCTCTCAGCATCTTAAAAACATCATCCTTATCAAAAACATGTTTCAATTCATTCACTCCAAAACATCACACTCTCTCCAGACACGCAGGTTTGGAGGAAGTGAGCGTGGAAAGGGAAGTCTGGGCCTCTCTACTAGACCTGTGCAACCTGGCCCCGGATAAAGCGGAAGAAAATGGATGGATGGAGCTGTTTGTTTTTCCTGTATCCATGGAGAGTGTGCAAGAGGCTAGCTAAGGACCTAGCTATGGACATTTGAGATGCTACAGGCTTTTTACACTATAAGTGGCTGCAAATGTGGCAGAAGACCTTCCAAAGGAAACACCACAAGACTTTCCAGAGGAAACTCTTTGAGGGAATTAGCTATTTCATCACCAAACGAAACACCAAAACGGGGTAAGAAGGAAGCCTTTCGCGGTGTGTTCCCCTGGTTCATCCATGAACTCTGCTGTGATGCTGCAGGACACAGAGAAGGGACACTTCCACTCTTCCACAGGATCTGCCGACCCTACCTGACCAGTTCTCCTGTTAAACTGCACTGAAACTTTTGACTGAAACACAAAGGTGACCGAAAAACACAGTGTGAATGTTGCAACAGTTTGCTGCAGCAAAACTTTAATTTCTCTGGGGATCAATAAAGTATATCCCTCTCTCTCTTTCTTCATAAACTTTGCATAGTAACAGAGAAGACAAGTGACATAAACATAGTGGTTTATGTCCCTTGTCTGATGTAATGATGAATATTTACTACTGGTATCAAACCTGTAAAACCTGTAAACTTGTCATATTGTGCACTTTAATCAATAATCATGTGTGACGGCAACAAATACATCCAGGACAGCACCCCTGGGGGACATATCCTCATTTGACATGTGACTGACCTACTTTGACTTCATGAAACTCTGAGAAGGGATTATCTGTGTATTGCCATATACATTTTATTTCTGTGGTGATCTGATTTAATGTCTAGTGGTTTATGAATCAGCGCATACGGCCACACCTTGGAAAAGTAGAGCTACGAATATGGAGCCGATTAAATCTTTTATTTCAACGTATATTTGCTAGTAAACCACAAAATAATCTACAAAAACAAGACACAAAAAGAGATGAGAGTATGAGTGAGCGCATAAAAATATCTGTACCACAGCTATTCACAGATAAATCCTTATACACACATCAACAACCCATCCAAGTTTCCTGGCCTGTTTTGCTTCGGTGGAGAATTACCAGAAATCCAGGAGTCGTCTGGAGCTGCAGACAGAAGACCTGCCTCACTGCACCACGCTCATCCTCCCACCGTCTAGATCTCAACCATCTGCCATGACCAGGGATGGGTGGACAGGCAGACAGCAGCACTATGTAACCTGGCTCTGATTCCCTCTGATTAATAAAAGAAAACTTACATCTTTAGTTGAGTGTTAAAGGGTCCAAATGACACTATTTTCTGATCTGTTGTAGTGTTCTTTTTTCATCAAAAAACATATTGTGATACTTTGAGGGTGTGAAACTGCTTTTAAAGGTCCTACTATTACACTAAATTTACTCTTGTGAGCTTCTGACATCCTCAGAAATATACCTAGACTTGGATTTTGTTTCATTCATAAATTTTTAACACACAAACCTGCATATTTATTTCTTCCCTCAAACAGAAAACACTACAGTTACTTGGATTATTTCAAACCTGGAACAAAAAAAGTAAAAAGTAGCTGTAAAACTACTTCCTCATGACATCACAAGGTGAAACATAGCATTTTGAGCTTTGGAGGTGTAGACAGATAAATTAATAATAAAGCAGAATTACTCAAATGTGTGAATTAAACAAAACACAATTCCAGGTATGTTTTTGAGGAGGTAACAACTTTAACATGTCACAAGCTCACAAGAGTAAATTTTGTGTAATATAGGACATTTAAAAGCAGTTTCCCACCCTCACCACTCACCTATTTTGTGTCACAATATAATGGACCATGGTGTAGACATATTCCCAATAAAACATACATAAATACTAGGAGCTCCAGGGTTCTTGGTCTTTACCAGCATCATACCCTTCACTGTACTTTAATGAGTTCAGTAGTAAAAACTGTTGATACAGCACAGCCATATACTGCGTCACTATGCAGTAAAAGATGCTATTGCCACTCACAATAGCTAAATTAGCGGCCTTTGCGATCTTGCTTGGAGTGATGACAGAGACTTGAACCAGTGTTGTCAGTGGTTTTGTTGAGATATTTATTTGGACTTGCTGTGGAGATTTGTAGGTTTAGGGGTCATTATCCAGTTGCTTGTGTGCAGTACAGATGCATTCCTGTGACGACCACAAAAAGTGGACCCAAGATTAGGTTTCTCGGTTTGTCTAGTTTGATAAAGTTGGAAACATTAGATCTATAATCAGAGTTTGATGTTGTAACGCTGCAGGAAATATTAAATTGTCAACTGAATAGCCCTTTTTTTGTTCTCAGCCTTCTTCCATTTCATATTCTCTTAAAATGTGGCTGCAACTTCGTGATGCAACTTCGCTTTGCTTTTCAAAAATTCCTATGTAAAAGAATCTCCATTGGCTAATATTTTGAGGCTTTGCTTTAATACTACTATACCAGAATTTGCAGCAGTTGCATACAGTTTATTTTATAAATGTATGATTTATCTGCAAAGAAACTCCATTTATTTTTAAGATAAAGTTTTATTGTATATGTTTATGAATGATTTTTGTATGTGCCTTTTAAAATGAACCAATAAAACAAGCCAATAAAATCTGCTAGTTTTGATAAGCTTATAGACCCAAGCATAATGTGGGACATGTGTGAAAAATATAGTGTTATTACGGAAAGAAACAGACAATGCACTGTTTTCATTCCATCTCAGAACAGTTTTGTCTCAAACAGGAAGTGACAGGACACGACATGGTTATCTGTAGGCGGTTTTAGAGTTTCATGACCTTATTTAAACAAAAGTAGTGCGAGTTTCACTTTCACACAGATTTTATCAGTAAACAGAGGCTGGATGAGATTTTGGTTGTCTTCACCGATTACAGCAGAAGGCATTATTGGAAGTCTGTTACGTGCATATGCTGCATTCTCTCTGGACATTTGTTTGATTGAATGCAGCCTTTTCACTTGACTCTGTGGTTTGAATAATAAAACTAATGCGCACTGCCTTATGGGAAATGTCAAGCCCCCAACCAACGTTCAATAAACAAGCAGACAAGCTCAACCTGGATCTGGTCAGTGTCAACAGGCCATATAAGAACCCTTAGCAGTGATACTTACTAACACAGACTGTGCGATGTGAACTTGCTATGCCCTTCCTTAAGTATTAATTCAGCATCTTGTTAAAAGCAATAGGAAAGAAAATAAATCTGCCTTTTTGCCGCCTGCGGTTTCAGCGAAGTAGGAGTGTTAACGTGTCTGAGACTGAGGATTCCCTTATTTCCCGGTTCTAAGTTTTGGGTGTGGTCTGTATCTATTGAATATACTTGTGCGTGTATTGGCCAGAGGGAGTACAGTGACTGTGAAACCAAAGAAAGCCCTGCCCACTCCCACACTGGAAAGAATGAAGTGTTATGCTGTAAATGACACTATTGACCAAACAGATGCTACCCCTGAGGTGAGACGCTGCCATTGTGTGTGTGCCTGCTGGAAGTGGAAGAAAGACACAGAATGCCTGGGTGAATCATTTGGCATTTACAAGTTTCAGCAAATTTTAAATATATTTTGGGATAATGCTGCAAATTTCTGTGCCAATGAACCCATCTTTCTCAGATCTCATGTGGTGGCAGAGTGGTTAGCCTTTCTACCACTAGGAGGGGGGGTTAATTTCCACATCTTTTTTGTCTTCCCATGAGTAATAAACTTGACAGTTGGTGAATGTAAATGGCCAATAAGGAATGATAGTGAGTTCAGTTGGTTCAGTCAAATGTGGAGGTCTCATTTGGAGTGGGGGCCTCCAAAAAAGTGTGTGTCATTTGATACTTTGCAGTGACATCACACTGGGGGTGCTCTATATGCATCTGTATCTGATGGATTGTTTATCAGTTACCATGGCACACATAAGCAAACACTGCCAAAATAGGAAGGGAAAAAAAAGGATTTTAAAAGCGCGTTTTCAGGAGCCTGTATTCAATATGAGTGCCCATGGTCCTGTTTAGGTGTTTGATTTCCAACATAAAGATAAGAAAAATGATTAACTGAGATTCAGGAGCAGGACCTCATCTCATCCACCCTCTCCTCTCACCAGCGAACCACAACTCACCTCGACCACGCCTCTAATTTCCCAGAAGCCTATATGTAGCATCCTTTCCCATCATCCCAGTTTGTCTCGGCTAACTCGACCCCACTCTCCCATCCCCTATTTTGTCTTTCAGTCATAAGACCCCTACAAGGGGGGTCCCGTTCCAGCTGGGCCAATTGCAGATTGAGACGGAGCCCCCACCCATAGTCTCAACCCAGCCATCTCTGCCTCGCTTCGTACATTATCAATAAACTTCTTCGTACTATGTTGTTGTTGGCGTGGTCCTAGCTAGTGAATTTATGTATGAGAGACTTGTTTAAGAACACAAATCATCTCACTTGTTGTAGCTTCAGCTAAGTCAGTTCTTTCTGGTCAGATTTTGTTAAAGTAAAGCTCAGATTCTCTCTGATACAGCAGTGCCTACATTTAGCATCACACCTGTAGGTAATGCTGACACCAGCTGCAAAATAGGACCCAGAATTTGCTACACCCCTGCCGCCACCACCAGGCCAAACAGATTTATTATTTCTTCAGCTCAAGAACTCATCACACCTTTAACCCCATTTGATAATATTTCATACTGCACTAAGTTCTTTTCATATTCTGTAGTTGCCTAGTACCGTGTTGTGTGTGTGTGTTGTGGTCTGAGTGCGTGCATGTGGGGTACAACCACCTCCTCGCTGCAGTGTGCTTTCTAATCATGCTACCACAGAGGAAGTTGTTTATGGTGTGTAGGTGTGCGTCCAAGAGCGCCGCCGGTGGCTTGGTAAGATCGCAGGTGCAGAGTCCAGCCAAGCTCCTTCTTTATGAGCATGTAGGGAGTGAGTAAGTAGTGTGCGTGAGAGAGGATCTGCCTTCATGTGGTCACTGGATCTCACCACTCTTAACATAATTGTGTTTACAGTAAAAGCTACAAGCTCCTTCTGACTGGCTGCAGAGCAAACACTTACTGGATCAGACCTGGTGCACGCCAAAGAAGTTTCAGGTAAAAAGAGACAAATGAATGGAGGAATCAGCCAACCCCCAAAAGCAAAACGTCTAGAGTGACAACTAATAGACAGCATTCAAAAAACTTGGCACCACAAATTTTATTTTCAAAAAGTCTTATTTTAGCATTCACATTATAGTAATTACACCTTAATTGGACTCATCACAGCAGGAACAAAGACTTCATGCATAATAGACAAATCCAGTCATAACTTTTTTGCCCAAAATTAGACTGAAGCGAACAAGCCTCCATCTCCAAAAAATTGACTCTTATTGGTCTGGAGGGTGGTTGTATATATGGATGAAACAAAGGGATGGGATGGGGGGTTGCTCTTGATTTTAATTATTGTATTGTAATTTTTCTGTTGCATGTGAAGCACTTTGTGCTACATTTTAAATGTATGAAAAGTGCTATACAAATAAAGTTTGATTGATTGATTGATTGATTGGAGGAGAACTGCCTCCTGCTTGTTTCCATGGGAATGTAGTTCCTTTGGCAACAATATTCCACAGTATGGCATAAAACTTATATATCTCCATTAAGAATGTTGGAAAGTATGGTTTTAGCTTTGTATTTCCATCAAGTTGCATACTATCACTTTATTCAGGCTTAGTAAAAACATAAGCTAAGTGTTAGAGTGTTTGGTAAGTGTTTGGTATACAGTGTATTTATTAAGGCCTAGTAACTACTTAAAGGGTCTTGGGTATTAAGTTTGTAGTTACCAAGTTTGAATCATTAACCTATTTGTTCATTATAATTTACTTTAACTAAGACTAAGTCTTTGTAATTTATTAAGGCTAATTAACATTTTGTTATTATAGTGTTACCAAAAATGCAAGCATGCCAACCTAAACCTTTTTGAAACTGCATTGAGTGATGACAGGGGTATGTTATATGGACAGATTGTCCGTTCTAAAATGACTTACAGAAGTCAGCTGAGATTGGAAAGTGTGGTTGAGTTGGCTCGACTCATGTCCAGAAATGGTGAAGGATCAGTGAACGTTTGATTTGGCTGTCAATGCAGACGATTCATAAACTTTTGAGCCAAGGGTGATCTATTAAACCTCTGTAATATGCCTTTGTACTTATCCACACCTAAAGGCCCTGACCAATGGCACCCAAACTCTTTCCAAACTCAGGAGTGGAGCTTTTACACAGTACTTTCTATATGAGCGCAGTGGTAGCCTATAATCAATGATCAGTGCAGGGAGATCAAATATTAAATACTTACAGGGCTATATGTTCTGATAACCACATTTTGTTCTCTCTGAGTGCTTCAGAAAAACAACTTGAGACTAAAGTAATGGAATAATGTGATATAAACAGAAGTGGTGAAGCACTTTATAAACCCTATAAATAACTAGGAGCAGTGTTTAGAGTGAAGATGTTCTCAGATACCATCGGGAGCCAAGTTCTCATACTACAGTAAATACTCCAACCACCGCAGGCAAAAGAAACTGCGTTGCATTAGCTTTAAAGTGCGTATGTGTATGGTTTTGACAATTCTCCTATTTTGGTGGGATAGTATCAGTTGTAAATATGAATTAAAACACATATATTATAAATATAAATGAAGACACTATTTGCTAAGAAAAGTTGAAAAATATGGTTACAAGAAGTAGAGATTTTAGAGTCCCATATTGATGATATTACACTAGGGAGAATTCTGTCCAAACGTTTGGCACAGTAGACCTTTTTTACAACGGCCGAAAGTGTAGGGTAAACGTCACTTACGTTAATGCTTTTCTATGGCAAAATATCTGTGGAAGACAAAAACATAAAGGCTAACAACAACTAGCATTAGTGAACTACAGTACTCCTGAGCAAAACTAACATTATGGTTCTGAATAAAATATAAGTAACTTGTTAACTTAGACTGATTCTACAATTAAAATTAAAAATCGATTTCATAATGTATATATTAGCATAGACAGAGATTTGTGCAGTTTAAATGGTAGACATGTAATCTGTGAACATTTGCAGCATTCAAATTTCAAACTGCACAAATCTCTCTATCTGTGCCAATATCTACATCATGAAATTGATTTTTTATTTTAATCCTAGAATCAGTCTGCGTTCACAAGTTACTTATTAATGAATTACTTATTACTTATGTTTTATTCATGACCATAACGTTAGTTTTGCGAAGGAATAGTGCACTAATGCTAGTCATTGTTAGCCTTTACGTTTTTGTCTTTCTTACCTTGATAGTTGTGGATAAATTCTTCATGGACAGAATATTTCCTTTGTTGGATGAAGATTTGGTGATGGGACAGATTTATGAAGCTGGTGAAAAATACCTGAGACATTTCCATGGATATATTGCCATAGGAAAGCATTAATGTAAGTGACATTTACCCTACATTGTGGTACTTCCGGCCATTGTGAAAAAGGTCTATTTACCAAAAAAATAAAGAATAAAAACATTTTTCTGATACATTAAACGTGAACTCATATTGTCACATAATGCCTCTGTGTACATTAAAGGAGTTCTGGTTCAGCGTACTATATGGTACATGGTTGCTGATGTCAGGATTTCCAACCAGGAAGTAAAATTTTAAACCTAAAAGATTGCCAAACTGGGAAAAAAGTTGTAACTTAAACTTCTTAAACATCTTAAACATAACGATTTTCACTGTGCTTTGTTAACATGAGCAAGGATAACCTGTCATAGGCACTTTGAGGCATGGCTTTCTTTTTTTTTTAACATAATCATCCAGAATAATTTCACTTGTCTCAAATGACCACTGATTTGTCAATGTTTCTGCCATCAACAAGCGTTTCTAAGACTTCCCCTCATCAAATCCTCAATCTGTGATCACTGGTGACAAAACACCTACAGTTGTTGAGCCAGCCCTGAGGATTAGCACGCAAAAGAGAAAGACAGCGGTTGCCATCTCGAACTGAAGGAAGCAGGATGGCTTTAGTGGTGACTGGAATGCTTATTGAAATTGATTTGCTTCTTGACCAAGTTTCCTGTTTGTTACTGTAAGAACCGCCATTCATTTGTTGATGTGGTAAATCGGACAAGAGCTTGGGCAATAACTTGAAATGTGAGATTTTTGTTCATACCATCTCTGCTAGGGGAATGGATAAATCAATATAAGCTACAATTTATGAAGGATAAATGGAATGCTTGCAAAACCATAAAAAAAATAAAAATAAAAAAAAAGATCCATGCTAATTTGCAACAAGTCACAATTTTAGTTCCTTTATGTGGGTATTCAGTTATAGTATTACTTGAGAAACTTTTTTTTTAATTAACTTGTGCGTTTTGAAGTTTTCAGACACTGTACTTTTACTACTTGGAGCAATATTGTATTTGTATTTCTATCAGTACTCTTAGTAAAAGAAGGGGTATCACGCGGTGTCTATTTTTTTCTCATTTTTTGCCATGTTATAATGTTGTTCCATCATCAAAAACATGCCTGAAGAAGCTTTAGATATCATCCATGCATGTTTGAGTACTTTAGCAATCTCTCCCCGGCCCTATTCGAACCCTCCATATGGTTAGCTGTAAGATTTTGTGCAATGCGCAGCCCACAAGCCATCCACGCTCCCACACAACAGTTCTTCATAAATATACAAAAACATGATACAGAACTGTACACAGCAACTTGACAAATGATGATGCGATGTGCAGTAGTTTCAGCGGGATGCACGCTGATTGTGTTGTGATAGCGCTCTGAAGGGGTGGGGGGGTGACTTTATTGTGAGCAGCAAAGGGAGGGGTGACTCAGAGCCCCTCTTTAGGTTAAACTGACTGTTCCATCATCAGTGAATAACTTTAGAAAAAAGAAAAAAGCAAGTCTGGTTTCAGAACAAACTGCATCTGGGTTTAAAAGAGGTGCAAAGGCCATACTCCACCACTAAGTGTCTTTATTTAACCTCAGGTAAGGGTGCAAACTCTTTTAAATGAGAGGGCACAGTTTTTCTCACCGAGACCCAGGATTATCCCTTTTATAAATAATGTAGCATTTCATATTATAATCTGAATTTAAAAATGTTTAAAAAAAAAAGAAAAGAAAAAAGCCAGAGAAATTCCCAGGCAATGATGTTATAGTTAGCCAGCAGCAGTCAGAATATCCAACACAGAAATGATATGAATGAGTCCCCACGTACATCCCAGTTGTTCATCACAGTGTGGCCGTATAATTCCTCCCAGCTGCGTGTGAGTTAGTATGTGTCTGTGCATTTATTCCTGCATATGTGTTTGTGTTTGTGATACACCAGACTGACCTCAAACGCACCACTCAGACAGACAGTTGTTGATTCGTGGATTCCTCTCTCTAATCTCCAGCCGCTGTCGTGGTTAGCAACAGACAAGCTGTCCAAGGCTACAGGGATATGGCCCTACATGACTTGTTTGTTTTCAATCAGCATAGGGATTAACAAGCCTAAGTGTGCACTTCCTTCTCAGGTAGGCCACCCTCAGACATGGCATTGTTAAAAAAAGTATGAGATTTTTCCAAAGTGGAGAGTTTCTGGTAAAGTAAGCCTGGCAGAGATGATCATGCAATGTCTACTCTATAACACAGTGGGTGGATATTTCACAAGCTCCATGCAGCATCCTGCTTAATAAGAATTAATAGTTAGAACTATTCAGGGAATGTAGAATATTGTACAGAAGACAAAATTGGCTATCTGCCTAGGTATCTCTTTGTATTACCTAATCTAGTGAGGACACACCCTGCATAAACTGCCAAAACAAATACATAAAACAGGAAATATTGTATGACTGTTCCATATCGACATTTGAGGTGCACACCATATATAATCAGCAAACGATTACTATGTAAGAATTTATGTGACAACTATTCATATTTTACATAACTTTTAACAGTGCATTTTAACAGTTCATTTTCAGATGAAAATGACAATATTTGTTAAAAAAAAACTACAAACTTAACACAAACTGATAACAAAATTCTAACTAATCAGAAGTGGCAGTGTGTTTGATCTGACAAAGGTGGCCCAGGGAGATGCTGGTTGTCTGTGGTTGAGAAGAGGCGTGTGGTCTTATCAAGGTCATGCCTGGAGGAAAATCTGCTGCACTAGTCAGATTCTCTTGTTGTAGCAGATTCAGATCTGATGCAGTACATTGTGGCTTACAATGGCCTGGTTTGACACCAGAGAGATTGCCAACAATGATATATTAATCTCCATATGAGTCTAAAGGGGAAGTTTTCTCAAATGCTTTTGGAAAGAAAAGAACATACACTCTTCATCCTCACACGTATTCTCAAGCATGTGTTTAATAATGTAGTGCAGGAAAATACCCATTTAAATTTAAATAAAGTGTTTTCCAGTAGCAAAGTAATTGCTGTAAAGGCATTATGCATTCATTTGAAAAAGCTTTATATATTCTAGGATGATCAAAGTGTTTTGCATTGACCAGCTACTTTCCTCATAAACAAGGCCAATGGGCCTAATCACCCCTGGAACAGGAAGCAAACATCAACAATTCCCATGTGTACCATTTTTCTCTTTTCTCTTCTCTTTTGAAAAAAAAATCTAATCTAAATAGTTTCTAGTCTCTAGTTGTTTTTGGTCAATATGAAATATTGCATATTTGTTTTTATTTGAGTCACTGACTGTAATTTAATGGTTTTAAACAGAAGGTGGAACAGTGTTTTCAGTTATAGAAAAGAACTTATGATCAAATATGCAGAATTTGTGTGTTAAACATTTGTGAATTAAACAAAACACAACTCCAGATATATTTGTGATGAGGAAATAGCATTATAACATAGATCAGAGAACAGTGTAATGTGGGTCTTTTAATTGATCTGTCATGAAGACATCTGATGGCCTACTTTATTAATCCATTAATAATACAACAGACCAGTCTAATCTGATTCTGCAGACCAGCTACAGGTGTCCACACAAAGACATTAGTGTTAATCTGAGTTACCTGTAACGTGGGTGCAGGTGTCCCCACATCATAAGGATAATATGTGAGCCTTTTGAGGCTCTTGATCCTCTCAGGATCAGCCCAGGATTACATGTGTTTGATTGTGTGGTTCTTTAGGGGTATTCCCTGCGTGACGTACTGTATTTATTACGTTGCTTTGAGTGATTCTATGTTTGCCTATTAGTTGCTATCATTCTAGACTATTTATTTATTTCCACAATTATAGGTGCTTGGACAAATATTGCTTTGAACATGCAAGCAAATACCTCAAGCTGATTTGTGAGGGGTCACAACAACGGAGCAAGTTGGTAAACCAAACTTAGAGAAGAAGAAATGTTTGAAATTTGTCTCGCTACTCTTTTATTATGACATTGTCTTTCTGTGTACAACAGGATGAATATCAGGCACTGTATGGCCACTTGACTTTTGTTTTGTTCAGGCTTGGTCTTTGGAGCCCAAACCACTATTCTTCCATTTTGACTGGTCCAGTCCTCTGTGGATTTGAGCTCAAACATGGGTCAAAGTAGATTCTTTTGTATGTCAAGTCATAAATATTGGTTTGATGGTTTGATTTAATCCCTCTTATGTTAAAAGTATTGGTGAAAGTTTTTCCATCTCAAGCATAGGTGTTTTGTTAACAGTTAACAGACCTGTAACGAAGAGCATCACTGTCAGTATGAAACACTTACTGATATATTTTAGATGTATGAGCCTCACATAAAAATACAGTAGAGCCAAGATGAATACTCACCCAAGAGGGGCTCAGAGTAGAGCTGCTGCTCCCACAAGATTGTCCATGGTGCTAATATTTAGGGATAAACTTACCAAGATGTCAATGGATTCTAATTTATATCTTGTGATTATTCTTGTGAGAGTTTGTTCACGATCAATTATGGACTTTAAAGGGATATGCTGTAAACAATAGGCAGGTAAAAGCAGGATTAGGAGTTGTCCAGACTGGTTGGGGGGATCTATCCATTTGAAAGCATTTGCATGATTTGTGTTAACATTTGCTGTCTAGAAGCATAACAAATATCTACTGACATTGGTCCAGAAAAGATGTGATGGTGAAAATGCCTGGTCTCATGCATTTGAGGATTGTCAGAAAACTCATGTGGTCCAATACAACTGGTAAAGATAATTCACCGTTGAACATGACAGGTAGTGCGTGAGGGTGAAACTATTTTTGCTGGCTTGTACATGTGTAATTTAACTTCTCTCTGTCAGCTTCATCCAAACCAGACTGCTCACACATGACACAGCTCTGTTACCGTAACAACCCCACAGCGGTCTACTGCTCATGCCTCCCCAATTTTACACATAGCTTACATCTTCCTTTGACATCACAATAGTTAGCAGTAGATAGGTCGTGAAAATGTCTATCAGACTTCAATGCTTTAATGCTAACAATACTGCACTTACATGGTACATTTGGGTGAAAACAAAGGCTTGTGAAAATAGTTGTGTGCGCTGACTAAGCAAAGGAGAGTGTGCGTGCAGCTTGCCCGTAAGTGTTTGTTATTGTTTGTGGGCTTAGATACATACATCGATAGTGAGTGTGGATATTTAAATGCCGTGTGAAATGCTTACTAACCTGACTGGCAATTATATAAAGACCTCCAGCTGCTTCTCAGTTTCTGTTTCCTCCAAACCACAGGCCCATAAAGTTTAGCACCCATTTTGCTAATAACACCAACTTCTTATATTGATGCCTCCGGTTCTTACGGGTAAAAACACACCAACATATTTTCCAAAACCTCTCCACATCTACTTCAGAGAACACACAGTTTGTGTTAATGTCTTACAGAGATGTGCATAATTGTACTATTTATCCTTTAAAATATGGGTCAGGCACTTCCTGTAACACCAAGATTTGTGTATAATTTGTTGATTATATTAGCTGCTTTTCTAGTATTCATTAATCTATTTATCTGGGGTTAAGACAATCAACATTCTCAGTTAGAGTGCTCACCCACCAATTCAAGGGTTAGTGGTTAGATCCCTACTCAGACCAGAGCATGCTGTCATTGTGTTCTTGGGCAAGACACTTCCCTCACCTTTCCTGTGCGTGCTGTGCATAGTAGTGTCTGAGTGGTTTTGGTTGTAAGCGCCACAGCCTCTATTCCGCTAGTTTGGCCCAGGGCAGTTGTGGCTTAAGATGTATCTTTATTATGATTATAAATGCTTATTCTCTGATAAAGTAAGTAAAAGTACTTTACCTCAGAGGTTAGTTAGAAATAATGAAACATATGATCAGCAGTAGGTAGAATAAGCCCTAATAGTGGCTGCAGTGGTAGCAGAAATTATCAAGTGAAGATCTAAGTTATGTAGTAATGGTAATATTGTAATATATTTTTTTAGGAGGGCATCTAATGCAAATCCTCATTTAAATGAAATGCACTCCTTCTTCCAATTGATTCTTTGTGGTGATATCATGCTGGGGTATCCTACATGTATGTGTATTGGCAGAATGTTTACCAGTTACCATCGATACACAGTGCACACATTAGCAAACACTACCAAATAACCTTTAAAATAGTCTGAATGGATTTAAGCAACACATTTTCAGTAGTCTGTGATCAATACGAGTGCCGATGGCCCTGTTTGGGTGTTTGATTTCCTACAAAAGGTGAGTGTGTAACTGGAAAACTTTAACAGTACAACTTAATTGTTGTACGTCCAGCTAAGTCAATTCTTTCTGGTCAGATTGTGTTAAAGTAAAACTCAGATTAAAGTCTAACAGAGCCTCAGACAAGGTAGTGCCTACAATTAGTATCACACCTCCAGGGAATGTTGATGACATTAGCTGCAAAGTAACAATAACTTAAGTCCTGGTCATTCCTAAGTTCTTTATCCTGCATGAAACTCATGTGATGCTAGTGTCCATAAGCCAAATGTCATACCGTCTCCTCTGTGTTTATACATGTAAGAACAATAACAAAAGTCGGGACAGAATGTCCTCTCCAGCCAAAATTCAGCCATTTTTATGAAGCGGTGAGAGCAAGTGAAATGCTTTGTACTTCTTTTGAGTGATGTTAAACATTTCAGGTTCAGAAGGGACTTACAGTGGGGGCCAGGCTGTCCGTACTGTTTACTGACACAACACATTTTAATGGTTTCTCAGCTCGGCCAAAAATTGAGAAATTGAGTCACTTCAAAATGGTGGCACACTACGGAAATCCACTGTTTACACTGTTATGGCTTTGACTATTTCAATCTGAAACTGAGGCCCAATGCACAGTCCAGAGGAATATTCCACAAAATTATATAATGTCTATAAGGGGTTGTATATTTTATATTGCTTATTGGTGTTTTATTACTCCCGACATGGATGATTGCCTCTGAGATATTTATGTTGTAAAAATCACATAGCCAAAATGGTGTCGGCTTTGTACTGTAGCTTTGTATAAGAGCTCTTGCGTTTCTGTTTGATGAAGCCCTGTGAGGTCTCAGCATATGGTAAGTGAACCCACTACCAGCATTAAATATCCCTTATACTTTTGTTAAAGTGGACTGGAAAACCATAAGGCTGTAACTCATGTTATTGATTTGTTCTCCTGCAAATAGTCTTGCTAAATTCTCTTTATAGTTTTAAAGAAATGCTTTAATTTCCAGAGCCTACCACATACAGCTGTCCCTCCATCATATATCTGCATGAACATTCCCTCTATTCTTGCCATATCACAATGATTAAGGTGACATTAAATTCTACAAAATGATCGTCCTGCTTTTGTGTGATGTGTTTCTGCTGCATTGGTTCAAATGTCTGCTGCCAGTTAGTGGTGCTGGAGTAGTGGGAGGCTTCTTTACACAATCTACGAAGGTAGTGAGACGGTGGAGCACTCAGGAGGCAGACACTGTGACTTCACTCTACAGCCATAACTGTGTTGCTTTTTCCAGGGATTTTAGTATAAATTTCAGTATTAATTTGCTTAGCTCATCACAGTTCTACCAGAAAGACATACCATATACCATCAGTGCATTCAAATTGTTACAAAAGTAGTTTTATTAACAACATAAATAATATTGACAAAATATTGTATAAACAACAATCTTACTGTATTGTACAATCTAAAACATTACATCCATCCTGCTCATGTCAAGGCGAGTGCACACACAGTTGTCAAAAATAAGACACATAAATATTGAATTCAAAATGAAAGCCCCTGTGTTTTTATAACAAAAAGCATGTCTACTATAGCCTCTAAGTGCTGCATAATGGACGTCAAACAGACATGAAATATACTGTTGTTCTACAGCTGAGCACTCACTGTAACAGTGGCCCCTCTCTGTAACTCTAAAACTAATAAATAAATATTTAGTGCATATTCCCATTTACCTCGCTGAAGAGTCAAATGAAAAAAAAATTAAGTTAATGATGAACCAAAATCAATTTGGTTCAAGTTAAAGGAGACTTTTCATGTCATTATTGGCCAGACAGTCCAGCTATCTGCTTTGCAAGTTGATAGTCAATAATCATTTGTCAATTTTACGTCACGAGAATCTGTGTTTTACATCTACAACATACTTGTTTGACTTAAAACATGGCAGAGAAAATTATTCATTTTCCACCTTTAAGGAAAACAAATCCCCACTGCCTACTCTACCCCATAGCATACATCGGTTACATAGAGCAGGGATGCCTCATTGACCATCAAACACTCCATATGCGTCTGCTAAGGGTCAGAGACACAGGTCTGGGGGATTGTTAGTTTTATCTGGCTCCATACAAAGTGTAAGCAGATGCCAGAAGAGCTCCAATGTACAGGCCGACCAGCTCTGACCTGTGAGGTTTGTTTTAAATGGTACAGATCTGTTTAAATCCCCCAAAGTACATTGAACAAGTATTCCCCAGCAATTGTCAATATTTATGAACATATCCAGTACCGTTTTGGACAAGGTACAAAGATATAATTGAACTTGTCTCTACATTTCGTGATGTCTGAACGTTGCGAGTCATTACCTAATTGTAAAAGTGGCAATCCATCACTTTTCATTTGTTTTTTTTACCAACCTTTGTGGTGAAACGTGTGAATAATTACAGGAAATTCTTCTGACAAATCAACATGAGACGACAATAGTGACAAGAAAATTAGCAATAACAGTGGTCTTTGGCATATTGAATGTTCAGTAGCATGTCCACTCCATTAATTTACATGTCAGTTGGCCAGCTTTATGACCCCAAAGTATGTCCCCTCAGTCTCCCGGTCCAATAGCCATGCGTTAGACACATTAACGAATAGCGCGTCTCCCTGCTCTAGCCGCACCCCACGGCCTTGCTGTGCACAGTACATGTTGTAGCTGGTGTTGTTCCATCTTGGGGTGCTACCAGTTTTCATCAGTCTCACCCTGGTATTCTGTTGGTGGATGTCATGGCAAATGTATTGGATGAGCTGAAGGTTTTCCATCAAGGAGGTCTCCCGGTCCTCTGCCATATGGTAGTAGCGGAAGCAGGTCTTGGCATAGACGTAGTAGTACCCAGGCTCATCAATTAACAGCTTCCCTTTGTCGTACTTAATGCAGTGGAGATCTCCTTGGCTATTGTCCCATTCGATAGTCACAGGTTGCTGCTTGCCTTCTGCAGACAGACATAGCACAACTATTTGTATCTTTTCAATATTTTGTAAAGAAGAAAACATATTATGCTTTTTTGTATTAAACTCTAACATATGTAGATCATTATTTTACATTTTCTTCATTGTAAACCGCAAGATTGATCTAAAACAACATAATAATAAAAATGGTTTGTTCTGTTCAAAACTGCAGAAATTCTTGGCCCCACCTCTTCATTTCACAATAGCAAGCAGCTGATAGTAATTTAATAGTTTTTATAGTTGAAAAATGGCTATGTGGCTATTAAATAATTGCAAGTAAGCACAGGTCTGTGGGTGGGGTTAGGGGGTATTTGAAACCAGAATTTTTCTGAGCACTCAAGCCTCCAGTGTAGGGCAATACAGGATTATTCAAACATATAGGAAGCTCATATAAGTAAGTTGTCTTTAAACAATATGTCCACTATAAACAATATTATAAGGACCTGTACTCAGGGGTGAGAAGCTCAAGTTGAACTGTCTTGCCCATTTATTCCTCTCTTTTACTTGTATGTTGCACCATGACAGAGAAACAACTGTGTAGGAAAGTCACAGACAGTTGTTTCCACATAGTTCATGTCCAACAATGAGTGTCTCTGGCAGATGTCGCCAAACAACAAAGCCCCTTTAAAATGTGTTGGGAGTTCTCAACATTGTATTTTATAAAAATATCTGCTTCACTTCACACTTCAGGTTTTAAAGGGTGATTTACCTAAATAAAAATAATCTTTCGCAAAATAGAACATGATATCAACATTATTCTGGGGTCACCAGTGCTATAGCAAATCTCTCTCACACAGGCTTACATTTTCAAGACTTGGAACAGGCTCAAACACTGGAAGAGGCTTTTGACAGTTTTAAATTAGAAGGCAGTATAAACTTTAACAAAACTGTATACTGGTTGGTGACGCCCTGTGAGAATGAAGTTCCTAAATTCAACAATTTAAAGATTATACAATTCTAATCTTAATCTTAAATCCTCTGCATTGTAAGTGAACAGAAAGAACTCACTTGGGTACTCTTGTTTCGCTCTGATCGGTAGATGAGCCGATGGCACACTGTCTCTAGGACTTTTACATCTGTTCTTGTTGCATTTTCTCAGTTTTTGCGTGCCTTGTAAGGCATTCATAATTGGTTCTGTCTGCATTTCCTGCAACACAAAGAAATCATTATTTCAGTTTGTACAAATTTTATTTCAACAATCAGCATAATAAAAACTGACTCAAAAAATGTTTTTTTCTTTTGTCTTTGTTCAACTTCTCTGCCAGTATAGGCACATTTTCAAATAAATAGTCTGTGACTCTCTGGGTCAAACATTTTTAATGGATACATGAGTGACTCTATGGCATTCAAAGTTGAAATCACAATCATTTTGCCTCTATGGAGAAGCACAGCACCTCAGGCACAAGCTGATAGATGAGAGACAAACACGGTTTCCAAGCAAGTAAACAAGATCTCCCTCTTTTTGATTGCATTCAACATGCAAAGCAAAGTTTAGATCTATCTGAGCAGATGCAACTCATTTGACATATGGCTTTGGTAACATGTGCCATTATTTGTGCCATTATTTATGTGTGCAAAATCTATGCAATTAGAGCTGTCAGTCAAGTGTCAGGAAAAGATTAAGCTGACTCCATTAATAGAATTTTATTGCATCCTGAAGGAGTTTTGACTTGTTCTTCTGATCTAAATCCTCAGGAATGGCGCCAATCTCATGTAACTCCAGCGTCAAACCAGCGACAAAAACAGAAACAGACACAGGCTAAATGAAAGTTTTGAAATACCTGAAGAACATAGCAACTTAAACGCACCCGCTGCCAGAAATGCCTCTGCAACTATGCACCAAGGACAACTGCAGAGTCATGCCATTTAAACTCTTTGCCAGGTTAGTACTATAGTCCAATAATCACCATGCACAGTCCTATTTTGTAGATTTTGCAACTAGTAAACTAGAATGACACTTGTTCAAAACAACTTTCAGTTCACATGTTTACAAGACAATGTTCAGGAATGAGACCAAGACAAACACTTGAAAATGTAACAGCTTAGCAACTAAGTAGTGTGCAATCTCTACTGATGTGCTCATGGCACGGTAACCAGAGATTTAACCAGAATATCTTTTAATTAAATACACTTCAAATCTGTGTCTGATCTACAAATTTTATATTTTTATAGGTAGGTGTTAAGGGCCACATGAGAATATAAATGTCATACAAGAAAAGTAAGTCTAATGGCCTCCATCCCCGTCTTTTTACTCAGCGTCATGTGTCATTCAAACTATTATCTTAAGGAGCGGTTTACAAGATACTGAAACCGAGGCCACCCTGGCAGATGCTTGCTTTTGTTGAACAAGTTCTATGTACACTGTAAACAGTCATTTGAGCAGCTTTGTGTGATTCTGAATTGCTGTATTCTCATCACTTTTGAGATGTCACTGACCACAGCCACAGCCCAGCTGCATCAGAGGGGCTGACAGATGCATGCACAGCTCTCCTTAGCACTTAGCCGGACAGTCAGTGGAGGCTTATAAGAGAAGAAAGGCCAAAAACCTATCACCCTGACACCTCATAAAGCACCCACAATGGATCAACCTTTCACTTGATGGAAAATGGCCAATGCAATGAGCTCTTCAGCCCAAGACATGCTGGGTGGTTTGAGTGCGCTTGGGAAACATAAAGAATAGTCTGATTTGAAAGGGGGTTAGAAAGAGCATTTGGAAAAACATTACCGAAGCAGAAGATATCCCCATAATAAGTGATATTTGACTTTGCTGGACTGTGCCAAAAAAGGGTGGTGACTTTGAAACAGAATTTATATTGCAAGAAAACTGTTAGGATTTCCCATGGTCTATCTTATTGATGGCACCGACGCCCACATATGACTCACTTACTTCACTTAGTAGGAATTATATCACTATTACTATTATTATGATTGAACGTTTTTCTAGTTAAAGCCATAGAGGTGTTGTATGTTGTAAGACCTTGATTCTACACCCATAAAAAATACATTTCTGTCAGTTTGACATCACATAATGTTTATCGATTCGAACTGTTGATTAAGAGATATTTTCTCATACAGAGAAGGAAGTAGCAGGTAAAAATAAACTAAAATGTTGTTTATGCTGGCATGCTTGGTGCCACACAAAAAACAGATTAAATCAGTCAAATATATTCATTACATTACAGACATTTGTTGCCAAGTAATGTTTTATAATAGCATTCCTATTAGTCCCATACAATTGATTAGAATCAACTTTCAAAGAAATCGAATGCCTTTCTAAACTTGCATCTGGCAAACTCTGTTCTTGCTCCTTGTTACTTAGGGCTGCAACTAACATTTACATTGCTACTTGGTAAATCAATTACTTGTTTAAGCAGCAAAAGATTTGTGAATATAAGATTTTTTTTTTAATATGACCTAAATAAAGCTACAGTGAAGCCGCTTGAGGTCATTCTGACTGAGCACATTTACATAAATCTCTGCTCTCAGCAAATTGCAGGTTCTGAACTGGATAGACCAGATTAATATTATTTGATTACTAAATTAGTTGACAGTTGACAATTTTTTAACTGTGATCAAATAGTCTTCAGCTTGATAGTTACTCATTTATTACACATTCCATTTAGATACATTGCTGTTTGCGAGAAGGCATGTGTGCATATCAAATATAATAAGTTTTTTTTTAAGTCACTCACCTCAATAGGCCGATGTGGTGCTGCGGACAAATCTACCTGAAAAGACATAAGAACACAAAACATAGTTGAGCAGATTAAGCGATAAAGAGATAAAGAACAGGGCTGTTAAATCACGTGTGCTACATTTTTAAGATGTTTTCTTGAGTTTTGTGTGGGAGGAATATGTTTCAAAACGCACAGGAAGACAGGCGGTACTGTAGAGATTATGTGCTGCTAAAGGAGGAGGGGGCTAAGTTACTTTACACATGTCACCCTACATTCCACTGCAGCAGTCCACTTTAGGCTCTTTATTGTATGAAACTATGCAATGAATTTGTACTGTCAAAACTACTGTAAAATGTCCTCCTTTTAACAAGGCACGGATAGGCACATTCCTAGACAGAGTGCTGCGTCCACTTTGCATCTCCAGGAAGTCATTCTACAGGTGCTGAGAAGAGGTGATGGTCTACTGCCAAACTCTGCACTTTTACTGACTCATAGTGAAAGTGCTCCCATATGCAACAGCTGTCATCACATGCACTACTGTTGATCTAAATCAGGCATGTCCATGGTCCAGAAGCCAAATGCGGCCCTCAGTAAATCTTTGTTTGCTTCTTTATAGTAAATTGGTCCAAATTATCATAAGCAGTAGTTTTTATTGCAAAACCTCCACCACCATAGCTGCACAACAAACATTTTGGTGTGAAATGGATCGTATTAGGGTCAAAGCCTTCACAAAGGTGTGTGCTGCTAAATGCACATATTTCAATGACTGACTGTACTGACCACCAGTCTGTGGCCCTGCGCTTCATGTATGCTGCTATACGCATTTCTTTATGATGTTTGGAAACCTCTGATTTAAATCAGTTTCTCCTGTTGGGCATGAATAAAATATGTATCTACTCAGTCCTGACCAGCCAAAGATACTCAACCTCTGTATAATATCAGTACATAAGGAACAAGAGCTTATAACCTCTCATCACATTTCTATCTCATGGATTGTTATTACTTATACACGACCACAGCGGTTGCACAGTACCCAAACTTTTAGTGTTTACTTTTTTCAACTTTCCCCCGCTCATTTTTCATGTGCTTTTCCCGTCTGGCTAAGGTCCAGTGAATAACAAGCCACTACCGCACAGCTGTGTGTTTATGCCAAGAACAAGCCAAAAGAAATTCAACACACAAACACACACACACAAGGGCAGAGAGAAGGGATGGTTTTCAGGTGAACTTTGTGCTTCCTGTAATGTTGAATTAACTTAATATGGGTTTATGATTTATCAATTTATACTGTATCAGATAAGACAATGGACTATATTTTGATATGACATTGTTTCCAAATTAAAACATCTATACTGGCATACTGCCATACTCTAGGATCAAACTTCTGCCTGCACGCTTCCCCTCCATCATAAATACAGATCCAGTTAAAGTTTATAATTTATGGCACATGTAAATTACTATAACCTCCAGATGGTATGTAAACACGAGAATGAAAGTGTGCAGCCCTGCGGCTAAAGTGAAAACATCTGTATTTTGCAAAACAAGACGTCTTATAGGCTGACATTTGTAGACTGAAGATATGATCACTCCAGAGCGCGTTCATGGGGCCTTACAGAGCTGCTCTGCCAGATGAGAGTTTTACTGAAAGACTTCAAGAACTCCAGGAAAGAGTTTGGACTGCGCAGCAATGCACACGTAACCTACCAATTCTTTTGTTTAAACTGTAACACAGGCCAAGCCTACCATCTTACTCGAATGCATGAAGTTATATTTTTTATAATAAGAAACTAAAGTAATTAACAAATTAAGCATTATTATTTGTTGCTAAACATTAACTGTAAAATATTTTCAAAACGCGAATGTCATGCTAAGTCCTCTTACCTCTTGCAGATAACCGGTCAGGTGCAATAAGATGGCCACGCTGGAAGCCACCTGAAGCAATCCCATAATAGCAAGGGTCCCAATTAGGAACGGCCGGTACGTGGTCTCCGAGCTCTGGACCGGGTGAAAGCGGTGGTGCTGGGTCGCCTCCAGATCAACGCTGTCCCGTAGGTAGCCTCTATAATCGTGACTAGCTGCCATGCTGTAGCCGTGTCTACGTACGCTCAGCCCGGATCCCAAGGCGAGGAAGTCACGGTGAACTCGGCCACCGACGGAGCTCTAAAAAAGACTGTGGGTGGGCTGGGACGGCGCGTCTTTAGCCCTGCAGCCAATTGGAACTCAGAGACGAGGCAAAGGCGGAAAGAGGGGGATCAGGGAGAATAGGCTGAGGACAGTTCGCAGCAGGTATAGAGCTGTAAAGCTCAAGGAGAACTTTTTGGCCCGCCAAGAGAGCGCAGTAGAGTTTATCACGTGGTCCACCCCTTTCTGCGCGTCCACACCTCCCCTGACGCCCCAACAGGCGGCCTAGGCTGACACTGGATAGATATGCTCCAAATCCATGTTGTGTGAGTAATGATTAATAATACATTTTTTTTTTACATGTCGTTATTATATTACTACATAAAAGGATGGGATGCAATGGTTTAATCTCAATCTCACTTAGAGAACTAAATTGGACTTTGATCAATATCTGTTGTCTTTTAGGACACTAAGAGGACTAACCACAGATCTGCATTTTATTTATTAAGCCTAGTAATTATTGGCAACCACAAACCATAAGAGGGCATTTCATAATAAATTACGCAGTAGTAGCTTCCTAATTTATAATTAACAATATGTTATAGATAGATGTCATTACTGTATTAATGAAATGTTGTAGTAGGCTAGTAGTAGACTAAACAAAATTTGAAGCTCTTGACAAATTATAATAATTACATGTTAAAAAAAAAAACTCCTACAAGTTCTTGTGTTGGCTAACCTACTAATGAGAAATGGGCCTATCACTGCAGTCATTGTATACTACATTGTATACTGTATAATACAAACAATAACTTCATTGCTAATATGTTACACAAGAGCTACTTCTGCAAAATGTCTCTTGCCAATGTCTTACTATTGCATACAACTGCTGCATGATAATCAAAGCCAGGCTCTCTTATAACCCACTTCGCAAATGGGGCTAGAAATCTTCAAAAAACCTTCAAAAGCAGCAACAATGGAAAAAAGAGGGGGCTGTTATAAGTTGAGCGAGTTTGCAAAATCTTAGTGACTTTTGAGGTGCCAGAGGAGTTCATGGGAGAAATCTGGCTATTTATACGCTCCTCCCACCCCTTCCTTTCAGCCGTCAAACCGTACGGCGATACAATCGTTTAATACTACATCATTATGGGTTTTAAACTTCATAAAACCGCACACATGATTCTGGTTATGTTGTAGTGTGACCACAACGCTCTCCTCTTTACCATGCTTTTGTAGGATGGCCCTGTGCTGTTTGCTTTTAGAATGGAGCAGGGGAACTACAGTTAATTCTGTCAGATTCCTCCTGACAGGGTTCCCACAAAGGTTTTATCTCTCCCGCGGAAAACCTCAAAACTTATGCCCTGGCTACACTAGGCCCCTGAGCCCCTCTTTGCTCCTTTTTTATGCATTTGGCTGTGGTAAGAGGTGGAAAGTAACTGGATACTGGAGAGGGCACTGTTAAAAGAATTTTTACTGTATGTTCTGAATAGGCCTACATTTTACCTCTAAAACATAATTATTGTGTTGAAAACTTCTACTCATTTTAAGAATTTATTTGGAATCTTTGATAATGGGGTTATAATGACTGCAGTTTATAGTTAGAATTCTTGTCCTGGTTTGTTTATGGTTTGAGCCTAATTTAGTAATCAAATGGACCTGGTTTGGTCTTGTTCTAGTCCTGGTTCAGTCCTAAACTAGTCCAGGTTTAGTTTGGGGCTTAGTCACAGTTTAGTCCCAATTTTGATCTGGTCTCTGCGCAAGTGAATACTGTAATTAAAGATGCAGATGGGACTTTTCTCTTGAAGGTTATGCCACCTGATGTATTAAAGAAAATGCCTGGGATGTTACAGTATAGCTTTAAACTTAGCTTTCTCTTTGGAGACAAACATGGGATTTCACTGGACCAAGTTACAGGTCAGATCTGTGGAGAGAGCCAGCTCACAGTGAGAATGCATGTTTTTTATTGTATTTCTGACAGTAGAACAACTTGAAAAAATGTGTGATAAATACGTTTAATGCCATACTGTGGAAAATTTGAGGCAAAGCAATAACAACATAACAGTATAATAACATGGTGGACCCTCCATCAGAAAAGTTACATAATTCACCTTTAACCGTAGAGAGTGACCTGACCTACACTGTCAGAGTGTGCTAGTGGCAAGTGGTAGTAGCGGTGTTGCATTGCTTTTACTCACAGACCTTTTTTGGAGTATTGAGTACACACAATATTTCTACTACTGTGTATTGTGATATTTTAGTTTATTTTAGTTTCTTGACACTTGGTTGAATACTTACACATTCGGCTTTGAACTATGGAGAGTAATTCCTTTGGTTAAATGTCAATAATATTTTATCCAAATGTGAGTTGGTACCTCTGTGGGGTAGAGAAGTGGTTTTGGCTGGCACACAGGTTAAACTATTTCTTTTGTTTTTGATTACATTTGATCATTTTCACATTTATTATGCCCCTCCTTTCTGCATGTGGAGCTCTCATACATGTGTGGTTGTGTGTTTGGGTCTGCTCCATGCCCTTGTGTCTCCCAGTCTACTTCCAGCCAGACATTGCAACTTGATGCTCAGTTTGAGAATGACATACGGCCAAAAGCCCTGCAGCTGAGGAGGAGGGAAACCCAAGAGAAGACATGAATGAGAGCGTAAGGGTGAGGGGAGGTGAAGAAGAAAATACTAACTTTAAAGTACATGCGCCACTAGCCCTCTCTGTTGCATGCAAACATAAAATACAAGATGCTGTGTCCTTGGTTAAATTGTTCTCAAAGGGAATTTAAGAGGTGGTTTTAAGAGTTTCTTTAGTTAACTGTGCACTCAGACACACCAGGATTTAAACCCAGCAACCTCAGTGAACTTGTGACAAACGGTCAGAGGTCAAATCAGGGAGACAGTTGTCATAAACAAGTTAAATACTATTAAAACATACAATTAAAAGCATACAGTTCAAGAGGGCCAATATTTTAATTGATAAGAATATTATTATTAGTCTCACTTAAGAGATTATGGTTGATTATGGCTAAATATATTATTTGATTGCCAATACGGTGAATAAATTTGGTTTGCTTTAACATTTTAAAATGGCTTTATGTGTAAACTTTATCATCCATGCCTGCGACTTGCACAAAGAATGCACATGAGCTTATTTTTCCATCACTGCAAATTGTCTAGCTCCTTAAAGTGCCATGATTCACATATTAGTATGGCAATATATTTTTAATTAATTATACCTATGCCCTGTGTAGCTTCATTACTCAAGGCATGGGATTGCCTCAAACTTTGCTGGCTACAGTTGCATTTGCTTTTAAGTGGGAAAACTACATGAAAAATTACATTTCACATAAAAAGACCAGATATGTGGTTTGGTTTGGCATGTGTTGTCAAAATCAGCCTCATTGTTCTCCATAGATTTTTCAGCTTCAAAGCTAGAATGGTTTCATTTACCCTTGAAGAGGACTCAGAGCCCAAAATGAGGAAAACTTGAACTGTACTCTGGCATATATATTTGATTGCATGGCTCTGCTGTATAGAGATGTAATGAGAAAACAATAACATGCCTTTCTAAATTCTTCAGGACATACAGCAAGTAGCCAAGCACACCAGGGTTTTCCATTGTTTATCATCTGCCTGTTTGACTGAGCGAAGGCTGCTCTAAGCCTTGTGGCCTGAAGAGCATCACATTGTCCTCTCCCCCTCACTCCCACATCCTCTGTGGTAACAGGGTCACTCCAAGTCTTCTCTCCACAAACACACACACAAGCTCCTGCTCTGTATTACTACTATTACTCTCGGAACGCTATGGCAACCCCAATGTTTACACTGCAAATCTATCCATTTCGCATGTGAATGTGGTTGTATCAGAACTGTAGCTTTCCTAAATAAAATTACTGCACCGATCTGTCATGTTATGGCTTTAAATATACCTGTCTTGTAATGACAAAAGAGATGCCCACCATGCAGGAAGAAGGAAGGTAAATTACATTACGTGTCATGGTTATCATGGTAATTTCTCAATCCAGGAGGTTGTAGAGGTGGATAACCAGACTTTGTTGGGAAATATAAGGATATATATATTTTTTTAGACTGCAGTTTTTTGGTATGTAATTTGAGTAACTGAGTCCTTATTAATAAAGCTGCAATAGTTTGAAAGTGCAGATTCAGCTAATAATGCTTGCAATGTAGCTTATATAAAACATATGGACTTAACTGTTTTGCGTCATGTAGGGGCCCCCACTTGAATCCCAGTTGCCATGCTCTTGTCCTCTGCTGCTTCCTCCTCAGTCTGCTTGGCCTCCTGTCCTCACTAAATCACACAACAGTGGCTGTGGTTACATGCACACTCTGAATCTGTTTATATTCAGATTTTTTTTTTTTTTTTTGAATTGTAAGACTATTAAAATGACATGTAAACAACAAAATCTAATTTCTTTCTGATCATGGTCCCTCTGATTACTCACATCAGATTTTGAGGTTTACACATTTTGATGTGCATGTGAACATAGCCAGTGTTTGCCCAAAAGAAAAGATTTTTGCTTACAGCCACCATAAAGGTATTTGGATAATTATCTACTCACGGTGCAATTTTTATTTATTATAACTTTGGAAAAAAAGTTTGATTTAGATCAGTTTTGTCCTCATTTTGGTTAATATTTATTTGGAACTAGCTGAGGTTTAGTTTTTTTGTAGACCTGGTTTGGTCTCATTTTAGACCATGATCATCCCTAGAGACCTGATATAGTCCCAGTTTAAATCTGGTACTCCGATAGCTAAGTATTATCTGAGGTGTTAGTGTAAAACGTTTAGAAGTATAACAAACTATGCAGTTTGTGAATAATGTGTGAGTAATGTAAAATAAATGTATTCATGTCCATATATTTACATGTTCTCCTCATCACTCACTATCATGAACATTAGATCACTAATCATATAATTCATCCGAAACTTGAAATCTGTTTGTGCAATTTAAAGGGGAAATTACTTGCTGTAGCAACTGTCATGTCAGATGCCCATGTTGGGACTTCCTGCCATTATTTCGCTTAATCACTATTCCGTGGTCAAATCTAATAGGCTTGGTCCCTCTGACAAAGGCCCCCTTCAGTTTTCTGTGCAGGGGCGAGAGAAGTCCACTGACATCATACTGTCATCTCTTGTAGAAGGAATTTTCAGAAGTATTTCAGACACACCTGAGTCACTGGGGAGGGGGGTGCCCCAGACAGATCAGAACAGACTCAACATAAAAGTGAAGCAACAGGAAGAGTGAAAGCCTTAATATAATGTTTTTACACTGAGGGTGGGATTAATCATGGTTTCCGCATTACGAAATGGGTTTTCAAATCTCAGGGTTTATTAGACTGGTTCCGATAATATTAGATTATGGTGTTACATGGACAATGCAGCCAGAGATTAGTTTTAAATCCCTAATGGGAGTATAGTATTTGAACTGAGACTTAGTTTTTCCAGTTACTTATATCTTATGTATATATAAATGTTTTATATATAAACATGTTTTTTCCAGCTACCACCTACTTGTCTTGATGGACATATTATGCCTTTGCCAAGAATGTTATGCAGTACTAGATTAAATTTATCTGTCTTCCTTGATTTAATTGCAGCAGATGTTTTACTGAACCAAAATACCTGCATTTTTACTATGAACTAGGTCCCCTCTCCACAGATCTGACCTTTAAATGGCCTGCTGTTATCATCTGCTTGTTTCCATAGTGATAGATACTTTGAATGCCTTCCTGTGGAACATTGCAGGCAAAGCAATAACAGCTCCATGGAAACAAGCAAGTGGCAGGTGGTGGACCCTCCATCGGTGGGTGGGCACAGTGCACCTTTAAATGTATAAAAAAAAAAAAAAAAAGCTCTAGAGCAGACATGTCAAACTCAAGCATTTTATTTGGCCCGTGAGATCATATCAAATATGTATTAGAGCTGACCTGCCGGCAACAGATAGACTACAGAGACATTATTTAAAATTGTATTATTATTTTATATTATGCTTGTTCTGTATTCAATTTTTAAGCAAACCTATTATTTTTATTCAATTTATTTTAATAAGAAAAGGTTTAACGTTACATATCTGGAAAGAAGTGAAAACATGCAGATGTTGAAATTTTTCAATAAATATTTAGTTTGGCTCACGACTTAGTTCCAGTTTTTAATTTTGGCCCACTGTGAGACTGGGTTTAACACCCCTGCTCTAGAGTATTCTATTCAATATGACATAAAACATTTTCTTTTCTTGCTTCTTGCACAGTATGTAGCATTTACAACTGAACTGAGTCAAGGTCTCTCCTATATCTTTCCTGCTGTGTGATATGGCTATGTGCCTTGGATCATTTCTGTGCCCCCAACAGTTTTATTTGCTTCTTAGTTTGCTGTTCACTTGACAGTGTAATCTGATGTTTTGACAACCAAGTTCACATCCTCAATAACTCCACAGTTAAAATCCACTAGTTGTGTTTCTTTTATACGACATGATTCAGCTTCTCCCTCTGACATAATCTCTTATCTTTGCACTCATACTCTCCATCCTTTCCCGCCCTGTGTCGGCTTTTACTTGCATTGGGTCTCTGTATTTTGCCTGGACAAGCTAAACAATAGCAGGAGCTGTGTAATGTTTCCCTCACGTTTTTACACATGACTATTTGTAACTGGGTGATGCTCTGGGATCAGTGATTAGGCCTGTCTTAGCTCATAAAGTCAACAGGATTAAGGAAGTCCACCCGGGCTCTAGTTACCATGACTACAGAAAAAACAGCACTGAGCATTTGTGGGTTTGACTGACCAGTGACATAGTGTTGTTGTGTGCTTTGTTCAGGACTACCTCAGCTGGAGGATTTTACCTGCATTTGTGCGTATTACGAGGGTGTCTGTCACTACCCTCAGGATTGGATTTTAGGAATGCCAAAATATAAAATGTTAGTATTTGTGTACTATTGCTATTGAATAGGGATGAGACAAGATCTCATGTCACAAGATCCCTTTAGACAAAATCACCACAAGATTGTGCACACATCCTGAAAATAATGTAAAAAGAAAATTTTCCCCCCATGTTTTATGTTTGGCTTGGATAAAAAATATGGATGTAAGGCATTCAACACTGTTAACCATCACACGCTACTAGAAAAGCACACTCATTTCAATCTTTCAAAAATACATTTAAACTGGCTATAATCTTATCTGGCTTTGAGAAAGCAATGTGTCTGTGTGCATAATATGAAATCTTCAACATCTCAAAACAATCTTGGAGTGCCTCAAGGCTCGATACTGGGCCCATTGCTGTTCAGCATGTACATTAACAAGTTTTTCCTCATGCGATTTTTACTTCTTTGGAGTGCCTGGATTCTGTTGTGTTTAATGAACATTAACGACTTGTCCCAAATTTGTCTATCTAATGTAGTCTGTCAGATGTACGCTGATGATGTTTTGTATGTTCTGTCTAAAAACAAACAGCAAGCTGTGCAGGACCTGTCAGTTGCTATGTCAGAGTTTAGCAGTATCTTGTGTTACATTGGGCCCACAGCTACCGTTTAAATATGTCAAAATAACAGTGAATAAAATCAAACATAATTTATCCAATTTCTGATATACAAGAAATAATTTACCAACAGACAATGATTTTACCATACCTAAATTATTGCATTACTAGTTGGACCCTGACAAACAGAACTACTCTAACAAATTCCTTAATTGGGGCAACACAATCAAATATGCAGATTTAATTTTGATATGCAAAGTTTTTAATAATCTTGCTCCACCTCCTCTAAAGAGAAACTCAACAAGAGCAGGTTCTGGAGGTGACTACTCTATGCTGTTCAGGAAAAGTGCTTATGGACAACTCTGTTTTGCTTATCAAGCAGGTCAAACATGGAACACAATGCCTGCTCATATGAGAACTTTCAACACTGGCAGCATAAAGCTTTAAAACAGTGGTGAAATATGTGACCTTGTCTAACAAAATTACATTTTTATATTGAGGAATTGTTGGTTTTACTCTTGACTTCGAACTTCAAATGACCTGTCTGAAATTAACTTTATGTATAGTGAATGTTCTGGTGTTACAGCAGTTCTACAATACAATACAGCAGAATGATTAAATAAAGTAAATTTAAAATGGTGAACCCAACATTGGGAACCAGATAATGCACACAGTTTATTTATTATTAAGAATGTCAAAATCTCTGTTTCTTTCTCGTAGATCCAATCTCGTGTCTCGGCTTATCTTGTGGAAATTATATCTCATCCTACACCTGTTATTTAATCATTATTCACAATCATTTTAACCATGACAACAAACAACAAACAACAATGGAATTTTACATTTTATTCATGTAATTTACAAATCGTTATTCCTCGACCAGCTTTACAAAATCAAACATACTGAATGATAAAGTAATGTTTATGTGACGTAAAAAGTAAAGCACTTTATGTTTGTGAGAATTTAGTGATGTTTGAATATTGTTACCTCTTCAAAAACATACCTAGAGTTGTGTTTTGTTTCATTCACACATTTTTAAGTAATCCTGCATTTTTGGGTTGTCTACATCACCAAAGCTTAACAAGCTCTTTTCCACCTTATGATGTCATGACGCAGTAGTTTTCAAGTTAACAGTACCTTTTACCTTTAGTTCAGGAAACATTGGCAATTCCAGGGCTGAAATTATTCAAACAATTCTAGTGAAGGTGTATATAGTGCACCACATGACATCACGAGGTGGGACAGGGTGTTTTCTGTTTAAGAGAAGGACTCAGCCTAAATATGCAGGGTTTGTGTGTGAACATGTGTGAATGAAACAAAATACACCTGCAAGTATGTTTGTGATGTAAAAACAACATTATGAAATACATTAGAAAATAGCATAATATGGCATCCTATAATGATATCTGACGTGATCTACTGTATATAAAAAAACGTTTTTCCACACCAGGTATATCCTTTTTAGAACAATGCATCCGGATTGGCACGTTATATACCACTTGCTAAAAATTGCTACACCATTTTATAACAGCTGTCCAGATCTTTAACAGAATACTGCCCCTAATAACAATTCCAGGACACTACCAACCCATGTGTGTTAGCCATAACAGGATGCTGAGTGCAGAGTCATGTCTTTGCAAATGTGCAGGTGGTCAAAAAGTGTATGTGAAACCCAAAACTCATAAAGCTCTGCCCTTTTTATTAAACCAATGGGAAAATTGGGCACAAAGCAAGGAAATCCTCTGACTTTCATTTGACAATTTCATTTTCCGCTTAATAATATTCGGATATTTAGACTTCGGGAGCTCCACCTTCGAACTACTCATCATCTATATTGACTTCCAGAAAGTTAAATGTGTGGACACACTTGAGTCCAGCTTTGTCTGTTGACCTCTATGATTCAGTCTCTCATCTTATTAACCACTCACACCTATTAGAGCAATGTGATAAAAGGACTTGATATGTATGGAGCAAAACAAAGAGAGGTTTCTTCATGCTGGACAAAACAAAAGATTAGCAGCAGTGATGTCGTTGGTTTTCCCCTTTTCAACACAAAGCCCTGTACAGTTTATAACAGATTCCTAAAAGATTGACTCAGACCACCCCCCTCTATTCAGTCGCCTCTCAGTGGACACTTCCAACAGCCTTCCCATTTGTTACAAGGGAAGTGATGTCAACTAAGGATGCATGGAGTACAGGCCTACAGTCAGATAATATGAAGATCATGGTGAAAGGTTGAGACATGAGCGCCAGACAGGGGGGTGGTAGACTGTCTGTGCAAGTTGCTGACTGGTGGTCCCCTCCATAATGATTACTTTACATTAGACACAATGCTTTACAGTGTCTATGGGATTGAGACTTGTAGTTAATAAAAGGATAACATTTCACTGCGCGTACACAAACCTGCTTTTAAGTGACATTCCTGTGGCTTGTACCTCTGTGAGTTTGTCCCAGTCTCTCATTAAGGTTTTTGTGGCTATGTTTAAGAATACAAACAGTTGTCAACCTGGGATTGACTACTGTATTTAAAATATTCCTGACACTGTAAATTGAATTTGGCTTTGAATAAAGTCTTTTCAGGAACATCCAGAAAGTATTTTGTCACCATAGTCTGTCACAGAAAATAAAGAAGGGCATACTGTGGACAAGGGGTGTGCAAAAATCTAAAAAAAAAAAAAAGCAATATATCACAGATTATCATATCTATTATCAGATATAGTGATAATATCGTATCATGAGCCATGTATCGTGCATCGTATTGAATCGTGGGGGACCTTGTGATTCCCAGCCCTAATGTGGACAGGAATGAATTATGTCAGTGTGATGAGATATATATAAATGGACATAGCTAATCTGCTAGCCACCGTGTTCCAAATAGGAAGTGAGCATGGGGGTATTTCTGGCTCCACTGACTCTGGTTACAGTTAATTTTAATTAATTGTCACTCCTGTCTCTGCAACTGCTGCTGTGTGAGCCTCATCATTTTGGTCATGAAATATTCATATTAACCCCCTCTATATGATCCTGGAGTTTTTATTTTGCCATTTTGTCTGTAAATAAATTTCTATTCCTAATATGGAACCCTGGTCCATATTCCTCCCTATAACTACTAGCTAGAACTTCATTTGACTGGAACTGAATGCTATGGGTGACTTCACACTCCCTTAGTTCACTTCATTATACAATCTATGATGTGAACTGGTATGACTGGTAAATTGTGGCATTATGATGACAATGATGAGGCAAGGTGAAAGCTTATTCACTTATTCACTTAATTTACTTGTCTATAATCATAATCTGTGAGGTTATAAATTCTTATCATTGCAAAAAAATTGCCCTTTGGGGATATAATTAAGTGAAGTTGAAGTTTTAATTGGCCAATTAGTGAAGCAAATATGCCTCGCTGACTGAAGGTGACTGCGGATGATGAATGATGTTAGAATGTTGTTACCTCATCAGAAACATACTAGAATTGTGTTTTGTTTAATTCGCACATCTGAGAAATCATTTATTATTAGTCCATCTACATCTCCAAAGCTCCAAATGCTCTCTTCCACCTTGTGATGTCAAGAAGTGCTAGTTTTCAGGTAAACGGTTACCTCTTACCTTCTGTTCAGTACAGTCAGTAGACACTGGCAATTCCAGGGCTACAATTATCCTACAGATCCTAGTGAAGGTGTATGGAGTTTAAAAACGCAGTGGAGCACTTCATGTATTACTGCAGTCATGGGACAGAGTACTTGCTATTTGAGAAAAGAACTGAGACTAATTATGCAAGCTTTGTGTATTAAATGTGTGAATGAAACAAAACACACCTCCAGGTATGTTTTTGATGAAGAAACATTATAAAATATATCAGGAAATACTATAATATGCTCATAAAGCACTAAGGAAAATGCAATGATTAAAAAAAAAATGTCATGTGGATTACAGACAGGAAGTAATAACTGCCAATCTGACCTTTATTGTTATATTGTGATAATATGCCTGTTCAGTATTAGCCCCATCCACCTTTTGGGTTCTTCTAACCTCATATCTATGGCCTGTCTGGAAGGCTCTGTGTCTCCTGCTGCTAAGCTACAGTGATAAGCTTGTCAGACACATTCCTTACCTGCTGTATCACTATGGAGCCTACAATTAGCTTTCCCACCTGTCCTCCACCCTCTCGCTTTCATCTCTCCTTTCGCCAAGACTTAAACAGAGAGAGGCATTGATTCGGCGCTTGCCAACAGACTCTAACTGCTGAAACAAAACATTAGCTAAGCACACTTCTGTGAGGTCTAATCACATGGCAACAATGCTTGTTTGGGGGTGCACCGAGACTGCAGTTGTTGATTCCAGATCCTAAAATACACCTTGGCACCAGCACAAAAAAAAAAAAAAGAAAAAAGCAAAGAATAATAAACACTACCTCAAGTAAAGTACAGTTACTTAGGCTGGTGTAAAAAGAAAGAGACAAGCATACCTGGCTTAAGAGCACATGAAAAAGCTTTATTCTCACACCAAGCTTCAACATAAGCAACTTTAAAGTTTGACTTCAGGCTTGAATGTGTTAACTACTGTATGTAGCAATGTCACTTTAGGGACAAATAAAGAACTTTCTGTCAGACAGTGTATAACTTACATAATAAATATATTCATTTGGCAGGATTTGTTAATAGCGCAGGAAAAATAGAGTGGCTGAGGTACATTTTTTTTTACTGCAAGTGGCCAAAAGAGGCAAAACAAAACTTTTACAACAGTAGCAAAACAGATTTATAATAATATCTGCCTTTACATGGAGTCTTTGCACATTCAGCGTTCACAATACAACAATATAGCACTGGAGATCTGAATCACAGGAACTTCAAATAGAAAGAAAACACAGGGGAGGCATTAGAGGGGACTGCCTTGGCAACGCACACTCAAAGGTTTGTACAATGTGATGCGGTGTCCACATACTGTATTTCAATACATTCTTCAATGTAAACCAAGAAAGAGTTAAATACTTCTTCAATATTTAATTACATTTTAAATACATAAGAATTGTTTTTGTGATAAACTCATTTGAAGGTGTAAAGTAAACAAACCATACTGAACAAAATGTTTTACTTTTGGCAACCTACTGAATTTAAGCATAAAAACTGGTCCATTACAAACTGTTAGCGCTCAACCATAATGGATGTCCACACTTGTGCCAGGGACCACATGAAAAGTGCCATGTATTATTGATTATGTGCTGTTTCTTAGTGATGAATACATGTATGCAATTGTAATTCATGACACTTCAGATAATTAAGATATAGTCATACAATAGATTTAATTAGTACCCACAACTACTCATGTATTTGTTGAATCAATTTATAGCAGCTGTGACGTTTTCAAATAAAAAAAAACATGTGAAAATATTATTTTTATTATTTAAAATGATTTAATATGGAGTGGGGGATTTTACTTTTTAATGGTGGAGGCAGGACATGGTGAGAAGGTCTGTTTTATGTCTAAGAAAACGATTTGATATAGATTTGTATTTCTAACGAAGAAAGGAAAACAGAGCTACATTTATCTTGGCATAATGTCTCCTTCTCGCCCCATTGGATTTGCATGGTACTGATAACAGAGGCTTTAACACATTTTCCTCACACAAAATTTTACTATTTTCTAACTGGACATCCTCCCACTTAAGAAACTGAAGAAAAACAACGCTTGCCAACAGATTCATGTTGACACAGTAAAATCGCGGAAGGTCTGGTTTTATTCTCGTTGACAGACAAGCTTCCACCAGTTTTCAAGCCTGGGAAAGATGTATAAAAAGAAATGTATTTTTAAAAGCAAGAGGTGCAGTACTTATGGAAAAATAAACTGAAAAACTAAAATGTGTTCAATAGATTATAACACATTTACCTTTCAATAAATGCATGTTTGTGCAGCATATGAGTCCGAGGCACATATTATGGACACAGCTGTGTTGGTAGTTAATATATAGACAGTTCAGTTACTGTATAGGCCAAAACTATAAAAACAATATAATTGATTTTAAAAATGCATTGGTAATTTTGCCATGCAAGTCAACACTGCCAATAACACTTCATTCATAATAATACATGTGAGGGCTTGGTGTGTTACAATTTTCAAAATCTTCAAAATGTCTGTTTTCCAAATTTGGCTGTATAGCTATATTTTAGGTAAATAAATATAAATAAACAATATATAAAACAAAACTTTAAGAGACAGATGTTTAAATCTATATACGAGTGTCAGTAGACAGATGGTCACTTCTTAAAATATAAAAAAGTGCATGTTAGTAGTTAGTGCTGTGTGCAGCAGTGGGTGACTAACAGTTGTTGTGGGGGTTTGTGCATTCCTTCATTGCACAGTGGAGCGTGGGCGACCGGTGAGCCCTGCTTGGAGCTACGTACATGTTCGTTAGTGTGTGGTTTCAGAGCTGCAGATCAGTAATTACATAAAACACACTATCTGCGTCACTGGATCTTCCCAAAACAGTCCACTGACACAGAGAGGACCAAAATATTTTATGGACTGTAGTGACCAGAAAGGAGAAGAGAGAGTCACGTCACAAGGAACATTTGGCAACATCAAGCCTATATCATGGCTTCCTTCTTAACTCAGCAGCATTTCACATCTGACTTATATATTCTAAAAAATATATATATATATATATATATTTTCGATTGCACTAGTATATTCCACTTATTCCAGGTTTTTACTAAGTTTCAAAATCAAGATTGTTGCTAGGCAAGCAATTGTACAGTATTAACACTAATATCAGCAATAGGCAACTTCATTATAGATATTCTTCATTCGTTTGATGGATGTAATAATTGATAATGAAAGATTACATTGTAAAATGTAAGAAACAAACTCATAATGAACTCATGACTGGCGACATATCAATCACAAATATTGACATTAAGATTACACTGAGCATACTATAACTGTTTACAAGAGTCTCAAGGCCAGTGAACTCAAATAGATTAAATAGGTTGATACAGATGAGTTAGTGTGAATGTAAAGTGTAACAGTAACAATGTAAGTCAGTGGGGGGTACCTGTCAGACAACAGTGTCAGACAACATTGTTAGACTGGTTGTTTTATGATTGATAATAAAAGGGTGTGGTGTGTAAATGTTGGTCTCATAACATGTGGGAACACCACCGCAGAGGTGAGCTGTGGCTGATGACGTCATCGGCCGACAGCGATGGGGATTCCCTAACAAAAACATTCTTCCTTCAGCCCCTGCGTCGCTCTGTTTGAGACACAGGGGCTGGGCCTGTTTTTCTTCCATTCTTTCTGTTGCCCTAGAAGTAAGGGTTCAAGACGGACGTAAAGGAGGGGGTGGATGAAACAGTTCACTATTAAACCAAAAGAAGAAAGACCTACATAAACACAGAGGGAAGTAGGAAAAGTAAATACAGAACTTTAGAGCACTACATGAAATGTAAAATATGGTGACAATCATTTTTTATAACAAATTTGTATGCTGCCCTCTAGGGGCAGTAATGGAATTTGCAAAGCCCTATTGGAAATGAGAGGAAAGAAAAAACAAAACAATGGACCCTAGGCATACTCCAAGAGCCACTGGAACAGGGGGGTTCGGGTGGATTCTCTGCCTGCCTGGAGACCCTCCTCTCTGGGCAGAGGCTGGCTCTGTGCTGGGCTGTCCTCACAGTAGCGCAGCAGAGTGTGGAGCAGCTCCCCCACCCGCCACCTCTTCTCACGCAGCCTCTGGACCACTGCTGGCAGCTGAAAGAGCATCACTCACTTAGACAATCAAAGATAATAAGCAAATGTAACATGATAACCAACATATACTAGGCTTGGACCAGAATACAGAGATCCAGTTTATGACTACAAATGAAGAAATGCATGAGAAAGGAAAAGAAAAAACATCTTTCTAAAATAAACAGTAGAAATGCAAAGTAAATTAAAAACAAACAATAATCTCGTAGAACATGTTTTAAATGTTTGATAAAAGTTCATTTCAAATGCTTATCAAATTAAAATTTAGTTGGATTTTTTTTTTTTTTTTTTTTAATAGTTCCACACCAAACTTCTACACTCAGGGGAAAGATTAGTTGTTATTACCTGCTGCAGTTCTCTGTCTGGAATGAGCTGGATCTGGGGTATGTCTACCATGGAGGCTGCCACCCACTGTAGGAGGCTCCTGAGCTGGGGGTCAAGAGTCATGTTGGAATGGCCCCGCACACGCTCCATAACATCCGTGTTCAGAATGACCAATGCAGTCCTTGGAGTCTGCACCTCTGTCCTATCTATGCAAACTGTCCCTGTAAAACAAATGTCCAAAGTTAATATAATTTTTACTGACCATCAGCGTCATGATAACAGCCAAAAAGATGTTTGGTTTCCCACAGTCACAGAGCCTACCACAACGGCGCCCCCCTTCTAATGGTTTTAAACACACCCACCAATAAAGCAGAGCGAGTGACTGAGGAGGGAGTGGAGGCATGAACGAGCAACATTGTGGCTAAATTTGGGGGTGTAGAAATCCCCCAAGAACATCACATAACAGACAGGCATACAGACTGATACAGCTTGCAGAAATCATAGTTTTTTTTTATACTGACAACTGGTTTTACAACTCAAATTTCTCCCAATGCTTAATGTAAGGTCAAAAAAAGTAAAAGTAAGTAAGTTCTTACCACTAGATTCATCCTTATTCTCCGTCTCCTTATCCTCTATGTGGTCACTATTGAAAAAACAAAAACAAAAACAGAACAAAGTAAAGATTAATAGATTACCATAATCAGACTAAGTTGAAATACTTTTGTGTATTCTGGTAAATGTAGTTTCAAATAACACCTTGTGTCAGTAAAGACATGAGTCAACACTTTAATGAAAAATTAATGTACAAGTCTAGCCAACTTAACACACATTTTTGTCACTGGTGAAGATATTTGCTATGTGACGAGCCAACAGGTAAACACCATTCTCTACTTTATAAGACTGATAATGACAGTCTTGTTGACACAGCCCCTGGCTACAGACACAGAGACTCTGCTCAACTTTGATACAACGATATGTATCCCAGAACTATAAAGTTTACGGACAAAAATCACCTGAGGTCAACACTAGTCATGCAACACAATTGTGAAACACAAGCAAAGAAATTAAAAGTAAATTCATTATTTAGGCAATGGTCTTATACCACATAATACCACTTTTCATGTTATGCATGTGAAAAGAACCAATAAAAAAGTAAATAAATAAAAAATACTGTGCGTGCCACTAAATGTTCAATGGAGGCACTGGAATGGGGTTAAAATACTTGAAACTTATGTAAACAGTTTGTATAGATAAACATTATGAGTTTAAAGCTCAATTGCCAAAACACTGTAGCAAAAGAAAATGCAAAAGACAAAATCAGCACAAATTACATGCGGCACTAGCACTAACAGGACATAGAAGGTAAAGCTTATATTTATGGACTTAGGCCAGGTCATGCATTGGTTTGGTGGCTCCTAGCATGAGACAATATACCATAGAACAGAATATACATGTGGTTGTAAATATTTATGTCAAATGTTCTACCACCTTATTGTCTCATTATAGAGGAGTCACCTAAGGTTTAAGGTCATTTTAGGAAACAGCAATGCCAACCAGCTGCGGACCAACCTGTCTGAGGGGGAGGACAGGCACTCCTCGCACGCCTCTCCCTCCAAGCCCAGACTGCTCCAGCTACTGCTGTTCCCATTGCTGCTGAGGAGAGAGCCAAGGTGACGCACCACAATACCACACAAATTCCAACATCTCACTGAATTAGGGCAGGGTGAAAAAAAAAATCCTCATATTGATCTATCATGTTTTTTTTATTTTATTATGTCTCATTAAAGGTGCACTATGTAACTTTTTGGTTCGGGGTCCATCACTTGCTTGTTTCTATGGATATGTCATTGCTCTGTTTGGAGTGTTCAACAGTGTGAGATTAAACAGCTCTACCTTACATTTACTCAACTTAATTCAGTTTTATAGCTCAAAAACTTCTAGAGAAACAAATACCCTTACTGTGATCGGGGTTGCCTCTCCACAGATCTGGCCTGCAATTTGTCTGGTTTGGTCTCCCTGAAGATAGAATGGTTTAATACCATACTGTGAAACATTCCAGACAAAGCAGTAATCTCTCCATGGAGAAAAGCATTTACAGACCCTCCATTACTCAATGCACCTTTAAATACAAATAAACTGGGTTCCATATTAATTTCCTGAACATAAAATACTTTCATCATTGTAATTTAAAATGATTTCTTTTATTTCTTCCTCCAAATCACATGCTTTTAGCAACAGAGGATTGGCTGTAAACATCTTGAATAAAAAGCCCCAAACAGGTTAGTAACATTAAAAATGACTGAATCTCGATTAAAATTAGACTAATTTCGTAGCCCTACCCTGAATCATCTGCAGTGAAGACATATTGTAGTGCTGTTGTAGGTATAACACATTAGATCACTGTATTTTTGCTCCTGCTAAATTTCACTTAATCCTTTGATAACCATCTGCCAACAAAAACACACAGCATAGGTGATCTGTAATTAGATGATACTACTAAGCCTTTGAGCTAAATTCTGTGCATAGTATGGCCTCTTTCGAAATCCACTGACAGGAAATCCAAAAATAGACCGACAAAAATACTCTTAAATCTGCATTACCTCAGCCTCTGTGTGGTTCTAGTGACAGATGTGAGAGGTACATCTTTTAACACAAAGCACTCTTCAGTGTGTGTCTTCAACAGGATGTGGATGTCAGTGGCTTTTCAAGTTTGTTAATTGATTACACATGGACTTGGCTCTTACAAAAATTGCTCATAATATAAGAACACTTGCTCATAGTAGAAGAGCACTTAACACAATAGAAAATATTTAAATATGTATCTATCACTGCTAACAAAGCCTTTCTTTCAATCTCAAATATGAAATAACTAAGAAAAGTAACAGCCTCTTAGTTATGCACTGATTTGTTTACCAACACATTGGCATCCAAGTTTAAAGTTAAAAGATGATGTATGTAGACAAATATTAAACATTTTGAATGACCAACATGTTACTCGCATTGATGAGCTAACACAGATAATACTGTGGGTGTACCTGTCACTGAGATGGAGGAAGCTGCTGTTGTCGTCTGGGTGCTCATCCTCAAAGCTCAGGTTTGACCAGCTGCCCAAACTGTCATCCCCCACACTCAGCTGCTGGGACACTGTTGACTCTGTGACTTCCCGGCCCTGAGAGCTGTGTGCATAAGAAGTAAACAAAGACAGAAATAAACATTGTGTTCCTTTAGGCCATCTAAATTTATTACATTGAGAACTGCATATGCCATGTACCTGCTGCTGGTGGCCTGGCAGACGTTGGTTAAAGCAGAGGTCATGATCTCTGCAGTCAGGCTTTCAGCATAACTTGTGCCATCGTATCCAATACCACTATCTGCATTGAGACTGGTGTTACTCAGCTCACGTTTGGCCACCTCCATTGCCATCGAGACCATTTCTTCAGCAAATGCTGCTTTACGGTCCATATCTATGTGTATTTTAGGAATGTCCATGCTAGAGTGAGGTGGACCTTCTGGCCCCCTTCTCCTCTTGAACACAGAGGGAAGGTGGTGGTGAGAGCTGAGCTTGGAGCAGAAGGGGCGCTCCTGAAGCTGACAATAGTGACATGCTCTCTCCCTCACGTTGTGCCCCAGCACTGCTGCCTCAGACAGTCTCTGTGTGTGAGTGTGCCTGGTGTGCTCTAGTATCCGCTGATGCTCCGGAATGGGACCAATGGAAGCGAAGCTCATCTTTAGTGTATCATCAACAATCTTCCGAGCATAATGTTCAATCACTTGCATCATCCTGCTGCTGTAGCTGCTGTCGTAAAGGCTGCCCGTGCTGTGATGGTGTCTCCTCTGACCCTCTTTGGATAAAAGCGGGCAGGAAAAAGAGTTTCGTATCAGGTTTTCAGCAATGTTATTGAGTTGGGACTTTTTATAAAGACAAGAGTCAGTCAGAGACTTTGGCAGGCGAACAGATGAGCGATGCATCTTCTGTGAAACATCACAGGTGATATTGTAGGCCAGGGACTCTGCAAAGTTCACCAGGTCCACATAGTCTTTCTGATTTTGCTCTTCTGACTTACAACTACACTGAGACTCCTCAGCAGAGGGGCTAATTCCTGACACTGGTTTCTGTTTGGCTGAGAATGTCTCACTCTTCTTTGATTCATCTGTCAGGGATTTTGATAAACTAAGACGTGCACCAGAGGATCTATGCTTTATCTTTCTGCTAGCATGAGCCAAGCCCAGCTTTATGGAACGGTAGGCTAAGCGGCTAGCATATTGATCTAGTACAAGTTCCCTGCTGTCTCCTTCCTTCTTGAGCACTTTTATGAGATAACCAGCGTATTCATCTGTCACACTCTCACAGCTGGGATATTCAGACGACAGCCCTGAGCTCGAGCTGGAGGCTGTGCTAGAAGAGGAGGGAGTGGAACGCAGCACAGAGGCTATTAAATCACTGGACCACTGCTCTGCCAGTCTGCCGGCCCTGTTCTGCCCTGTGTGAATGGAGCGCTCAGAGGTAGACCTGTCGTAGCTCCTCCTCCTCATAGCTGTGTGATAAGGACACTGCGGTCCCGAGCTCACCATTCGTTTGACATCATTGATAACCTCTCCTGCCACCTCTCCAGCATACACCCACAGCGCATTCAGAGTCTGCTCTGAAAACTGAGCCACGCTATCTCTCCGTCTTGCTCCGCTCACTTCTTCTTCATCAGACACTCCGAGAGTGTCCATCTCTGTTGCCATAGAGACAATATGGCAGGCTAAACGTTCAGCATAATGAAGAGCTTCTTTGTTAGTCATTCGGCGGGAAGACTTGTGTCCCATCTCTAAACTTCTGTTTTTGATACAAACCACCGACTCTTCTGGCATTTCTTCATCGTCTTCATTCTCATTACCCTCTGCCTCCTCTGAAAGAGATCTCATGAGTTTTAGCATAAATTCTGCCTTTTCGGCCTCTGGAGATGGATCTTTCAGTTTAGGATCTGGCTCGGGTTGATAGTGTGGCGTGGGAGGTGGAGTGGCTGGGGAGAACTCTTTAGCCAGCTTGGTTTTCAGTTTTTTGGAAAATTGTTTTATCTGCTTCTCCTTAGATACTTCACTGTGCTGTTGAGGTGTGGATGGAGGAGTGCCAGGGGTTCCACCAGACTTTTGGCCTGAGTTTGACTCATCCACAGGGACTGATCTCCTCCTTTGTGTACTTACAGTGGGAATGTCTAGTGTGTCTAACATGGGATGTGTTTCACCCATACTTCTGATCCTGGGGTCAATGTGACTTCTGGTTTTCCCTTGACACAAAGAGGAACTCCGAGAGGGTCCAGGTACATGTTGTATTAGACCGCTTTCTTTACAGTCATATTTGAAAGTGTTTCTATTCTCCACTGACTGTAATGAATGATCTGGATTTCCTTGATCTGAACTTTTTTGACTTCCAATCTTACTAAAAAAATCTGCACAGTCACCAAAGCTCTTCTTTACCTTTGAGGCAGTAATCAGCTCACATGCTTCTGTTACCATCTTATCAACCATGTTTCCAGAGAAGTTTTGGAATGGAGACTTGGCTTGGTCCTGTTCATGTATAAGGGGAGGAGTTTGTGTGGATGTGGTATTGTCAGGGGCACAGTGTGGGGAGTTTTCTGAAGAACTTGCCTCTGGTTCATAAACATGAGAGAGAGCATGACCTGCATTAGGCACAGGAACACAGCTAGCCATACCAGACACTGTGAGCAAAGCTTTCTTTACTGTACATGTGGGGTCTTTCTTTGAAGAGCACTGGATGGAGCTGGTTACAACTTGCTGATTAGCAAATGTACTACTAGTGTGAGTGTTCTCTGCACTCACATAGCACATATTATCCACAGATAGGCTGATAGCTGCTTGGCTGGTAAAGGCTACATCAGCCTGGGACAGTTGAATAAAGGCTTCCTGTAGAACTGACTCAGAGAGGTCAGAAGCATAAGAGGAAACTACCTCCTCCTCCTCTTCCTCTATTTCTGAGCCCAAAGCAAAGGTCCGATCACTGGGTGTGTGGGGAGTTGATGGGTGGGAGAACTGGCACACCTCCATAATGCCTTCAAACACAAGCTCCTCTGCCAAATCAGCAGCAAAACGTGTGACAGTGTTGTGAAATATTTGCTTTTTTACTGTTAAAAATTCTGTAAGAGCTACAGACAGTGCCTCCCCCACCAAGAAACCAGCTAACCCATTGATGGCTCTTTCTTTTAACACATAGGCATGTCGCATCCCAATCTCATGAAATGCCATTTGGAACACTGACGATGTCAGTCTTGCGGCAAGATGACACAAAGTTGTGGTGCAAGAGGAGACACTGTTTGAAAGATCTCGGAAAGCACTGCCCAAGCTCATTTCCACCAGATCTGTAGCAAACCTCTGGATGCCGTCCTTCAGAGATTGGGATGTCTTCTGCAATTTGGCAACAGTCACTGTCTCTTGGATTTCTGACAGTTTCATCACATGACCCAAAGGATTCTTGAACTCCTTGTGACAGACACAGCTGAGATTTTTATTGTCACTAATGTCGACAGCAGACTGGAAGCCACAAACAGACTCCATTATTTCTTTGGACATGTTGCTGGCAAAGTCTGAATATGTTTTATACAACGAGCAAAGATCTTGGGGTTTACGCAGCTCTGTGTTTCCTTTGCCATCTTCATCTGTTTTCCAAAAGTATTCCAGATTTCCACTGCCATCTGTGAGCGGACTGAAGGCCGATGAGCTGACAGGGCTGAAGAGTGGACCTCCGTTCTCATCAGAGGGCGTGTGCACTGGTCTGGGAGACTCTGGTAACTCTGAATGGTGTGAATATGGAGAGCCAGGCTTGAGAGGAGTGGGTTTCTTCACATCAGCAGGAAGGGTGGGGGCTTCAAAACGCTGAGGGTTCATTCCTTTAGTCGAACATCCCCTCGACACATACTTAGTTGCTGCCCGGCCAGTGCTGGCATCAGCAGGCTTATTTTGAGTAGCTGGTGCAGATATAGGATCCAGTGGCAGGGCCAGAGTGCTCTCAGTGCTCTGCTCATCCAGGTCATCAAACTGGTCAAAACTGTCAAAAAACTCACTCACCTCTGAATCAGAGTCTTCCACCGGGTCTCTGGGACCCCCTGGCACCTGAGGAATGTCCAGTTTAGCTAAAAGACTTTTTTGGTAACCTACATCATCCAGGAAAATAATTGGACTAGGACTGGAGCAGTCAGACTCCTCTGACTCACTGAAGTGGTCAGATGGAGAGGGTAATCGAGCTTTGGGGCTACAGATGGTCCACTGGGACTCCACCCCCTCTGACCTCTGCACAGTGACAGACACGTCCGGACTAGACTTGTGTTTAGCGGGTTTCACTAACGCTGAACTTATGATGACTCGAGAGCCCAACAATTCCTTTTTTCTCTTATGAGATGGAATGGTCTGTGATGCCACATCACGCTTCTTAAAATACCGAAAGGAAGCTGCACCTGTCAAAACAAAAGAATAATAAAAATAATAAGAGATAAGAGATAACACAGATTGAAAAATATTTGTCACTAAGTAATTGTGTTATTGAACAGAAACAGAAGTTGAACTCTAACTAGATGCTGCCATCTAGCAGTCAGTAATTATTATACAACTTCTGAAGGATGGCAAACCTATGGCTGAAGTAAAAGTCTGAGAAATATACCAGGGTTGTCTCCTGTCTCATCTTCCTCCAGATGCTCCAAAGCAGTCACAAAGTCATCTTCAATAGATGACACTGACTGATTGGTGTCGTCCTCCTCCTGATGACTGCTCCCAGAGAATCCTCTTGGAACATGCTGTTCTAAAGCGAATCGGATACCTGCCATATAACAGCCCAGCAGGCCCAGGAGATGAGAGACACCGGACTGAGGGGATGCACCTGTAGGACTATGCCTCATCACACACACTGCTTTACACAGAACCTAAGGGGAAAAACAGAGAAAGTAGGTCAGTTATGATGAATAAAAATGTCAAAACAAATATGTGATGAAAACGCATGAAAATACATTTGAAATAGAAAATGTAAGTTTTTATTTTCAAAGTGTTATGTCTACACTTGTGACAAGAATGGGAATAAGCAGGAGAAATTGTGCAAGTTAGCATTTTAATTCAAGAGATGGGTGATCTCCATGTCTACAATGGACAAACAAAACCACAGATTGAGCTGCAAGGCTTATGTGAATCCAAACACAACACATATGGCCAGGAAACACAAGACTGTAACCATGGGTGACCTGGGATACTGCAAGTGTGAGAAAATGCCTGGTTTGTATTGTTTTCTACCTCCTGCTTATGACAATTGTATTCCTAACACTTTTAAATGTACTGATATTATATCTATATATAATGAAATCATTTCAAAATCAACCTGAGAAGCACCATCCTTGTGGTCCAAAATGCGGCGATAGTCTTTGAGTAGCAGAACCTCATCCTGTTTTAGGTTTTGGATATGATGTGGCCTGAGGAGCTCACACAGTCCCACTGGTAAAGACAACAGAGTCTAAAAAAGACACCATTTAAGTTAATAGAAAGGTTAAGGAGAGGTAGCTTAACATTTTAAACATTTTGTCCTTTCACCTGATGACTGGCCTCCTCTCCTTCACACTGACTTGGCAGACACACAAAATTAATCTGAAAAGAAAATAAATGGCAGTTTATAACATTGCCAGTTTGAGGTTTACATTTCCCATTGGTGCCGTTTTTTCTGACACAAACCTCTGTCAGCCTTGCGGTGTCTCTGGTCGGCAGTTCTAGGCAAATGCTGCATAGATCTTTTTTGTTTCTAAAAAGGCTCTTAACACTGTGCACTCCACTCTCACGCACAATCTGAAAATACAGAAGCATTCAGGGTTTAAAAATTGCCAGATAAAATAAACAGAATGAGACATTATTCAAAAGTCTTTCATAGCTTTGCGCAGGAAGAAATACTGTGTTTTCTAACCATACATTCTTAGAACAGCAGCATGCAGAAGCACTAAAGGTAAACAGCATGTGTAGATGTTGAACAGCAATAGGGTCCATAATGCATGCTCATTCATACATGTGTACAGCAAGACAATATATGATGCTATATGATATACTTGTAACTCACCTCTTTTCGAACAGTGGCACGAGACCTAACTGGAACTCCTTTAATACGAGCACAAGTATCCATGGCCAAAAGCTGCAGGTTCACTGGCCCTTCACCTGAAAATAGAGAGACAAGTGAAATTAAAGTTCACCCAACAAGATATACAAGTCACAATCACTTATGTCGACACTTAATGCCTTTGTGCAAACTAAGCTACTAACAAAACAACTATTATATTACACAATCCACACTCCTAGCCCTGGAAAGGAATAGCCTGTTACCAACACTCGTGCTAGTGCAATATATTTTTTGAGCCATCTTCAGAAAACACATGTCAAGTGCAACTGTCATTGAGGTGAAACTGTGCTATTTTTGAGGATTTGAGTGGTCATTGTGTTTGAGAAGACTCATCACAGTCTTGACTGAGGCATGGTCAAGAGTGGAAACATGCAAAATTGTCATGTTTATCCTAACAAATACAATAAACCCATATTAAAATAACAATTTAATAATTGCAAGTATAAGTGCTGACTCCTTTGTTAGAAATAAAACACATAAATAGATAAAATAGAACAACATTTTAATAGTAGGCCAACTGCAGTTCTAATTAAATAAGTTCTAAGGTCCAGTGTTGTTAGAAAGGCCTGCACTGAAGATCAAAAAGCAAGGCTAAGAGATCAGAGTGGTGCGTTTAAAGCTGGAAAAACAGAGTTGGTAAGCATGAGAGTGTGGGGAAAAATCAAGCAAAATATTTACAATGTACAAGAAGGAAAAGTTTCCCAGGAAATCCAAACCTCCCTTTTGAGGTAACTTCCAACATTTAAGTCTAGACACAAGCAGACAGGCACATTGATCAGCTCATTTTGTATTTTGTGAACAAGGAGGGTAGAGTCCACAGGCTTCCTCTGCTGACCCTGGACCTCCTGGCTTCTCACGGGTCCTTTGGTGGACTTTACAAAAACAACACTGCTGTCTAACCTCAAATATCTAGTGCAACTCAATTCACTTACAAGGAAAGCAAGCACAATGACGTCCATTATGACTAAAATCCTCTGAAAACAAGTGGAAAAAATAGCCACTTGGACGGAGATGACAGGCAGCTGTTTTTATTTAATGGGAAATTCACAGGACTAGCGCAATATTTTTAATAACATTTCAATATGGTTGCAGGTAGAGAAGAGGTCAGCACTCTTGCCTCACAGCAAGACTGGTGCAGATTATGTTTCCAAGAAATGTAGGTATGTGGAGTTTCTATGTTCTGTGTTCTTTCAGTGTCTAGGTGGGTTTCTTCATCAACCACAGTCGGAGGGCTTATCCTTTAGCTGGCCAGGAGCATAGTTCAGTTGGTAGTGTGGCCCACTAGTTTCATCTGTGACTGACTGTGATGGATCAACTTAAGAGGAAATAATTCTCTAAGGGGAAGTAAACCAACATTAAATAGAAAGTTCATTCTAAGGAAATAGGAAAATGTTTTAATAAAAAAAAAAGAATTATTATTATTCCACAATGTAAGTAAGCTAATTCGATAGTATGTAACTTTTTTTTTTTTTGCCAAAAAACAGACTAAAATAAAAGCGTGTTGCATATATTATTTTGTTGTTGTTGTTGTTTTTTTCATTGTGGATATTTTAATTGCAATGAAAAACAAAAACACACACACAGAATAAGCATGCAAAAACCTTTGTTTGTGGAAAGTTACATGCTATTTGTGTCACATAATCTTAATATGAAACATGAGGCCAAATGCTGATATTTTCTCATGTTCAACTTATTTCTTGAACGAAAATGCATCCCTGTTGACTGTATAATGTCATGTGATTCCAAGTCACACTGAACCTCAGCAATAAAAGCTGAGGGGCATGGCCTTGTTAACCTGTATAAAATATGTGGATTACTTATTATTTATTTATTCATGATCTTATGTATTGGAGTTTGTAGCAATGGTAGTTATTCAAGAGCAGATAGTTTTATAATAAATATATATCTCTAAGCTCCAGGCCCATCACCGCTGCAGCAGGAGGCCTTGAACATACGCCTTTGGATGCTGATGTTGACCACTCCATCACAACTGGCCATTGCTTAGAATGACACAGATATTTCGAATACACGCTTTATTTCTTACAAAGTCGCCAAATTAAAAATAAATTAATAAATATAAATAAAAATGAATGCATTACTGATCTCCGAAACCAGGGCCTCCCAGCTCCTGTGATGTCATTTTACGTACATCCTGCTAAGAGCTAACCTAGCCACCAAAAACATTAAAAGCTCGACGTAAAGCAAGCATAAACTTCCCAAATGTATTGATTTGGCGTTTAGATTAGACTACCTCAATGATAGGACCCCATTAGACTTTATTACATGTAAATTACGCATATGCTACATCGCTATGGGTAATGCGGCGAAAACAGGCCATTATTCAAAAGGATGCTATGGTTTCCCGTTGTGGTTAACATTATTTTAACTAAATGGCACGGGCTTGGATTCAGATGAGGAACAGCTAGAGGATGCTGAACTAGATTTTCTATGCTGAAGTAAACTGAAAATGGCAACATAGGGGCTTATCACTGGTGGGTGGCTGCAGCAAGCGACCAAGCGCAATTTCAACTGAGTGCATTTACAACAAGTGACAACAATCTGATAATAGTATAGGGATAAATTAGGTAAATTAATACTTACTGTCTCGTATTTGGTGTCACTGCTCTAACATCAACCTCTCCATTTGCCAGAGCCAGCCAGCAAGCTTTTCCATGAAAACAAGACGGTGTTAGGCATCACCAATCGCACACAGGAAAAGCGATCTAGGGCGTGGTGTGGAGGGCAGATAAATCGAACTAAAGATATGAATCTTCCTTCCCCTTGGACCTTGATCCAATCTGCCTTGATCACTCTGTTAATCTATGAGGGGGGTGTATAGGCAGGCTTTGTCATTGTAATTTGGATGTATTTGTAGTCCACAGTAAATTACTTTTATGTATAACAAGGGAAACAAGCAAGTTACCTCACTTGGCCAGATTACAGTTCAGGTCTGTGGACCCTCACCCCTATTCACAGAAGGAATTATTGTTTTTTTGAGCAATAGAAACACCCATAAGGAATAAATACTAGATGCTATGTTTAATGTCATACCATGGAACATTCCAGGCAAAGCAATAACATCTCCATGGACACAAGCAGGTAGTACACCCTCCACCAGAAAAGTTGCACAGTGCACTTGTAAATACATTTTACAGTCAATACTTTTTCCTTTTCTAAATTTGAGAGCTGCTACTTTCGATTCACACTACAAACTGAAAAGTAAAAAGAAGACCTTCTTTCCATAAGGTTTGAGAGGTTATTTTTTGATACATTCATCGTGACCTCCTGCCTAAAAGTGTTCAAGTTCCAAATCTGAGTATTCAATATATCAAAATACATAGACCAACATATAAGTGTATTTAGTTGCTTGCTTTTTACTTTTTTACTCTTAAAGTAGGGCCTAGATATGTACTTGGGTTAGCCACTATTTCTACTTTATACTTGATTAATTTTACTACTGCACTCACTTCATTGTTGGCTCTGCACTGTACATTACAGCCATTCATGTTTTGTGGGATGTCTTTGTTGCACTAATGAAGCCATTTCATACTTCAAGATATTACAATAAGCAGACTACAACATAAAAGGGTACATCCTTTTGAATAAGCACCTTGTTGCCAGTGTTTGAGAGGTATTACATTCTATCTGTTAAGAGGATAACAGGGTTAGGCAAAATATGTATTAAACTTCAGCCTAAACCTCTTTGCTCTGTAGAATAACTAAAGTATTATGCATTATGTTATGTGTTTTTCATGAGTCATTGTAACATACTATATACATACAACAAAACTGTATGAGCCATACTACAAAACTGTAAAGAGTAAGTTTTGTGTTAAGAACCGATCCGACAGTAGCAGTATCAATGTCAAACTTCAATTCAATAAACTTGAAGAATGAGACACAAAGGCACTGCATATTTGGTTTTATTGAAGAAGAAAGATATGAATTGGTAGCCTGTTTTAAGGCACCTTCAAATGTACAACAAAAGCTGAACCATTTATCATCCAGAATACAAAAATACACATCTTGGTGACTCCAAATAGTAATAAATAGTTATAACCATGCATTCTAACCATAAAAAGGCACAGAGAACAGTCACTTATAGTAGTCATAAAAACGATAAACTACTTTACCAAAATCATCCAGATAGTATTACAGGTGACAGGTGTAACAATATATTCCAATTGTGAAAAACACAATACACATCATATCATTAAACCTTACACAATAAATATGTCAAATTTGTTGATACCTTCATAGATATTCTTACAAATTAAAACTGTGCCATTGTAAACATAATGTAAACAAAATGAAACTCACTTTTCTCCCACCATTATAGGAATTATACCAAAGACTATATTTGTAATTATTCCGTCAGTAGAGAATCTTGCATGAGTTAGTTGGTTTGTGGAAAACCAGGCAGTTTGCAGCATTATTTACAGACCACTGGAAATATCAGCAAGGGTACATTGTGGCTACCTTATCTACATATAAAAAGCCCCCCAAAAATGATTCTTATACTCTGGCAGACAATGAACAAAAACAGAATATATTTTGAGAATTGGTTTGGAATGGAGTTTGGCATGTAGAGATTAAGCTAAACAAGGCAGCAGACTACTGCAGTTTTCACCACTGCTTCACATAAAGCACATACTTAGAAAGGCTTCTCTGGAAACCTCAGTCGTCCATTCATGGCAAGAAAAAGGCATCAACTGTAATGATAATTATAAGCTAGTAACAAAATTATACGTCACATTTTTATGAAACTAAATGTCTTCAGCTCTCCAATGTTCAATATCAGTCTATTGAAGCATAACAGCAAGACAGAGATTAAAAGACGGCCCTCTAGTGCTCTATTTTGGAAATTACAAAACTACTCTAACCTTCACATTCTTATAAAAGGGACAGTTTGTTATTAATTATAACACCCATAAGAAATTAGAAATTAGCTATAAAGTGTGACTTTAAATTACACAGTAAAAAGTCAAAAGCGAAGCTATTGACTAAAAAAACATATAGCAGGTTGATACAGAAGAACAAACGAGTACCAGCAAGTATGAAGTTAAACAAAATACAGTAACTCTGCTAAAATACACCACTACTCCTGCACACTCACCTACACATAAAGTAGGCTTTTAAGTAACATAAAAATACATATTAAGACAACAGTCATGTCTGCCTTCGCATTTCACGCACTAACATTTTAGTGTATTATATTGGAAGCACAGAGAAGAGAAACTACTTTATTAGTAAACTGCTGGAAGAAATCTGGACTTGATAAGAAAGTCAGTCTGTTTGGGGCTTGCTTCTAAATCTTTATGAGCATGAGTACAAAACCTTCCCCCATTGAGAAATTTCAGAAAGCTGCAAAGACGGTATCAAAACGATAGATCAAATATTGCACCATTATTAAAATACACAGCATCATCATATACAAGATTAGAACCACATCAACAACACACAACTGTTATGGTGTAATATGCACGCAATCAAATGTGTAAGCTGTTCATAATGCATGCGATGTATGCAAAGAACAAACACATTAACTTTAACACTTACAAACATTGTTTGCATACACTGGGCCTTGGGTACTGAATATATACTGTGCAAATATATTTATGTACATATATAAACTCTAATGAACTATACCCTGTAATGCCACCAGTCTTAAAGAAACTAAATTAGTGTTTTACCCACGCTGTATTTATGAAGAAAAAAGCTGTACTTGAAAACAAGACAAGATGCTAGTCAGCTGCTGTATTAGATATTGAAAATTGATATATGTAACTATTCTCATGATTAGTGTTAAATACTGCTACTAACAGTAAAAATCATTTGAGGTGAAAATTGTGACTGTAAATTCTGTCTTGATATGAATATTTGAACTTGCATAACGCAAGGAGTAAAAGTGCCTTAAGTATTCCTTAAACATTCCTATAGGATTAGAAGTTGGCTTGAATCCAACTATTTTACTACTGCCATTATTTCTCCTAATATCAACCCCAACTCATGCCTGATGGAATAACACCTAGGACCTACTGGCCGACTGAATAAAGAGTGACATTCACTTTGGTACAGATACTCACATCCAGAGAGACGTGTCAAACAGATATTCACTCAATATACTTAATATACTTCAGCAAAATGCTAAAACTTGTCTACTAAATAAACATTTTACAACGTGTGATCCATTATGTGGCACTTGAAATAGAGTTTTGACACACTTTTGTCATGCAAACAAAATAAATTAAAGTTAAAAGACTGATTTAGAACAGGTGGGGCTGTCAGTAGTAACTTATGGCATTGTAATACTTACATCATAAAATAAAACATATTCAAGTGTACGTTGCACTTAAAATCAAGTCACTAATCATGCACTTAAATATACTGAGCAAGTGTAGCATGCAGCCCATGTGACCAACTGTGTTAGACAGCACCCTCCACTGGAAAGCAGCATCACCAAAACCACCAAACAAAATCAGCTGCAACTCTTTAATGTGAGGAACATGTCTCACACTGAATTGAAATGAAAACTACACCTCTGGGACACTCCTGGAAGTCCTGTTTTTGCTACTGCAGTGTTGCTAAACAACACACTGTCTGCTTCCATATAGTTTGTTGCATAACTGATAATGTTCTATGAATGGACCATAAATGGCTTATTATACAGTATATTTTGTCTGTTACTTTCGTTTACTGCACCATTCCCGTTCATTTTGGCACCAAAGCACAAAAAACACAAATCTACTTTGTTCACGGCTTCACAACAGTTATCACCACAGGGCGATTAAATCCTTGTCATCTTCTCTCACGATGGTGCTCACAAACGTCCACTGAGGTTGGGGAGCTCTTGGCCCCCCTCTGCTGGAGCTTCTGCTCAGGTTTAGAGGTCAATCATGGAGGTCTTGGCCAGATCCTTAGTTCCCTGGAGAATTCTCTTCATATGGCCCACTTTCGATATCCCCAGGTCCTACAGGGTCAAACATATCACTTCAGGGACAAAACAAAACCACAGCTGTTCTACACTGCTGCAAGAGAGGATCACTGTTATTTAGTTTAGACAGTCAAACATCACACAGTGTAATGTAACTTTACCAAGCTCATTAATAAAGTTCATTTTGCGAATTTAAGCCACAGTTATTTTTATGATTAGTGTCTATTGGATTAAACCTGTCTGATTAGGACTGCTTTAAATTATTTTTCAGAGTAAACAGGAGTACATTGTTTTGTAGATTTCTATGTGATATACATGTAGAACTCCAGCTGTTTGCTCACCATCTATCTTTGCTTGTGTTTAGATCACACTTTACCTAGACTATGAAACCTTCCCCTTTTAGCAGTGTTAGTCATTTCACCAAGCAGCAATAGAAAAAGCCAAGCAGAGCAATGCAACACAAGAAGTGTCAAAACACGCCAAAGTCTTCATGGGTGGAGAATATTCAGACAGAAAAAAGTGATTGAAGGTTCACACACTAACACAACAGGAGTGTCCGTACCTTTAGGTCCCGCCTCTCCAGGTGCAGCAGCTCTGAACCGCGGATGTCGTGGCGAATGAAGGTTTCTCTGTACTCCCCGAGGCTCAGCTGCTCCAGCCAGACGCCCACCTCCTCTGTGCCCCATCTCTCCACTGTGCACGCACCAGCACACACACACGCAAACACACACACAGAGGGTAGAGAAGAGAGAGGCTCACACATCCACACTACACGGACTGACAATATATCCTCACACCCAACTGTGGTAAATCAACAGTGAAAAGTTTTCAGAAGGGAACCAGAGGGAAAAGAGGGAAGCAGCACTGGCAGCAGCAGGATTTTGACAGAGGCCATAGATCATTCCAGGAGGGTTTAGGGCATGCTTACTGTCAACACATATTTGGACATACAGAGAAAGTGGGAGGGAAGGCCAAGCCTGTGGTCTGCAGGACAAAATGCCCAAATAGGTAACAAGAATATTTTTGGAAATGTAATGGACAGTAACTGGGATAATTGTCAAACAATCTGGTGATCTGGTTTCTCTGATTTAAAAAATCTACATACAATTCAATCACTGCAGTTTTGTATCATATTTTTTGGTAAAATATTTTTTACATTAAGTAATACCATAAAAAAGTGCAAAATCTCAAAACCTTTTCCCTCAGTGAATAGATACTGATTTTCACAGTGTTGGTCAATGTGAACAGGGCTGTACCTGACTGAGGGCTGGTCTTTTTGGCAGCCTTCTCCTTCTTGAACTTGGGCACTATTCGAAACATGCTGGAGCGACTGTTCCTCTTGCCGTAACCCAGAGAGTGGTCCTGGTACATAAGCACAGTCAACCTATAGCCTTTCATTTAGCTACTCAGCTCTGTCGTGAAGATTAAGTATAAGAAACAAGCATTCATTTATAGTATGCAATATGCATGTCAGTCACTTTTTAAATGACATGTTTGTGCATCTATTTACCTCTTCATCATTTGGCTGCAGGATGTGGTAGAGCCAAGGAATCTCTCCTAGTTTCCCCATCTCCAGCTCCACACTCTGGAGGGCATTTGACAGCTGCTCCTCTTCAGGCGGCTCCAGTTGCTATTAGAACAAATATAGAAATGTTAATTTTATCATATGGTTAACACAAGGGGTACTGTATGAATTGTAATAACCTACCAGAGAAACTCGACCCACAAGAAGAGATTCAGTCTCATTGTAGAGTGCTTTGACGGTGCTAGCAACCTCTATAGCTGTATTTCTGGTTAGGCTCTATGGACAGATATATATTAGTTACTGTACTGTATTATACATTAACTTTATTGTTTATATGATAAATAGGGTTGCACAATATATTGCAATTTGAATTGGTGCAGTAATCAAACCTCTGCAATTACTTAGATAATAGAAACTAGAATGTCCCCTGTAAAGAACAAAATATTCTGTCTTTTTATAGAAAAATCATGTTTTGTAGTTTAGACCTCTTTAACATGTTTTGAAATGAATGAAAATATTGTATTAGTTCGTATTTCAGTCTTTTTTGTTTTCAACATTGTACACTCCTAGCTGTAAACAAGTTTTTGAACAAACCTCGGGAAACTTGGGATGAGTTTTGTTAATGGCGTGAGATGCTGCATTGACAGCATGGGCCAGCTCCTGCTCCAAAAGTCCATTGGTTTTGGCAGCCTCACATATCCTATGACAGATACAAGATCCCACTCAGTTTACATTAAAAATGTATGTACATGTATTTATTTTTCTCTTAAAAAGGTGCTATGTACAAAGATACATTTCTGGTGGAAGGTCTGCCACCTGCTTTTCTCCATGAAGATGTGATGGCTATACAAAGAATGCTCCACAGTATGGCATTAAACTTATGGAGACAGTAAGTGATGCCAACAAATGAAGTTACAGGTCAGATCTGTGGAGAGGCATTCTCACTCACAGAAAGAATGCATGCTTGTGATGGAGACAAGCAGATAGAGGACACCCAACCAGAAAAGTTACATAGTGCACCTTTAAATCAAGTACAATGTTGATTACCTTGTGATGAGCTCCTCTGCTGCTCGAGCACACATCTGCACCAGTCCTGCCTCTTCTTCTGTGGCCAAATCCACTGACTGTTGTGGATAAAGGTGAGGTCTCAGCGGTGGCTTATCATACTTCAACTTATCCTCCCAGGACTTCAGCGTGTTTTCAAACGCCTGCATTCAAAGAGCAACACAGCATTAAGCAGCATATCTACATCACCCTGCCCTTTACAAAGTCCTTATCTATGGGATAAGTCTCTTTACCCGATCTCTGGTGAGCATCTGAGCGCGATTCTTGTGCTGAATTTTGATGACACCCGGAGGCTGGATCCAGGCCTCTCCGTCCACCTGAATGGGAACACCTTCGTCTCCCAGGATGGTGATCTTCACTGTTCGACACTAGATCAGCAAAACACTTACATATCAATATAGCACATAGCTGTAAAGAACGTGTATTTTTGTAGTTTCATATTTGCATTACCACAGTGAAATCAAATCACAGCTTTAGTAATGTATTGTAATTATACATTACATAATGTAATTTTAACTATATCTACACCATCACCATTTTGACATACAGTTGTACAGTTGAAAATTGTTAAGTAGTTTATCCAAACCTGTGCAATGCGATGGTGTTGTAGCTTGATCACTCTAGACACAGCCATTTGCATGCTTCCAAATACAGCTACAACTTCAAGAATTTTATCATCAAAAGATGGAGCACAGAATATCTACAAGAAAACACAAAGAAACTTTGTATTTTAATATTTAATATTCATTATAATATATTACATATACAACAAACCTACTTGCAGACCTAACTCAAAGATACATACATTAGTTGGTTAATTTTCAGAGAAAATTATACATTGTAAATGTTGAGTGGAGTGTAGCCACTAGGGGGAAACAAAGGACAACCTTTTGGTGTGCAAACATTTCTACACGATTTTTAAACATAATGAACATGTCTTTGTAATCCAGGTAGTTTCCATAGCAAAAAATAAATAAATAAAAAATCTATTCTGTGAACTGTCAATATTTAATTTTCTTTTGATAATGTAGGAGTGTGTTTTATTCTTAGATTCTTAGAGGTACTGTGTCCTTTATCATTTAAAATTAATAACAGGGTTGTGCCAGGAAGATGATACACCTAGATGATACAAATGTTTGTGTGATTTTTTTTGTATGCAAAGAAGCAGGTGAAAAAAACAGAAGTATAAATGCTTGTATCTACTCTTGAGTAAATTTAACTAAATGTCCTCTCTCTAATTTATTGTCCCTTCTGAGCATGACAGTTACATAACAGCAAGTGCACATCCAGTATTTGTGTGTCTAAGGGTGACTTCTGGATCACTGTGTGTGTATGTGTGCATGTGTGTGCGTGTAGGCGTGTGTGCATGTTTATGTATGTGTGTGTCCGTGTGCGCGTGTGTGTGTATATGTGCAAACTGACACTGCAATCCCTTGGCAGCCCTTGTGCTCTGAGCCTTGAACAAACAAGCGCACACATTTCTCTTTGCTTGCCTCCCCCTGCACCTCAAGGCCAGTGGGGTCAGGCCAAACCAGGATCATGGCTCTCTCAACATGGCTCGCCAAAGGGGAAAGAGAAACTGTGATGGATAACGTTTCCCTTCATGTACCACCGCAGTAAATATTTGTTTCTCCAGTTTCTATACTTTTACTATATTTCAAATTTTGGGAGTATTTAGTAACATAGTAACATTTAGTAACAACTATAACAAACATAGATCACTACGAAATGGATATATGACATTTTAGAACCCTACATGTATAATCCAGAGTCCGAATTTGTTTTCAGTAATCAGTTAAGTTTTCACTTGAATAGGGGGTAAGTGAAAACTGAAATTTTCTGAGCACTCAAGTCTTGATATCATACAGGATTACTTAAACAAGGATGAATTAATTCTAAAACAACTTTGAGCAAGCTTATGATGAGGGAACACCTTTATAAAATGTTTAAAAACTTATAAGTTGATTTTTTTACATAATATGTGTCCTTTAAAGGCAGTAATATAATTGTGTTTTAGCCAAAGCATGGAAATACTTACATCGTCCTCTTTGGTTCCTCCCCAGAAGTTGGTCCCTCCAGCATAACTAGGAATGTTTAACACTGCAATGCCCTGTAAACTCGGCAGAGGGATGTACTGACCATCACACTAGAAAATAAATATTACCAGTTAGATTTATCTTATATTACAGAATATTAAAAGTTCATTTACTAACCTCTAATTGAACTTTCTGCTCCAGATTTTTGTAGGTTCTCTGGAGAAGCTCCTTTGTGCCCAAAACGCCATACCACATCATGTTCTTTGTGCGACTCCTGCATTAGAGACAAAAACAATTTAAAAAAACAAAACAAAAACAACAAAAAACATACTGTGGTGGTAGTTAAATTATTAAACGCCAGTATGCAGTGAAAATAATAACCTGCATTTACCTGCATTTTTCTGGGTGCTCTTCACGCTTATTATTAAACTCTAAGGAAATCTTGGCATCCAAACCAATACCGAAGTAGTTGTTCATCACACACTTTTCCATGTACCCCTCTCTGGATAAAAACAGATACAAAATTTTGCATTGAATTTTAACAGGATTTTAGACACAAATTAGTACCATGTTTAGGAAGGAGCAAAGCCTTACAGTGAGTCAAGGTCAGGGTCAATGAAGGGAGTGGCACCGAAGGGGTCAATGTTCGCCAGCAGCATCTTACTAATAATGGAGCTACCGGCGATTGAGGCAGCCAGACCAGCCCGCAGGCCTACACAAACACACACACACAAACACACACACAGGTCACGCATGTGAGAGGAGATGCTTGGGTAATCCTCTCTTATTAGTACTGAGTGCAATTTGTATTAGTATTTGTATAGTAAGGCTGTAATCAACTAAAGAAATTCCAGGTTGACTAAAGCTTGTACTTTGCGTCAATTAGCAAAAGCTCTATCTCTATTATCTCATTCATTTAATTGAACCAAAGTGGCCTAGCAAGACAAGTACAATTTAATTACATATTTGAATGTAAAATGGCAGAAATAATTAACAGTTTATCTCAAATCTTCACTTGTCACATTCCATGCCCTCTCTTTTCTACTTTGGTTCATAAAAATCCTTCATAATCCCAGTGAAATAATTAGTCAGCCAATAAATATGTTGGTTGAATAAAGTGCTACTGGCAGATTAAGCAAGATTTAAGTCTTACAGCCCTAAACTACAGCACACATCAAACGACATAATAAGGTGCAGTTGTTGGTGTGTGTGTGTTAATACCTGGACAGATGATGCGAGTGTTGAGCACTGGCAGATTCTCCTTGCTGGTGGTGAAGGGGGTGATGGTAAAGGACTGGTAAGACTGGGTGCTACGACTGACTTTCCGCTCTGTTGGGGAACATGGACTCTTGGCAGCTGCACACAGAAAAAAAAAGAAAAGAAAAGATTTTTATGTTAGGTATTGTTGTATTAATCTTGTTTATTCTTTTATAGGAGAATTCAAGCTATCCAAGAAACTCAAGGTTGAATAGTAGCCAGTAACTTGCAGTAACATATATAAACATCCAGTCGAACTTTCATTTACAACAGTTAAGAGTTACCAGTTAGTTCGCAGTAAGGTGGAAACCATGGTAATACAATGAGGACACGCATCTAACCCATAACTTAAATATCTTTAATTGTTTAATCCTGAGTTTTAGTAACTTTTTAAATAAAACATTAAAATTCCCCACTGTTTAAAAATGAAACACAAACACTATTCAACAAGCGGAGAGGTAAGGTACTTTACTATGCTATACATCCAAGCCCCATCCAGTGACAGCACTATCTAATGAAGGGGGGAGGAATTCATGAGCAGGTCAGGAAAGAGTAAGGAAACCCGAGGACGCTCAGCAGAGGATCTGAAGCGATACCCCCCAGTCTTTCCTAATGGCCTAGAAAATGCATGGAAGGAAGCTGCCCCATGATAAACAGGAAGAATTCTGCTCCTAAGACAATAAAACATCCTGTAACTTAAGCACAATCATACGCACTCACAGTATCACTCATGCACTTTACTCACTTTATTTTCAAAACTATTCAGAACAGCTATTTTTGAGTAACACTGTTTCTGCTCGTACTTCAGCAACTAATCCTTGAGTTTATTTATGACAGGAAATATGATTTGCGTCAGAAGCACTTTTTCCATTCGCTGTTCATTTTGATGATTGTGTTGCAAGGATTATATTAACCACAAGGGGGCGACTTTTTAGTCCTTTATGGTTTTACTTTTCCTTGACCTTGCATGAACACTGGAAAAATGTGTGAAGGTATTTGTGTTAGAACATCCACTATAAAAGGTTAGCTGGCATCGCAAGCCTAATTAATTACATCTTAAGTGCTTGAAAACAATGCCAGCTGGCGATGTGAGGAGATCAGGCAGATGAGGATGGAAAGGTTAAATGCTTTGGACACAACCCAGGATGGAAATAGTTTGTGTAAGAGCCAAGTTGGTAAAAGGGATTGTAAACAGGTCACATAACAGACTAGGAGCCGAGGCATTAGAAGACTTACATGGCAACAGCTCCAGCTCCTTGGTATCTTCATCCTTTTCACTGTCGCGGTTCTCCTCCTCGCTGTCTTTTCTGAACTCCAGTGGAGATGTCAGCTCTGTCTCCTCAGTGTGGGCGTTCTGCTCATCCACCACTGTAAAAGAGGAGATAGATCTTTACGCTTCTGTGTTTATGAGACATTAATGAAAAAGAGGAAGGGAAAGACATAGATCACAAGCCAAAAACCTAAGCCAAAGCACACATCTCATGCTACAGCTCCATATTTTGTGCTCGGCTTGGTCCAAAGTATCATAGCTAGAATATTGTAACTATTGTACATGTGTTACAAAAAATCCTTAATTTTAATGTGTTTGGTTAACTTTTACATTATGCAAACAGGTTTTAGCTTGTAACCTCTGACCCTGACACAACATTAGTGTATTCACCGCTTTCAGCTTGTTCAATGATCTGCCGCACAGCTTTCTTTAAACTGTTGGCCCGGAGCATGAGTTGTTCCCGGCTCTTGAACATCTGATGCGGTGAAGTGGCTGCTCCCTTCTCAGTCTCTGCCTGCTCCAGTTTCTCCTTCAGCTCGGTCAGGCTTTCCTCACTGGGCTCCTCTTCCTCCTCCTCTTCATCCTCTAGCTCCTCCTCTACAATGGGGGGCGTGGAGTGGGGCAGTGGGGGCAGAGCGTGACACTCGGTCTGCAGAGTCTGGAGCAGGGAGTCCAGCTTCTCATTCAGGATGGCACACTGATGACACATGTGTGAAAGTAAGTAAAAACAAAAATAAAATAAAATAAAAAGATTTAGGGGGTGTTTACTACGACGTACTTTAAGAGACATGCTGTCACACTCATCTGCATTTTCACTGCTCTTCTCATAGGCCTTTCCCACTTTGGCAACAAAATCCTTAACTGTTTCACACAGGATCCTAAACAAAGAAAAGTATTTGTTTAAAACATTCTTTCCTTACACTTTCAATGTTTAGGTTAGATGCGTGTGTGTGAGCTGATGTGAGGTATTGCGTACTTGGCAGAGGAGATGACCACAGAGTGCTGATCAGAGTTCAGAATCTTGGTAAGATGGGCTGCTACTGAGTCTTCATAAGCTGAAATATGAAACTGCAGCGAGAGCACAATAACAGTTGTGTAAACATGGTTTTGTGGTAAGCTCCAAAACTATAAATAATTCAGAGGAACAAACAATTAGAAGACAAATTGTACAAGTATTGGGTTTTATTTAGTTGAAAGACATTAGTGTGGGCGTGATCTGTCATGTGCTGATCTGTTATTAGGCTTGTTTGAGATGAACTGTGATATGATCGGTGAGAGGAGGAAGCTGCAGCTTTGAAGAAAAACGCCTGGAACCAATCGGGCACTCCACAAAGCTGCGAACACCTCTGCGGCTTCAGATCACCTATCGTCCTATGGGGTAATTTATTAAAATTGAATGGATACAATTAGTCTCAAAGCCATATTTCATTAACACAAACATGAACTTTAGGTATCATGAAAGCTAAGAAAGTGCTTAGATATCAGCAGCCACTGCAGCTGCTCTGGATGAACTGCAGCCACTGCACCCACCGGTCAGTCTCGTTTGGAGCTTTCTGATGCCTACGTACCCATGACATGTGATCAGCACTGATCCATACCAATCGGATCTGCAGTTTTAATTCATCTCAATCAAGCCTTGTATTTATATTTGAACCCTGTTGGCTCCTGGTGTTACCTGGCAGTCGTCGCCCCCCTCAGGTGTGGTGGGGCAGCTGTGTTTAGGAGGAATCTTGATTTCATATGTCATGATGCTCCAGCGGTCCAACATTTTGGTGCTGGCCCGCTCTAACTTCTCCAGGATTTGAGGCAACTGTGTGTCATCATCACATGATGGACCCCAACCCAGGACTCGAGCCAGATCATTCCCTGTGCCCAAAGGCAGAACTCCCAGCTGGCACTGCAACACATGAACAGAGATCAAAATACATATGTAATATATGCAAGCATAGTCAAAATGTGATCAATACTTTATACATCATCTCCTTTGCTCTACCTACATTCACACAAGGATTGTTCATATGCCTGTACAAGTTTACATTTTTCTTCAATTATCCACTTGAGATAACTGAAACTTCCAGAAGCCTGTTCTGAATCATTACTTTGCTGTTATGTTGTTTTTCTTTGATTCGTTTTCTGAAATACCTGTTTGTGAAGGTTGAGTTTATCAATCTCAGACAGGACCCAGCCCACACTGCCGTCGCCTCCACACACCAGGATCCGAAAGTTGTCAAACTTTTGAAAAAGGCGTAGACTGAAATGCATGAACACACAGAATGAAGAAACTATTTATTTTACTGTGAAAAAGTTGTAACTTGTATACGTTCTTACCCAAGGTGTGGTCCGCCATTTACGAGGTCAAAGACTTGGGCCGGGTTGAGGAGCTGCTTGAATCGTCGCAAGAATTTGACTCCCTGATTGTCTCCACTTTTAGAGTTTACAAACACGAGGAGGGGGCTGGCACATGATGGGGGACACGTAGCTTTCCAGAATCCTTTGGAGAAAAGTAGGACATGTTGAACTTTTACACACATATTGGAAGATCAGGAAATAGATTTGAGCATTTTAAGACCCATTCACTTATATATCGTTAAAGATAATTCACAAATTAACTTTTGTAAAAATAATAACAGCATGTATTTATCTGGGATATAAAATTATGTGTTGATTGAGTAAACATGCAATGATATTTTTTATGCCAAATTGCTCTTCTCTTTCTATTTTTACTCATTAGTATGTTCAAAATCACAAATTTGATGCACTGAGGATACATTGGGAATGACACATGGGCACACACAGACTGGAGCAGCTTAGAAAAAATATTGGTGCCAAATATCAGCAAGAGTTTAATTACTAGACTAGAAAATATGTGTAAAATTACTCAGTATAGAAAAATATTATATCGACCATTCCTTTACATCACTATACTCAACCTTACCATCAGCTTGGTAATGAAGGCCCTTAATCTGTTCTGTTCTGGTAAACAGAACTATGAGTTTAAAGTGGAAGTGACTTCTCTTTTCTCTGATTACCATAGCGCCACATATTAAGTGGTATAACGAGTTGGATTGGAACTGAATATTGTTAAATGTTTGATCAAAAATATATGTTTGGTATTTTATTTCTTTCTGTGCAAAAGGCACTCATCCATGACTTATCTGTGCATCTCTGTGACTTGACTGTTGCAGTGGACGGGGTCCTTTAGCACAGTCGTTACGATAACCTCATCAAAAAAATGAACCTCCATAACCAAGTTACACAGCTCACAGGAACCAGCACATGCCAAAAGCACGTGTTTAGCTCACACTCACACACATATGTTCAGTATAATCTGGCAGAGGCAACACAACAAAAGGTCTGATACACACAACCCCCACCTTTGTGTGTTTGTGCAGCTTTTGCATGCCCCGCCATATGTGTCTTTGTGAGAGTGTGGTTTTGCGATTTTCTTTCTCATATCCTTCTTAAGCTTTCTGTCTGGTCCACACTTAGATTTTTTTATAATACTGTCAGAAAGGAGGGAAGGAGACGGAGGAGGAGAGTGAGAAAAAAACTGAGAGAAAGTCACGACTCTTGAGGCACGTGTTACAGTCTGATGCCCCGCTCAGCCAATTACAAATCCTCTCACAAACCCCCCCTCCCTCTCTCTATCTCTCCCTCTCCATCCCTCTCTTCATCCTGCAGTTGGGCAGCGGGGTACAGCCACATGTGTTGAGAAGGTGAAAAAATAAAAGAGATCATACAGGGAAGCATCTCCTCTGCTGTATTTTTCCCTTGATGTCAAGTTAAATCTATCTACCAATTAGACTAAGATACGCTGTTCAAATGATATAATCGCAAGAACAGTTTGTGTAATGTGCTGTTACTATACCACAAGGTGTAACATGTAAACTATGGCTTAAGGACTATATAATTAATATTTATTTTTTAAACCAAGATTAAGATTCAGTCATTTCTAATCGTCAATAATATGCTTGAGAGGGAGACACTGAAGGAAGAATTTGTACAATTTATTGGTTAAATGGCAATGATTTAAAAGTCTGCATTGTTTATAAATATTGCAAGACCAAAATAAAAGTTAATTAAAAAGTGTGCTTGTTCAATATAAGGGAAAACAACTCTTGAATATTTTTTGTTACATTACCACCTCTTATATGACTGACGCAATACTAAATTAGATAGAAATAACATGTCTACCTTAGTGACATATTTAGTTTACAAGAGTACTATTTCACTCTTTAAAGAATACCCTTGTTTGTAGTTGGACAGTGTTTAAACTTTCATTAAATGTCACATGTATTGTATGTCAGTGTTGGTTGAGAAGAAGGCTCTATCTCCCTCCTGGTCACATGTCCACACACCTCCTCACATGACACACAGGGCTATTTTTAGTTCATGGCTATAGGTGAGACAATACGCCAGGTAAGATTAACTTTATTCACATAATTTTTCAACTACTATTCAAATCAAATCAATAGGAATAGGGATAGACAGGAACAGGCTCTTGACATGAAACATAAAGGACTATATATATGTACTAATAATCTACATTTAAATTATCTCTGAAATGATTAAAAATAAAAGATCACAGTGAACACCATATAAAGTAATGCTTTTAGGACACTGGGTGTAACCAGAAAGTGCTTGAATAAATTACGGTAAAACGTTGTGTAAGCTTCTTTATGGCAGCTTTTAATTTGAGCATGAAGGTTAAAGTTCAAACAAGAACCGATCTCAAACTAAATGGACTGGAAACCCATTTTCAGGGGGGCATTTATTACTGCTCATACAGAGATTGGTTTTGGGCCCTGGGGGGCTTAGACAGGTGTCAGTGTTGCTTACCATCTGAGTCGATGCTGTTGAGCGCCGTGGGGGGAATGATGGAGACTTTACACTGACCCAAAGGACATTTGCGAGGGTATAGGTCCATGCAAGCTGTGTGCACCTAAAGTAATGATAAAATACTATCACAAACATTCAAAATTATGTTATTTTTTCTTTAATGATTTCAAACATGCCCAGGAGCATTCAATTATGAGAAAAGATTGAAATATAAATGGCTAAATTAAAATAAAAATTCCATCCATTTCAGAACATGTCTAAAAACTAAAGAAATAGCAGTTCTTATTTCTTTCAGTAACTAGCTTTTTTAGTAACTGGCTTTTTTTAAATACAGTGGACATTTTATTTTTATTATACCTAAATAATTACAGTCAAATTGCATATCCTTTATATATTTTCACATACCAAATGCACATATAGCTGATGTTAAACTGTACCTGCATAAATATAGGTACTGTGAAATCTAAGCACTTTAACAAAATAATGAGTCCATGAAGGCAATGAAGGTCTGAAGACCTGAATATTTTCTTTGACCTTATTATGTAGGCTTAAAACAGCAGCTTTTTGGGACATAAAAAGATGAGCCTTTGTCTAGACTTTTGATAGATGTGAGGTGAAGGTTAGGTAAGAAAACCTCAAATCTGAGAGAAAAGAGGACATTTAATCTCCCTCAGACAGAGATCATTTTCATGGCTTATTATAAATTAATGAACAAGTGTCGGCCAGGAAATCCTCAGTGAGGGTGAGTCTACCTATTTTTTTTATTTTAAAATCTTCATATTTCCTCATTTTCTTATCATTTGACATTTGACTCTTTGTTGTTAAGCCAATTTCAACAAAGTCTCAAAGATGTAAATCTACAAGAAATCTCGATAACAATGAGCTATTTGATTAATAAATATAGCCAGTGCTTTTGTAAATCTGTAGCAGCATACCATAAGTTTTGATTATGTCACCAAATAAAAGAGCTTGTTTTTGTTGAGAAAAACAAGCCCACGCAAAGCAAAACTACCATGCAATGAGTTCAATACACTGTTATTTCAGATCCTAACGATTCAACAAGAGCCTTTAAAGGTGGATTTTGAATGATTTGATGGATGGTTTGAAAACTCAAATCCAGCACCAATCCAGCTCACAGTAATGGATTGCCTGCCTACATTTTATTAGCATAAAAGCCCCAAGTTCCAGAAATAAACAGAAATCTTGAGTATCAGAGACTGATAATGAATAAAACATACATGTATTATATAATTATATAATTACACAGATTAGTCAGAGGAGTGAATTAAGATTTATGCACTGGTAACAGATGTCCTCCTACCATAGCTTTGCACCAGAGACAGCGCCAGTCCTGCAGCCTCAACACGCTGCCACACGTTTTATCACACACGGCACACTTGGCACTCACGGGTAGGTTCCCCTCTAACCACTGGTGAGGCATTGCAATCTATGGGTATGAAAAGTACTTTTAGCAAAAAATAAAATTAAATAAAAAAATTGCACACTCCACACTTCACATACCCCATCTTCGTCCTCGATAATATCTTTTCCTATGGAAGCCAGTGTTGTCCACTTGCAGTTGTTAATGGCTCGGACAGCACACCGTTTGTGGGCTTTAAATTTACACACTGAAAAAAAGAAATATATTGAAGTCACAATGCAGGTAAACAAATGTGAAAAGCTTCAATTATAAGAAAGACATATGGAAACAACCAGACTAACAATATAAATTGACAGTCCTGACCCACCCTGTAAAGTTCAGTGTTATAACAAAATTAAGCCTAATGATTTGTCAGTGTCATAGCTATCCCAAAGCTGACAGTGACAGCAGAGTCATGTGCTTTAAGACAAATAGTTAATCCAGTCGCATGTTCAGGCTATAGCACTGCAGTATACTGATCATAGATGTACTGAATAGGCCTGTCATAATAATTACTATATCGACTTATTGTTCAGCATATGGAAGCTAAGACAATCAATTTTGGGGCTCAATAGTTATCAATTTCTTTGGATTATTTTTGTTGAAGCACAATTAATTTTGGGCTATAAAAGTTTCTATGGTTAATTATTGACCATTAACAGTACATTTGGTTATTTATTTGTTGCAGCTCATGGCTTTAAATGATACTGTTTATTTAAAAATGTTTTACTTAATTATCTTGCTTTGTGTCAGTGGCATAAAGAAGTTTCAATACTATTGTTTATCGCAGTATATCTCTGTAGCATATCGTGTTTCAAAATCATGACTGGTACTGAAGTATCTTAGACTTAGCAAAGCACATAAGGTAACAGCAGTGGGCTTTTAGAGTAAGACTCTTGTCTTGATTTTCACTTGTGTGAAAATGACAAAATGTGATAATACAAAATGAATAATGATAATGAAAAAAGTTTTAATAAAAGAAAGTACAGAATCCACAATCAAGCACTTTTTAACTTCCTCGTACTCAAAAGTAGTTTTAACTTTTTTATGCCACTGTAAACTCCAAACACCCAGTATGTAAATGAAAGAGCAGCCCACATATGAAGCTATTATGTATAATTAATAACATGCATAAAACATCACATCTATGAGTGTGACAGAGTTCTTGTGCTTTTGCACTAGCAGCCCAGTAACTCATGAATAATGCAATAATCACATCTTCCTGCCACTTCACTCTCATGGACATCGCACAAAACACTATACAATGCTATTGGTGTGTTTCAGGCTAAACACTATTATGGTGCATTAGCAGAGCATTAGGCATGATACCACTGCCTCTTTATGGCTAGACTGGGAACATTTGCCAGCAAGGATGGCTAGACTGTGTTTTAGTGTTTGTGGGGAGGTGTATCATGAATCAATCAGAGCAGAGCGTCCGGAGCAGGAAATCGAAGGGGAAATTTAAGCCACGCTGATTGCTGTGAAACTGTTTGGCTGCTGGTTTAATACAGACATAGTTGTTCTATCTCTTTGGCTGTGTGTACTCCTCCCTTTCAGAGCATCTTTAGTTAACCGAATTGTCATTGATAATCCATTGCTTTTCTCTTCCTCACATCTGTCTCTGACTTATGTGTTTGACCTGATGGTGCTAAACAGAGCTGTGATCGTGAGCCTGAGTCTGAAGGAAAGAGTTTATAGACTAAAAGACTCTGAAAGCAGGTGTAATATTATCACTACCTGGGTTTTGACCTCTTGAAATACACAGCAAACTGAGATGCATTGGCAGTTCACTAAATCTAAATTTGAGCTACTGTGAGTTGGCTGTTGGATCAGATCACATAAGCTAGTTCTCCATATGACATTGTCAGTTTGACCAATATGCGTGGTGTATACATTTTTCCATGTTCCAGCTTCTTCTTCATATATCATTATCAACAAATTAATATAAAGAAATTCATTTGTTTCAGCTGTTTTATACAACAAAAATCATGTCACAATTATATATATATATATATATATACACATACATATATATATCCAATGGTCAGATCTTTTTATTCTCCTCTTAGCATCCTTTGCCTCACTGATACCATCATCTATCAGATAGTATTGGTTAAAGGTGACCAGCAGTCTCTCACTTTTGCTTTTCTATTGATTCACCCCGTATTAATCCACATATTGATGCGCTGAAAATGGCCTCCTATTTGTGCGATTGTGAGTATAAGAGTGTCTGGTGAGGAGATTATTGCTGATAATAGGATTCAGATGCCTCTTTAACGAGATGGTCTTTTCTCTTGTCTATAGCGCTTTCTTTGGCCTCCCACTCACCGTACAAGAGGGCCTAATTGTAGTGGGTAATGAGCTCTGAGTGGAGAGATCGAGGCTTTCACACGGACACCTAACCCAGCGCTCAAAACACAAGGGAACGCTGGGTAAATTAGGACAGGGTGCTACTGCAGCTTATTTCGACCTGCTGCCTGTAGCTGACACTTCACACCATCAGCCTCTTCTTTCAATTGCCCGCTGTTCTATCACAGATGAGGTGAGAAGATGTAGCGTCATTGGCAAGTTTTTTTTTTTCATATTTGCTTCGTTGGTTAAATGGAGAGATGCAAATGCAAAATGAAAATTTAAATAGCTGCTATATGGGGGCTTTATGTAACATATGACATACATGAGTGGGTCTCCAGGGAACTACAGCTCAGAGCTCTATTTTTACAGGTTTCAGTGAAAGATTGATTTACTCTGACCCATTTTATAAGAATGACAGATGAATTTTGGCTTCCCTTGACATTATGGCTACAAAGAACCACTTTTCAACTTCAAATAATGTTTTTACAATTTTAAAATTTCTAAATTGATTTTAATAGAAAAGACAATTTCAGTACAATTTTCAATACACAATAGAATGTAAATTTCAGCACAAAATAGTAGTTTCATTAATATCACTATTCAGTCTCACATTAGTTCTGATAGAGATGATTAAAAAATTATTCAAGGTCCAACTTTATCTGATATGTGATTTTTATTTTTATTTTTTTTTCCTCAAATCATTATGTTGTTTCAATACTAGTTTTAGAATCAGTATCTGGGGAGAGTTTTTTTGACCACTGTCCATAAAACAAAAATACATTTGCTATTTAATAATTGCTATTTATTTAAAGTGCAATGTCAAAAACATGACTTACCTTCGCAGGAGAGGCCATGAGATGTCACCCCTGATAAGCTGTCTTTACAAACATTGCAGAAGGTGGGCCGTGCATGAGAGCAGGCATACCAGTTATGCATCCCTGAGAAATGTTCCACATTGAACTGCGCTGTCTGCCAAAAAATACAAAAAATATAACTTAATATTAACTAATAAGCACACCTTTATTTAGTTTTGCCTCAAAAAGGGTCTACATTCAATGATAAGTTGGTTTAGTTTTGTCATAAGAAGTGGCTGCAGGAATGTGGTACAGTGTGTTCGCTCATTAAAGAAATTATTGGGAAATTGTCTGTACTTTTTAAAGGTCTTTGCAGTAAAAGATAACTGCTTTCTTGAGCCATTTAGAAGATTGCCGTCACTGTAAATACCGAGTCCTCGGGCCACTCTGGTGTAAAGATGTGATCTTGAACAACTTGCTGACTGCAGCAGTGTAAAAGTTGGTAATTGAATCTTCTCACATAATTGGGCTGCTCCTCTGAGATGCAGCAGCTAACCTGAGGTTAGAACCCAGTGTGGGAGTCTGCAGTGACTGGTGCAGTCCTACATAAAAGGCCTTGTATAAATCCATTTGTAACAGGTGCCTCAGAAGTGGGTCTAACAGACTGTTACTGGGCACAGACCGCCTCAGCAGGGGTGCCACATGCACGACTGTGCAACATATGTGTGTATGTGTGGTGCCCTGGAGTGACAGCTATGGGGTACTGCTGCATTGCAGTGCAATAAAGGGGTGTGGGATAGGGTCTTATATAAGATTCCCTCCCAAATCAAAGCCATTAACATGCATGGTGCAGTTTTTGCTGTGCTCGCCACAAGCGCCTCACTGTCAACACATTGCCAAGATTTAGCACATCTTGTGCTGACAGAATATATTAGAATTTTACTGGCACTTTTCTCAAAATACACTCCATTCAGCGCCTTTGCTTTTAGTAACTCTATTGTGCATTATTCTCTGCCTTTTTATTTTGGAGAAATCTCTCTGTGTACAATACTGATGGTGAGTGTGGTGAGATGACATGCTATAAGGTCTGTCCATTTGTATTAATTAAAACAACGGCGGTTTATTCCATATAAAATGTAATGTACTATTATTTCAGCAATATATTATCTAATATAAGTTTCATTTTCTATATCTGTATATCATACTATGCGCCTCTGAACAGTAAGCCTGCCAATGCACCTATGCATGCCTGGTTATAGGTTATAACTCATTACAGCACATGGTAAGTTTACTTTTACATAAACATAGGCCCACCCAATAAAACACTTTTATTATAGAAGATTAGTAAAGCAATTTTGACATTTTTATGTAAGTTCAACTTGTACAAGAGTCCCTTAAGGATTAAGTTGTGAATATAAAAATGCCTCAACATAAATCTCTTGTTCTTCAAACACTCCTCTCTTGCACTCTCTCCCTCGCAACCACACACCCATACACCCACACACATATACACACACTTAAGTCCAAACCGTGCACATAAACATCAGTAAAAGGGACATACCTCATAGTGCTCTCTGGACTGGACAGACTTGAGTGAACTGATCCAGTCCTCCATCTCTTTCCTGTTTTCGGCACAGAGGATAAGCCTACGAAACGGAGTGATCACCTGGACACAGTGGAAGACAGGAGCCTCTGGTTAGACAATCCAGGAAAACAATGACTTTTTGTGGGGAGGAGAGACTTTATTAGCTGTGTTGCCGAGCCTGCTGTACCACTGCGAGTCCGTAAGCATCCGCTCTGTCTTTAAGAGCACCCCTCCCTCCTTTTGCTACTCTCTCTCCCTCATTATCTCTAGCTCGCTCGTCCCTTCACACCTTCCTCCAGTTAGACTTCTCTTTCACCTCTTGTGTTTTCTCCCTGACTCCGAGCTTAGACCACGGAGCTTTGAGGAATATTGGTGCTGACAGGAGAAGTGCCTCGGAAAAGGCTAAGAGCGTGTGTAGCCCCCTCCCCTCCTGTGTCCTCTGGATGGTGTGTGTTGGTGTGGTAAAAACTAAGCACTGTCAGTGGACAACCCTACAGACATACAGCAAGGCTTTCAATGGTGCATCATTTATTCATCCTCTCTCATCTACTCTTTCTAACTGGGCTTGTCCTAATGTTATCTCTATGCATGACAAGTCCTGATGGATAGATCTACTAAAACATGCATAAACATGAGGTAAACTGTATCAATGCATACACTTAAATATACATGCGGTTGTTATGTAAGCCACTGTAAATATGCATGGAAAAAGATCATGAATAAATGCTTGGAGGTGATTGGAAGAGCAGAGTGTAAAATTGTATGCCTCAGCAAAAATGTAATTTACAGGCATGGCAGGTGTTAATGAGCCCCATCTGATGCTGCAGTGAAAATAGCCTTCCTGTGATACAGAGGAATATGGATTTTTTCCCTCTCTCCAGAAGAGACTATATTGTCATGCAGTACAATCACTACTTCAATACAATATTAACCTTATAAACATGACAACATAGAGGCTCTGTGCTGGCTTCAAGGTTTTCAGACCGAATCCCAGCTCTGACAAATAGCTGAATGTCTCTCCACACTCTTTCACTCTTTCTGGCCAAGAAAAAGGTGTTATCAAACAAACATTCTTGCTAAATATATTAACTTATATATATTTCTTACATATTTCTTTTCAAATCCCCCCTCCCCACACAGCCATTAATGCGATATAGGTTTTACTTTAAATATCCCTCTGATGGACTCTGAAGTTTTTTGATCCCATACCTTCATGTAAGCCTGTAGGGCAAAAAACTGCTGTCCAAATGTGCTGATGTATCTTTTTTTTCTGCAGTCATCTCTCTAGTCTTACCCACAATACAAGGATTAGACTCTTTGCCTGTCCACGTGCACGAATCAGAACACTCACGCTCACTAATGTGTATTCACGTGCACAGCTGCCAATTGATTCCTTTGGACACAGATCATCCTGTCTTTGTGCTGGAGGAGTGTGTCCGTGCGGGCTTTGGTTTGTGTGTGTGTTGTGATAAGATTGGTTGCCAGGGGAAACAAGAACGACGTTTCCAAAAGTGGCTCTCGGCATCCCTCAAGAGTGGAAAACCTCCCTTGATTGCTGACCTTCAATATACATTCATCAGCTGTGTGTATCTGATAAACTGTGACACTATGCATCGGACGAGCGAGTGAGTAAAAGGCAAGAGAGAGCAGAGATCTATGATAATGGAATATAAAATAACAATATCACCAATAATAACTGAATTGAAATGAATTGAACTGAATGATTATGACTGTATTATTTTTCAGCTTTTACCAAGTCCTCATCAGCTGTCATCAGCTGCAGATTGTTCAGAACAGTTGGTGGCTTTTGACATCTTATGGAGGAAGATAGACATATGGATGGATAGTCACATTTCAACTATGTGTGTGCAAAAATATCGAAATATCGTGATACTAAATTTGGTGGTACAGGTATTGTTATCATGGCTGCTGTATCAATATATTGCCATGAGGATTTTTTGGTTCTTTATCAATTTTTATTTGTGACCACACTATAAATGTGTTGCTTATTTAGTGGAAGGAAATGTGTTTATGCAATACACTTGACATATTCACTGTTTGGATGATTAAAATAGATGTATTTCATATTAACTTTGCAAAAGTTGTGGTTTAACAAAGAAATATTGTTGCTAAAATGTATATGGTTCTTAAAAACCAGCAATATTTCACAGAGTATCATGTGTTATGTATATCAGTTATCTCATGTATCGCCATGTTGTGATAGTATTGTATCAATTATCTCATGTATCGTATCGAATCGTGACGTACCCTGCGATTTCCAGTCCTTATTTAAAAATAGAGATAAAAATGACCAAAGATACTTCTAAGCTCTCATGTGACTATTCAGCAGGGCATCTGCGATAATTTTCTGTATATTATTATATTATTACCTGATATATAGTTTAGATTGCACTTAGATAGTGTGATATACATTTCCCCATTAAAAAGACACTTCCTGCTGTTGACGGTATATCAGTATTTTATGCACACAGTCGCCACAAGGGGATTGCACTGTACTGATCCTGCGTCTAATGGGACCTGCTTTGACAGATGCAGGCTGCCTCTCGCACATGGACTATTATACACAAATAACAGCATCACAATTGACTTTCAAATTACCTCTACAATCGTTTCCCAACACAAATACACCCACAATTCAAAACTCATCACAGATTGCCAGATTTGATGAACTTGAAGAGGCCAGTTATAATGAGTCCATTGCAATAAACACAATTGAGGTGATGACAGTTACCACAATAGGAAATGGATTCATGGGTTTGGGTAGGGCTTGAGCTACAAATAACATGGACTGGAGGGTGCGCAGTGCTAGAAGATCCTGTATTGCAAAAAAAAAAAAAAAAGTTGGGAGAAAACCAAACAATTTCAGTACAAATAATTTTTGTTATGGTCTAAACTACAGAGTTAGTTCATTTGAAACCACATTCTATCACATTGTGGTTAATCTCATAGCCCCTTTATGCAAATTGGTCAGCTAATACTGTAACAAGAAGGGGTGTGATGCCAAATTGAATTACTTCTTTCATTCATACATGGAGTCCTGCAGCTATCCTACAAACAACTACACAAATGTGACTCTGGTGACCAGTTTATGAAGCACACCTGTTTTTGTGTGAGTGTGTGTATTCATGCATAAGACAACCTGCATGATTATACATACAATTATAATGAAAAAGATGTGGCATGAATCAGTCTAAATATTCTTTTCAACTTTTACACCTAATGATTAAAGTTGTATTGTGTTCTTATATACAAGGTGTGCCCTGACATGACTGGTTATAAGATTGCTTGAAGCTATCCCTCCTTCTATGAATGTCTTGTCTGGTTCAAAACAAAACAAAACAAACAAACAAAAAAACAACCCAGCGAGCTATATAAGCAAAATCTCCAATAGAGGAAGATATGAAGTGCAACATTCAATACAAGCATATCTCTGTAAAGAATTTTGAAATCTAAAAAACGTAAATTGTAAGAGGTTACATAACCAGCACTATTTTGGTCACATCTGAAGGAGAAACATAAGGATTTTTAAAAACTAATTCTGCTCTTTTAGTCTTGACAAAGCAATAAAAAATAGCTACAATATAATTACAGCATATATGAGCACGCTTACATCGCAGCTAATACATTCATTGTCATGGCAATGCACGTGCACAACCAGCACTATTTTGGTCACATAAGGATTTTTGACATCATGCCTCTCCTTTACTAACAAATCAATAAAAAATGTACAATTGGGTACACTATAATTAGAGCACAGATGAGCATGCTTACATCACTGCTAATACATTAATTATAATTACAATACATGAACACATTATCAACACTAAGCAGTCTATGGTTTGAGTTAAACAGTAACACCAAGCCCCCGCATCGCCTCCTCTGCAGTGTTCTCTTTCTTTCACTCATGATCACATAATCGAGCTTAGTGACTCCCCCCATTGGTATGCCTCACGCCCACACCATAGGACAACATATGCTCAGGTGCCGCAAATCAAATTACCTCTTGGATGTTAAATCTTCCTTTGCTTCTGTCAGTCCAGCCTAGTCTTCATGATGTGTGTGTCTGCTGGCTCCAGCCCGCTCCTACCGCTCCTGTCTCTCGCTCTACCCCGTGCCTCTCTCTTCCCCTGGGATGTGTGTGTGTGAGTGCGATCGGCTGTGGCTCTGACATCACTCTAGGATTTCCTCTATTCCTCTCCCTTACTGTTGTCTTTCTCTCAATACAGATTCAAATCAAAGTCAAACTGGCCAGTGCAGTTCTTTAACCTTTGTATAAGATTACAAAAACATGTACATCCAGTGAAGCTTAAGATCTCAAAAACTATGTGCCTTCTGTATTTTGATCACCTGAATAGTGTGGAGTTGAAAATCATGTATTAAGACAGCACCACAGCCATATGCGGCCAACAGTCATTGTGCTATACCAGTCAGAATAGGTAGGTAATACAGCTTGTACTCAATTTGGTGTCATTCTTATCTACAGTATCAGATTGAAGGCTGGTAAAAAATTCAATTTCAGATAAGATCTACAGAGTGTGTCACGCACACATTAATATTAGCCTCCATCAGTGTGAAAATAGCTGGTTGCTTGATTAAAATAGAAAGAACAACAATTTGATGATTTAAGGTGGACTCTTTTGGGTGTGGACAGAGATGTGTGGGTATGGGAGGGTTAGTTAGCTAGTTGTTTTTGTTTTTAATCTGTTGTTTATTTTTGTTATACTAAATAATAATAATAATAACAATAATAATAAAAGATTTAAGGTCTACAATGTTACATTTCTTATATTTAGTCAATTGCAGAATTTTATTGCTAAAAGTATTAACAAAATATGCCTTCTAATTATTGAGAGTAGGCTCATCTCTCCACAGACCTGGCTTTCGAGAAAGCAATAACATTTCCATATATACTACTATAAGCAGCAGGTGAATAAAGTTCATCTTTAATTTTTTGTAGTATATGCTTATCATTTCATTTCTTGATGTTAAAATTATTAAAACAATTGAAATGAAGGAAATGATATCGGTGGTGCATATTCACAGCCAACATAATAATTGTCCTTAGGCATTGAATAATCTCATCTATTTTGAACACAGATTCAAAACGTTAATTAATCCATTAAATGATCTCTTTTCTTGGACTTTAATTATTGGTAAAGATGAAGGGCTGTATCTTCACCTACCACAGGCACACTGTGGAGCACGTGCTACACACATGTACTACCAGTCCGGCTCATATAATCTTATTTATGAATATGACAGTTGTAAGACATTGCAAGCAGTCCATAGAGCGTTTGGTTGTGTTGCTAAAAATAACTCAGCTCGGTTCAAGGCACTGTTCTCCTGCTTCCTCCTCCTACTCCTTTCTTAATATAGCAACAGCGCGGGAGAGCAGAAGCATTTATAGAAAGGACAAGACACTAGTAGCTCTGGTGATGTCTGCTTGGATCCTCCGAGCACATCACGCTCAATAAGCTTCACTCCCACACCTAACTGTCAGTAACACTGCTTATTACAGAATCTACAAATAGAGCTGCCACACAGATCTGAATCAAACAGAGACACGAGTGCTGCTGATAAACATAGTAATTTATAGATTTACCCATGATTCATCTGAGGTTTATAAGTTCTATTTAATAACTGTGTATGCCATTTTTGACACCATGATAAGATCGGTGTGTCATTTATTCACTCCTCGGCCACATCACCAACAGTTATACTGACACATTAAAGGTGCATGTAGTATCTTGCCAGAGAACACAAGTGTTTGATCGTAGCAAGGATTGTACAGTCAAGTGTTGGATTAAGGGGCATGGACCATCCCCATTATCATTCAAAATTTAGCAAGCAAAATATTAGCATTAAAATAAGTGAATAAAATTGACATTTCTTGGGGATACCAGTGAAATGTGAATGTATTTTGTTTGACAACAGTATATGTGTGTAATATATAAAATTTAAAAGGCACTCACTGTGAAGCTGTTGTTAACATTCTTAGTGCTGGATTCAGCAACACTGGCGTCTGACAGGTCCACTTCATCAAAGATAAGCGACTGAACAGAGGAAGGACACAAGAAGAGAAATCCAACAAAAAGAATGAGTATATAAACATATCACACATAGAATCTTATGTTAGGAATGAAGTGATTAATACATAACAACCTGATCAAATATTCCTACATCAATTAATTTGAATAGAAAAATAAATGTTATTATTGATTGGTGTACATGGCACAAAATATAAACTTTTAAAAATTTTGTTTATCTGTAACTGAAATCAATTATCACAATTTACAACTTGAAAATATTTCATTTTTTAAACTAGGTAATTTACTATGTAATGTTATAATCTACTATATACACTCAAATTTTGATGTAGGATTGCAGCATTGTAAGTAGTCTATTATATAATAGCCATTTAAATTGCAATGAGTGTGACTTCCCCAATACTTCTTGTAACTACAAAAATAGACACCAAGAGTCATTAATTTTGGGAAGCAGCTTTCGTCTGATGGGACATGCACAGAGCTCATTTGCAAACAGGAAGCTGATACGCTCTGATCTCTGTTATGTGTACGGCATTTAGGCGCTTGAGCTGCTAAAGGGCAACAGGCCAAACCCCGCTGCCGTCACTCACAGGAATACCCTTCACCCCAGAGTACGAGTGTAAGAAGTGAGCACTGCAGCTGTCAGAGGAAAGCCCAGATAATGACGCTTTCCCCGGCCACACTGAAGGGACCTCAGCCAATACTGTGTGTGCATGGTTCAGGCATGCTGCTTAGGCCAAGTGTGAATGACTACAAGTGTATGTCATGAGCAAGTTAGCAGGAGGAGCATACCAACACTGGCCAGTGACTGGTCTCTTCGCTGCTTGGCTCATGTGTGTGGAAAGTATGTTTTCACGCATGCATGAATGCCCACTTATTACAGGCTTTTGGTTTGGTCTGTAATATGACGGAAGGAAAAAGTCATCTTGACCTTTAGCTACAGATCCAGAGCTCTCAGCTTAAAAACACCATTTCAACGACAATGTGAAGGAAAAAATAATAAAAAGTTTTGCATTAATTTCAACCATTTTTGCAATTTGTAATAGAAAAGAAATTCAAATGTTTGAATAGAAATAAGCACATTAATCAGATTTGTATTTGTTGTTGAAATGTGTAGTTGGATCATTGAGGAGCTTCTTAAGAATAGGGCAGCACAGCTCTTAAATAGGTGATCTGAATGGTTAGCATTATATAAGCACAAGCAAAACACAATGTATTGTTTTTATTACCGGTATATACATAATGTGATTTGCTGTCCAACCTTAACAAATGCACTATGCTTCCTTATATTTTACATTCTTGCCACATGAAAATATTCTGTTTATAATTTGACTTTGCAGTCAGATATGATTATGTTAAAATACAAATTGAATAAATGATTGTAGAAATGTAATCCAACTAGGGGTAGATTAAGAAGTATTGATATATGAAGATGATGGTGTTACTCTTGCCAAATGAATAGTGAAACTAGGAAGTGAATGATTTATGGGAAAAGCCGTTAGCGAAATAAAGCATACAGTGCCTGTATCTTCGTATGGCATGAATGCAGCGCTTATGCGTTTATAAAGAGACTATGGTTGGTCTACTGGGGTCTCGCCCCTGACCCTTGACTCTGACTGAGCTGTGCTGACCCGAACTCCCACAAGGCCTTCCTCAGATCCGCTGGCACCCATGGATGTGGGGGAGTGGCGCGCCCCTGTCCAGCACACTGACAGCACCCGCCAGCACACACGGCTTCGGGACACTCTACGCAGCGCCCGCTCCTGCCAGTGTGCCACAGCACTGCCCGACTGGTGCACGTGCACAAACACATGCATAGAGCAAAATCAAAGATTAGGTTAAGGGACTCAACCTAAATTCTCAGAATCAAAGTGGATGTATTTTTAGTTTAATATTTTTAGTCCCAAAGATGGCAGCTTGAATGTTTATTTCTTAAATAAATACAGTTTCAAGATAAGGGAAGTCTACCTTGGCGTCTTTGGCGTAGTAAAGAGTTCGTCCTCTCAATTTGAAGTAACGCTTTTTCCACCTCTGGAAGGAGCTGGTCTGTTTGAGCAACAATCCCTCTTTTATACTTGTCTGGTAAAAAAAAAAAAAAAAGAGATTGATCATAATCAGCTTTAACATTCATTTAACATACATAAATAATGAAAAAAAAAAGATATTTTTGGTGACATACATGTCAAGACAATCATTATTACTCACATTTTTCATGTAAGTATGGTTTATTAGTCTTATTTTCTTCCAGTAATATACTTTAATCAGACCTTTTTCTGACCATAAAATATTACATTTTACCCTATAAAATACAATAACAAAATATGTTGTTTTATAGAAAAGAGAGAGTGTACGCAACATTGTTGAAAGATGAAACAACTAATTACACAAATCCTCAACAAAGTTACCTACATATAGACACAGTGTTTTTATATATAGCTGTGGAAGGCTTGTTTCTAAGGGGAGAACTGCACAGGGTGACACAGGCTGAAGCTGACATCCTGCCCACCAGCTGTGTCAACTTAAACAGCAAAATACACCACCACAGGACAAAGCACGCCATGGACGCACACCACTGTGGGTAGCATCTAGGGACATACAGCTAATGAAATATTGAAAATGGTCGTTTAAGAACATCACAGTTCCATTTCTACAAAGTAACCACTAAAGACAAAACATCTCTTTTATGTATTCCAATTACTTTCTTATATATCTCTTATACGTGTGCTTCTTTAGTAGAGAGATAAACAAAACTCAGCCGTCCACTATACATTTTATCATCCCTTGTTGAAGGTAGCGCTTAAAGACTGAATTCCTGCGGTGGATTAAGGTGAAATACCTCAACGCTCACTTCCCTATAAGGACTTTGCTGCTTGCCGCCAAGCACAATCAAACTAAGTCTGAAAAACAGACATGGCAGATGAAGTCATGTCCTCATTTAAAGTCAGGACACTACTAAGAGTATAATCCATATGTGTTTTTTTCAGGTAAATATTCGTATCCTTTTGTGTTCTTAGGAGCAGAATTACATTACCGTACAGTTTGACTGCTATAACTCCTATTATCCCTAATGCTACTCTCATTAAGAATAACAAGAGTTCAATATTACAATTCTTTATTTTTTCCATTAATCATAACACTGAATAACTGTAATAAGTATAAATAATGGAATGAATGAATTAGTATGGGAAAGTCATGGACTTTACCTTGTCAAACTGTATAGCTGATACAGCATGCCTGGCACTTGCATCTCTGAGCTTTTCTCTCAATACCAAATTGCACATTTGTCCAAAAGTAAAAAATAAAGTTTACCTTCAATTTGATATTTTTTCAGCATGGGCACAACCAGAACAGACTTTGCTCTAGTTGGATGTTCCACTTTCTATATTTTGTCCCTCCATGGCCTCCATAGTTCCTTTCCTTGTCTTCATCTCCTTCCTGTTGCCAAGTAGGCCAGAAGTGATCTATAAATAGTTCGCCTCTGCTGCTAAATAGTGAGACAGAAAGCTAGTCCTGTGCCATGGAGAAATGAGTAACCTGAGCTCCACGCACCTCTCCCGACAGTCTGCACGGACAGGGAAATGCAAACTCTCCTTCTACAATGGACAATAGTCACAGCAGCAGCAGCCTCTTGTCTTGGTTCTGGCTGATATTAAGCAGACAGTGGCCACAGAACCTGCCCATGTATGAACTTAGAGAGCTTCCCATTTATTCCTATGGTCTGGTCTCTTTACAAGCATACTTGAGCATTTTAAACATTCTCAGTGAAGTTAGTACCTACAGCTGTCAAGCATAGGCCAATAAGGAAGAGTAAATACATGTCAAAAATTTTATTGTAAAAATAATGATTCTATTGTGAAAAACAGACATGGTAATGATAAAAACCAAACCATGATCTCATCCATGTGACATTATCTTTTGTTGATGTTGTGAGATATTGACTCTGTGGTTCTCTGTTTAATCCCGCACTATGATCAAACACTGGGACAAACAGAATGACTACTCATAGTGAAATTGTGGCATACATTTTTGGGCATATCTTCATCATGTGCATTAATACTGAATCAACTAGGGCTGCGCAATTAATCAAATGAATTTGATTAATGAAATTTATGAATTTAATTAATCGAATTAATTCATTTGAAAATTTTAATCAAAGATTATTATGAAACAGGTTTACTCCTGACTTTCTTACTTGCAAAGCAGGGTTATTGTGCAAATAAAAAATTGGCATGGTAAAAACTCTTCTAAATTCTAATATAAACTATTAAAATTGGTTACATATCTATACATACATAATGTAATAAAAGGCAGTTAGAATATGGAATTTCACTTGAAAGACAAGCAGTTCCTATGATTTCAATTAAAATAAATTAAAATCATAATTGTCCAGTGTATGCAAAAAAATAAAAAATAAAAATAAATAAATAAATAAAATCTTTTGCCTTATTGCTCGGCTCTGTACCCAAATATAGAATAGGGCTGAACAATTAATTGAATGGACACAATTGGCAAAACTCAATCTTTGAAGTACCAGTTTCTCCACAAACAATCAAATATCCTGTCTTAATCTGCAAAAAACTGCTAACCCCTGTAGTTAAGATCTGTTCAGTCATGTTCTGTAATGTGATTCTTGTAGGGTTTGTCAATTCTTGTGGCACGCTTAAATTGTGAACTTAGAACAGAATCCTATTATTAAAACATAAATCACAAATCAAATTGCAATCACAAGACTTGACAGAAAAATCACAATGAGATATTTTTCATAAATAGTTCAGTCCTACTATAGGACATAGGCATGCTTTACATACAAATATTAATTTAGACATTTCTCACTTATTTGTCATTTGCTCGAGTCAGGAATACAAATACAATCAATTCTTTGACAGACAGGTGCTGAATCACAGTGAATCTCACTCCACCCCCTCCTCTCTACCTCTCTGTGCATTCTTCATTTTCTCAGTTGGATTTAATTATGATTTGCTACATTTCTACTTCGACCTCCCACCACATGCTAAATCTCACCACAGTGATGAGAAAATTACAAAGCAGGAGATGGGAAGGGGCGATTCCCATGTCTTGGGTCTGTCTCCGGTTCGGGTACAGCACAGAGCAACAGTGTTATTAATATGTATGTCTCTGAGGTGGTACAGGGGATATTTAGAGAGCTTTAAGTGGGAGTGGGAGACATACAGATGAATTCAGTGAACAAGAGAAGAATGCGGAACTTTTTATCTGTTAAAGCAATTTGTACAGCATTATCTGTCTCTATCTATCCTCTATCCTTTTCTGATTGGTCTTCATTTAGGTCTCCCTGCTTAATTATATGTTCCCTTTCTTTCATTTATTTACTGTATGCAGTCCATTTCCTCTATGTCTCAACTCTGTTACCTCCAATTCTGTCAGTTTAAACAAAAATTCATGTTTGCACTGATATTTTTGCACTATTGTTCTGCCCATATGGCATATTACAGTATATTACACGCTGAAATTTTGCATTTGTATATCAAAATCTATTTTTAATTTACATTGTTTTAATGTATGCCCTTATTTTATTTCATAGTTTATATATTCTATACAATATATACTGTACCTCCGAAGCAAATTCCTAGTTTGTAAATTTTGTTCACAAATTAACTTTTGTTTTTTCCAGCAAAGTCACAACCACTACTGCTGACAAACACCTTTGCATACTGAATGCATTATTTCATTTCAAATCAGTAAGATTATTTAAGTTAATACAATAGTTTGCCTTTTACATAGTGCATATACCAAGATGATATCAGTAACAACTACAAGCCTATTCCCATATTGTCTTGTGTGCATCATCAGCAGAGCCCTAGAGACCAATTCAAACTCCCAAAACAGCAGTAGCAAGCTCCTGTGCACTCTTAGCTCTGCTTTCAATCACCCTGATACAGAATTAGCAACAAGTTTACAGGCTATGTCCCCATACAACCAACCAAAAAACAGAAAGACAAAGTGCTGCTAATGTGCAGTCTATGGCTACAGTCGACTAAAGATATTCTTGGTCAAAACATGTTAGATAAATCGACTAAACGGGGGTGTGGCAAAAGCTCTCAAAACAATTGCATATCTCTATGCACTCACAACTGCATGGGAGTTCATGGAAAGACAGCCATTTATACAGAAAGAAGTACTAGGAAACAATGTATTTATATAAAGACAGATTAATAAAAATACACATTTTGGTCGACTAAGACACCATCTACCATTTAACTGACATGAACACTTCAATTCAAGGCTTCAACAGCATCTGTAATGTCTGCTTACCTTAATAACTTCTGCTTATATAAACTGAACTACATTCCTACAACACTCAATGATGGATAACTGACAGTCTTTAATGGCTATGTGAAGGGGTATTAAGTTCCATTAATGTTTTGTCAAATTCTATTAAGGCCTGGCCCGCTGAGTGAAATCCTGGAACAATGTCTGCATGGTGGAAAAATGATACCAGATAACGCATGACTGTAGTAGTAGACCATTTAAAAAGCATTCAAAGTTGTCGATATATTGATTTTACTTGAGGGGTTTAAAAGTGGCTACTCAGCCATGGTGCACATCAGCAGATATACACACCCAATGAAATACAAGCAATAATAGCAGATTGAATGAATAAAGTTATAATATTTTGATAGCACGGTATGAAGAATATTGCATACAATAGTAATGTTTAGATTTTTGGTTGTTTAAAATGTGTCAAACACAACAATCAGCAAGCAAAATATAGTTCAAATGTTATTTGTTATTATATATTTTTGTTATAAAGATTTAGTAGGATAAAGTAAAAAAAAATAATAATAATAATATGTTACAAGAAAATGCAATTACAAGCTTAAAGAAATGGGGTGTATCAGCAAAAGGTAAAAAAGCCACATAAAAACTATTTTACATAATTAACTATAACTGCATCTTAAACGACAATTCAAAATAAAGTGATTTCTTACAATTAAAAAATATAAGAAACTACTACCTTAGCTTTTCCCATTCAATAAACTGCTGTCAATTGTTTACAACGTTATATCTCTGAAGACGCCAAGCCAACAATAAAATAATGAAATCTTAGGAAACTCAAGCGGGACTGCAGAGGTATAGAGAAGTGTGGACAGAGACAGTGATGAGTAACATGCATGTACACACACACAGAGCTGCGCAAACAAGCCAATGGAACAACACTCTGGGTCCAACCTGCATGATCCATTAGTAACATCATCACAAGGTAAAATGACTCGCTGACCCACACCACTGCATCCCTCACACCGGGGCCAGAGTAAACATGTGACGATCACTTTATGTTGCCTATTCTCTATACCATGGCCAGTTTTAGAAATCGTTGCAAACTTAAGATACAAAATTTTTTGCCTTTGCCTGAAAATTTGCCTTTATTACCCTTTGCAGGTTTTAAGAATAATGCCTTTAGCAAATTAAAATTAAATTAAAAATAAATTATTGTTGCTTTATAACAGATGTGTCCTGTGCACATATAAAGCTGAAATATTACTGATTTACTAAACTTTTCTTATAGGTGTAATTTATTTATAGAAGATAAGTCAAAGCTTGTCCTGTCATCTATACTGACAGGTGAGTAGGTGTAGGATTAGCATAACGAGGGTATCACCTGATTCGGAGTCCCTAAATATATCCCATTGTGAATAATGTAGGTAAGGGTGGAGTGGAGCGGTCAATAATTAAGTGGATCCATTGGTGTGAGAGGACAGCACTCATTTACAGTGCAAAAGATAAGTGGGCCAAGAAAGCTTAGATGTCACAGTTAGAAATAGTGTGTACTTAGGTATGCACAGGGACAACACAAAAGCTTGAACTGAATGATAAAACTGTTGAATTATAAAGGCAATTTAGGAATGGTTAAAGTTAAAAGTGTTTTTCAATGTTATGTCTAAAAATAACATTGTAACTTTCTATAACACTTTAATAAAACATGATGTAAAAAGTTTCTCTTTGCTCATACCAAATTATAATTACAAATAGACTATGTATCAATATAACAGAATGCAAACATGGACACCAAGATCGCTATTATAGTTGCACGTTGAAAACCCTGACACTGAACATTCAACAGTTGCCATAACAACAAGTCTCAAAAGTCTTGTCTTGGCTATTTTCTATAGTCGGTTTGAGCTGGGACTTTCATTTAAAAATCATATTAGTAATATCAGGGTAATCAACAACTTAGTAGCTTTCAATAACAAGACTTCACACAAATTAATAGACTGCATTAAATCTTGCATACAGTATACATATGTTATATACATCAAGAGAGACAGCACTAACCTTGCTTCTGATTTGTCCTGATGTGGACACTTTCCGGATGAGTTTCTGGGGGCCTTCCTGCTCCGCGTCGCTGTCTGACGACTCGTCTGCGGCTCCAGAGCCGCCGGTGGTGCCCACCACATGGGCATGGATGCCCACGGCGGACGCAGCTCCTTTCTCGGGCTCCTGTCGGGGGATGGAACATAAACATTCGGGATTAGTCCTGTCTCGATCCACTCCCTTTCGAGAGCTACAAAGCGGCTGCGAGGCGTCTCTCCTCGCTGTCATCTCTCACTGGCTCCACGATAAAGACGCCCGGGTTTTCTGGAGTGTGTGTGGGCTGCATAGGGGATGGAGCATGTCGCTGCTCGACACTGCCAGTGTAGGGCTGGACTCAGAGTATGGTTTAAAAGAACCAACAGGATCTCTTTTGTCCGGTGGAGATATGGCTCCAGTCATGAACAGCAGCCCACTGAGACCGCCTCACACACTCTGCGCTCCGTGGACATGTCCGTAGCATGGCAGACCCTAGTGGCTGCTTTACGCACACAACATGCTCTGGGGAGGTACAAAACAAAAAGACATTGACAACACTTGCAAAGTGCTGTAATGAGCGCATAAAAACTCGTGCATAGGCTTGTATTGACTGCCTGCATTTGGACGTCAGTTTTATACAAATATATAAAAAAACAAACACTTTATTCTAATAACGTATATGGACATGTGTAAGACTGGCAATCTGGCATAGGCATACAGATATTAGACCTCGAAGAGACCTAACAATACTCGAGGGGCAGAAATGACCACAAGCCTGGGTGGCAGAGCCAATAAAAGGTCTGCGTAAGGGTATGCTACTTCAGCAGAGTCCTAGAAGGAAAAAGCACAAAAAGCGGGTAGATGAAAGGATAACGCGTGAGGACTGCCAAATCTGACAATAACTGAAACTGAGAAAAATAGAGACACACTGATTGGGTGCGGGTGACCTGTCTATTATATGCAATGGCTTTAGTTAGCAACTGAGACAGCGTATGAGATTGAAGGCTCCATGTCCGTCGAAGGATGCAGTTATCTCCAGACCAATAATAACCAAACACAAGTTAAAAGTGATGCTTTGCTGTTCTTCAATGTTTCTTCAATAAATGCTTCAAAACTAAGAAATCTAGTTGAACATACACACCGATTTGGATTGATGGGACAGTAGACTCCTCCACAAATCTCACCAGACATGGACAAGAAAAAGGCACGACAAAAGGGACAGTAAATTATACAACTTTTCAAACATTTACTTTTAGTGGACAGACATATTTGAGGTATCAAAAACATGGGAAATAAAGGAGAATCCAGTGCTGAATGGTACTAACCAGTTCCTCCCAGGCAGGACTGCGGGTGTAGTGGTAGACATCCTCCATAGTCCCAGACCTCAGCGTCCGCTCCGGAGAGGAAACAAAAGAATCGGGAGAGTTTTGGAGCTGGTGGAGGAATTCACGAGCTGCTTCAGCGCCCTGGTTCCACCAGTCATATGCGTACTTGGTACATACTCCTTGCGCTGTCCTCTCTACTACTACTACACCGCGCGCTCCTTTTCGCGCCCCCACCCCTCTGTGCCCGTGTCTATCAAGGCTTTACTCCACGTGATAGACGTCAAATTCGTTTAGGGTAAATGGGCTTTAGGCTTTTACGCAGCAAGACTCAAATGTTTCCCCAGACTAGACACGGATGTTTACCCAGCTGTTTGTAGAATATTCACATCCAGACATTGTAGAACAGTGACTTATAAACACAGACTATATGATGATATGATAAATATAATATAGGCAGGCCTATAATTTACCAGAGATTAAAAAATTTAAATGATTTTTTATTATAATTTACAAAATGCAAAGGCATTTATGTGTCCATGATTTTTGTGGCTCCTTTTTACATTAACTTTGTATCCGGAACCTTTGCAAGAAACGACTAATTTTACAGGGAAGAATTATTTAACGCACCAAGTTGTCCCTCCACTGTTATTTTCCGACTATCCAACATGAGCTGACCATGGAGCTGATGACATAAGGCTGACCAAGCGTCAGCTACAATATTTATTTATCATTCTTGATGTATGCCCTTGGATTAACTAAAGCATGCAACCTTACCTTTTATCTCGCGGAACAGCTGCGGCTGTTGCTGCAAGGAGAATGCGGAATATTTTGGGATCTGTCGCGGGCAGCTGGATGTGGAGAACCCGAGAGGTCAAACTTATAAACACATCCTCAGGTATTAGCCACATTTTATGTTCACGTAGTACCACTGGCTTGTATTGAAGGAAGCCAGTTGTTGTTCGTAACAAATGACACGTGGAAACATACACCTAACTAATGCGTTTTAATAAAGTATGCTGCACTACTATAGCTAACCAACAGTGGAGTGAATTGGAGCCTAAAGGCAGGCATAGAGTTGATCAGCCTATTGGGATGATATGGTATAGTTTTAAACATTAGTAAAATAGAGACATAAATTAGTATTATACACTAAATGTAATGTTGATTTTTTTTATATATAATAATAATTCTTAATGCCCTTTAAGCATTAACTTTTGTCAAATATAATTAAATTACACTTGAAAAAAGCTGCTAACTTAAACTATTTGGAATAAAAATTTGTGTTTTTTTTTTTTTTTTTCAGGTGACACTGTGACAATAGGTGACATCTCTTACAAACTGAAAACACCAGAAAACCCAGAGCTTGTCCCTGTCAAACACAGTATGTGATTTAAGTTTACTTTTATTTTGTTTTGTGTATTAAGTAAAATATAGACTACAGCCTCATGTCATGGGTGGATGTATGCTAGTTTCAGAATCGCCTTCACAGACAGTGGCTCAGCATTTACGATGGATTATGCAGAAAGATCTATTAGGACAAGATATGTTTCTGATTGGACCCCCAGGGCCCTTAAGACGTTCTATAGCCATGCAGTACTTGGTGAGTAGTGCTTTATGTTTAGCAATTCTTCTTTTTAACATGTCAGTTAGAAAAATAGCAACAAAAGTTATCGTTCAGACTAATAGTTATTATCATTCTTTCCAGGAGCTGACAAAGCGTGAAGTAGAATATGTGGCCCTGTCCAGAGACACAACAGAGACTGACCTTAAACAAAGAAGAGAGATTCGCTCAGGGACAGCCTTCTACATTGACCAGGTAAATGGCGTCACATAAAACATACATGACATAAGGATGGCCTGAATTGCAGCCATTCTAAGGGGGAGAGTGTCTCTGTATAAGCATTTGTTCAGTTCAATTCAATTCAGTCACTTTATTTATCCCAGAGGGGCAATTAAAAGGCACGTAGAGTTGCAGAGATACATAACAAAATATAATATTTAACTTTTTTGTTTGTTTTTTTCATGACTGTGTACCATATGATTCCCTTATGATTCCCTTGATTTTAAGTGAAAAAGCCAAGCCTGAACATCAGAGTACTTTCAATGTTTTCATTCTGCTCTATACTATGCTGCCATCTGATCAATCAAGCCTTATTACACCCCCACAGTCCGCTGACTCCTTAAATAAAGTAACCATGGAAAACAGTTCTTCATTATCTGGTGTGGACTCGCTGAGGAGAACTTTCTGTCGTCTGTTTTTTTCTTCAAACGAATTTTTGAATAAAACTTATCATTAAACTCTGTCAGAGTTTTATTGGCACTAAAAGACACTCGGATAAGAAAATGTTTTTATTTGGTTATATTTATTATATTGTTATTGTTTTGTAACTATCCCTAAATAATATTTTCTTCATACAATATATATGCTGTTATATCTAATGATATGTGCTTTTACTCAAAACCTGTGCACTGAAATAATTCAAGATGTTATACTTGCTTTAATTCTTCTTTATCTATATGTCAGTGCAATGAAAAGGCTCAAACAAGTTGCATTCAAAGCCCCATTCAGCAGTACAAAAGATGATAATTCTGGTCAGTTGTCACACAGTAACCATTAAACAATCAATAAGAGGACATTTGATTTTGATTACCACTAAGCTGCTGTTGAGTATTAGAGCTCCAACACAAGAGGAAATGATAATCACAGGGTACATATATATATATATATTTGTAGATAGTAACACATAGGAATATTACCTATGTAATTAAAGGAAAAAGGGTGCAGTCCTAGTCGGCCAGACAAGTTGGCATTATTTTGCATTACCACGTTAACATGCTTTTCGAAAATAAATACACATGGATTGTTTTGTCTTCAACATGGGCAGCTAAGAAAAAGCCTGAGGTGCTTCTTCCTCCTACCTTCAACAGGAAGAAGTTAATTCAATGTAACGGTTCATACATTTACTGAAAAGTATACATAATATAAACTATTTATTCCTCATATTCTTTTATATATTATAACACTTATTAGTAGGACTGTGTCAATCAAATAGTGCTGTTTTTAACTTTACAGTACATGTGCATTGTTTGGGTTTTTGTTTTGAAAAGTCTTCATAAGAAGAAAGAAAGAGAGGTACCATATGTGATATGCATTTGAGCCAGAACATTGAAATCCTTAGGGCTCTGTGCTGATTTGCAGTCCTATATTCAGATAATGGTCCCAGTCCTATCTTCTTATCCCATTGCAGTACTTATAATAGCATTCTATTTGTGCTCATTTGGCTTTTTGTTCTTGGCCTTTTTCATTGAGAGTTTAAATGGCTTGAAACCCTGCCCCCTAACATAGATACAATCACTGTTATCTTTCTGACATCGGCAATTACCTCTCTCCCACTTAGCTGTTATGTAAGCAGCCTACCTGGAAAGTTCACAACATAAGGAGGACTAAAAGAGCTTCCAACCTCTGCCAAAGCTGAACGTACACAAAATATAGTTGTCTTTAGTGTCTTTTTTTTTTTTAAAATATATATATATTTAGACTGTATTTAGAGGTAATAATTCATAATAAAGTAAAAGTAAATGGAGTCATAGGAAATTTTCTAATCAGGGACTTTTGTGCATTAGTGTTTTTGGGTATATTTATAAATAGGCAGACGTATCTCTGGCTCATGTCAAATAAAACATTTAAATAAATAACAAGAGATCCATGTACTATTACGGGATACTTGTCATTAGTGAAAAACATTACAAACAGGATGCCAGAGTTACTTTTTATATGTTTTAATAAACAGTAGATTTTTGTGAATTTAACATTAAAATATATTTACATGAAAATACTGTAATACATCCATCAGGCTTGACATTTATCACTGTGCATTTTGACAAATTTTTATGTCGGATGCCCTTTTGGTTGTAATTAGCCACATCACTGTGACTGCAGACAACAATAAGAGTCAACCCAGATGTGCTTAGGCTTGGCTTGAATCAAGGATCTTCAGATTCACATAATTTTATATTGCAGTAAATCATTTGACCCAAAACAAAATACAGCTAAATGTGTAAAATGTATAACGCCATATAAGACCATGTAAACACAACATAGATTAAGTGTCATTTGGGACAGTCAGAACACATGGCCTCCGTGTGGTTCCCCATTCACTCTGAATCCTGCGTCACCAGATTCTTTGAACAATTATCTGATTATAGCGTTGGTGCTGAAAAGGGATCTGGGGTTAAAAATAGAACATCTGTTTCTCACTATAGTTTTATGGCTGTGCTTCCCACACAAGCTGGCACATATTTACATGTTAACCTAATTACATGGTCACTCACTTTGTGGTCCACACAGACAGCTAAAATTTCCTGCCTCTTGACGTCACATGTTCCTTTTCTGCAGAAGACTGTGTCAAAAACAAGAACGGACAAAATGTTTCTATTTAATTTTGGGTAAAAATAAAGGCTTAGCTAAAGGAGTTAAATGGAATTGAAGAGGAAGTTGTAACACAATATACTAAGGACATCCTCAGGAAAAGAGTCTCACAAGCTGCCACTAAGTACTGGCACTTAGTAATGGCAACAATGTGGTGAGAGAAATTTATGGTTTTAATACTGGGAGTATTAAGAGAATCAGTATGGTTTCATATTTGGCGACTAGCACAATGTAAATAATGGGATAATTATATATTACTACTATATTACTTATGCAAATAAATGCCAGACTTGTTCTTTTATATGTACCACTTAGTATTAGATGTAGATGGGTAATTAATCAATCAATTACGCTTTACAGTTGCCAAAACAAAATCCAGACCAAGCCCCTTGTGTTTATAGTGTGCAGTTCGGGCAGCGACCCAGGGCCGTGTGCTGGTGTTGGAGGGGCTGGAGAAGGCTGAGAGGAACGTGCTGCCGGTGCTCAACAACCTATTGGAGAACAGAGAGATGCAACTGGAGGACGGACGATTCCTCATGGCGGCCGAGCGCTACGACAAACTGCTGCAGGTCCATACAGTGACGTGCACACAATTTAGATAGATGAGAAAATGCTTTAGTTTAGAATTTGTTACTTTTGTCATCAGTGGGTCAAGAGCATAATAATTTAGTTAAAGGAGCACAATGTAACTTTTCTGGATGTTCGCATCACTGCTCATCTCCATGGAGGTGTGAAGGTTTAGCCAGGAATGTTCCACAGTATTCCTTTAAAAATATGCATTCCTCCGCACCTTTCCACATATTCACCTGCTAATCTCCATAGAGCCAGATGAGTATAATGCCATCCTGTGGAACATTCCAGGCAAAGAAATCACATCACCTTGGACACACGCAGGTGGTGGACCCTCCACCATAAAGGTTACATAGTGCCCTTAAAGATTCAGTCAGATTCATAGTGCAAAGTGAACAATAACATTCATGTCAGTTTTTAAAACATGATTCTGATTTCTGTTCAGAACTGCACAACTCTGTGAAAGAAACTGTGACTTAAAATATTTTAACAAAATGTGAATGGTTCTGTGCCATCTAGGAGCACACTAAAGAGGAGTTGGACAGCTGGAAGATTGTCCGTGTGAGCGAGGACTTCCGGGTCATTGCTCTTGGTATTCCTGTTCCCAAGTACAAGGGCAATCCTCTGGACCCGCCCCTCCGCTCGCGTTTTCAAGCCCGAGACATTTATTACCTACCTTTTAAGGTCAGCACACAGAATAACTGTAAAACTGATTTACAGTAGTTTTAGCCTTTGACTAAAACAACTAAAATAATTGGTTTTCCACAATGAATGCATTTATTTTTATTTGAACTTTATAATAGACAATAGAAACACAAGAAAATATGATATTTCTTTCTTAAATATTTTAGGACCAGTTGGAGGTGTTGTACACAGCTGGGCCAAACATTGGTGCAGAAAGGTAATTTCAAATGGCTTGGTAATATTTGTAAAATGCTGTTTTAACTTTCCTGATGTTATTTCAGGGTATCCCAGTTGTTGTCATTGGCCACTACTCTGTGCTCCCAGGAGTCATCCAGCCTGGGCCTTCCTGACTTTCCAGTGGACAACCTGCCTTCAGCTCTGGAAGTGCTGGTATGAAGAGAAATGCTAAAATAATTGCTTCCATCAGATTGTTTAAATCATTACACTGACCTTTTTTTTTTCTTGACTGATGTCTTCTGTTACAGAACATGTTTCCCATGTTGTCATCACAACAGCTTGTTCAGAGACTTTATCCTTATAAAAGCATTTTGGGCAAGGAGGGGTGTACTGCAGTGGAGAATGTCCTTAGTGTAAGAAAAAGAATACAAACGAATACCATAGTTTCAAAGCTTATCTTTTTGTAAATACTAAACTATGTGTATTTGTAGAGATTTGAACTCCTGGATAGTCGCCGGCAACAAGCACCTACTATGATTCTGAATGTGTCAGCTGTCAAAGATACGAAGAACCACGCAAATGTGACTTTAGATGCTGCTGGAAAAGAAGTTACATTTGAGGTACAGAAGTGCTCTAATGAAATGTCAAAATGCATTGTTGAACTGGGTCTGAGTAATATGTTTGAGTGGTTCCCTTCGCTTTCAGGGTAGGCCATACACCAACAAATGGAACATTATATTATTAGTCTTATCACTGTGGGACGCTTGTGGATGCCTTTCACATCTTACACTTGGTTTCTTTGTGTGAATGAGTCACTGTGTGGGTTTGAAAGATAAGCCATTGTTCCAATAATAGAGAACTACATTTTCTAGCCAAACAAATGAAACAACTCTCTCAGTGATATAATACCTCTCCTCTAAATGAGCAAAATGTGCTGTTTATTTTTATTTTGGTGTATTGATGTACAAAATATAAATTAGAGAGAGCCATGATATATATGTGTGTGTGTGTGTGTATGTGTATATATATATATATATATACACACACACACACACACATATATATATATATACACACACACACACACACACACACACACACACACACATATATATATATATATATATATATATATATATAAAAATGTGTTTTTCTCACCTTCCACGGTGGTAGGTCTCTCTCACCCTCATTGAGCTCGGGTCCTCTACCAGAGGCCTGGGAGCTTGAGAGTTCTGCGCAGTATCTTTGCTGTTCCCAGTACTGCACTTTTCTGGACTGAGATGTCCGTTGTTTTTCCCGGTATCTGTTGTAGCCACTCTTCCAGTTTGGGGGTTACAGCCCCGAGTGCTCCGACTATATATATATATATATATATATATATATATATATATATATATATACATACATATATATATACATACATTCATACATACATACATATATACATATATTTTAAAAAAAATAAATAAATAAATGTTTTTCTCACCTTCCACGGTGGTAGGTCTCTCTCACCCTCATTGAGCTCGGGTCCTCTACCAGAGGCCTGGGAGCTTGAGAGTTCTGCGCAGTATCTTTGCTGTTCCCAGTACTGCACTTTTCTGGACTGAGATGTCCGTTGTTTTTCCCGGTATCTGTTGTAGCCACTCTTCCAGTTTGGGGGTTACAGCCCCGAGTGTCCGATCACCACAGGCACCACTGATGCCTTTACTTTTCAGGCTCTCTCCAGCTCTTCCTTGAGCCCCTGGTATTTCTCTAGCTTCTCGTGTTCCTTTTTCCTGATATTACCATCGCTTGGTATTGCGATGTCCACCACCACGGCTCTGCTCTGTTTCTTATCCACCACCACTATGTCTGGTTGGTTCGCCATCACCATTCTGTCAGTCTGTATCTGGAAGTCCCACAGGATCTTGGCTCGGTCATTCTCCACAACCTTTGGAGGTGTTTCCCACCTTGATCCTGGGGTCTCCAGCCCATACTCTGCACAGATGTTTCTGTACACTATGCCCGCCACTTGGTTATGTCGCTCCATGTATGCTTTCCCTGCCAGCATCTTACACCCCGCAGTTATGTGCTGGACTGTCTCAGGAGCCTCTTTGCACAGTCTACACCGTGGGTCTTGTCTGGTGTGGTAGATCTGGGCCTCTATTGCTCGAGTGCCCAGGGCCTGCTCCTGAGCAGCCAGGATCAGTGCCTCTGTGCTGTCCTTCAGACCAGCCCTCTCAAGCCATTGGTAGGATTTCTTGATATCAGCCACTTCAGTTATGTTCCGGTGGTACGCCCCATGTAGGGGTTTGTCCTGCCATGATGGTCCCTCCAGCACCTCTTCCTCTGGACCCCACTGTCTGAGACATTCTCTGAGCACCTCATCTGCCGGGGCCTTGTCCTTGATGTACTCAAGGAGCTTGGATGTTTCATCCTGGACAGTGGTTCCCACACTCACTAGTCCTCGGCCCCCTTCCTTCCGGCCTGCGTACAGTCTCAGGGTGCTGGATTTGGGATGGAACCCAATATATATATATATATATATACATATATATATATATATATATATATATATATATATATATATATATATATATATATATATATATACACACACACACATATTTCAAAGCTTTGTTGATAAATTCTTAAGGTTTTCTCTTTGCAGGTACAGTCTGGCATCAGTGAAGTGCGTCAACCCAACCACAGTCCATTCTTCATCAGCACACGCAGCCAATCCCAGCTGATCGCAGAGATGATGCAGTCACACATGGTCAAGGACATATGTCTTATTGGAGCTAAGGTTTTTACTCAGTCCTTTCCAGATTATCCATATGTTGTTTTTTACACACAAATCAACACTGCTGTTTCTCTCAGGGTTGTGGCAAGTCAGCGATCGCTAGAGAGTTTGCTGAAATCTTGGGATACAGTATTGAACCAGTGATGTTATACCAGGTAAATTCTTTTAAAGTTTTGAGAAATTGAGAAATAGCTAAAATCAACACTGATAGAGGTTATACGGACTTGCAATAAAAGTAGAAACTGGAGCTACCAGAAAAAGCCTTTTTTACTGTAGGTCACACCTCATGCAATATTCATGATGTGATGCCTCTGACCATCTGTTCATCTCTGGACCAATATTGTGAAAAAGCAAGTGCCAGCTTTTATTTATGCCTCAGGCTCTTCTCATTTTATATGTTTTGACATATTAGTGCAATAGTATTATATGTAAAATTACTTTCTTTACCATCCACAATGCAGTGCAGGAATTTAGTAAATTGGCACACACACAAACCTTTCAATTTAAAGGTGCACTGCACAACTTTTCTAGTGGATGGTCCGCTACTTACTTGTCTCTTGTCTTTGGTTTGAATGTTCCATGGTATGACATTAAATATATCCATCTAGAATTTATTCATTATGAGTGTATTTATTACTCAAAGATAATATATAATAATTCCCTCTGTGAATGGAGGCAACTCTCCACAGATCTGAATTGTAATGTAGTGTTATAACCTGCTTGTCTCCCTTGTCATAGATAGGTTTAATCTGTATTGTATTGTGGAACATTCTTGACAAAGCAATAACATTTCCATGGAGATAAGCAGGTGGTGGACCCTCTACTAGAAACTATATGCAGCACACCATTAACTTCACCTGCATTTTCAAGCACCTACATGTTTTATCACATTTTATATAATGATGCCTAAAATAATAAACAAATATTTTAAAGAAGAAGTAAAGAGGCATTTGTCAAACACAATGTTTCTAACAAAGACTCTGAAAGCATGAAATATTTGAGTTACCTAAGCCTTGTTTTCTTTACTCAGCCCTGGGCACTGCATTTAGAGGACAGCTTTCACATTATTGCAGTTTTGTGTGTGATTCTGAGGAATGCTGTCATTTGGGTCATGATAGCACAGGAAGCGGGTGTGCATAAGCCATATGTATTTATGCATCATGCTCACATTATTTTTAGCCCACTGGGGTTAGGGGGTGACTTGCTCTGCGGGAATTGCAGAATCCACAGTAGTTCATTTTGTCAACTCTCAAACCCCATTTTTGGAAAGGAGACATGGAAGACCTTTTTTTTTTTTATTATGTAAGAAATTACACTTTTTCTGGTCTTTCATTTTGCTTGCTTCAGAATATTACAACATGAGTTTATCAAGAAGCATTTAAATGAGGTACAATCATAGACTGTATAAATGAACAGAGCTAACCCGCCAGCCGACTTGTTACAAATAGGACGTGTTCATGGGCGCATTTGACTCTGTTTCCAATTGACTTTACATTTAAAATTGTCACTCCCCTCTTTGTAACTGCTGCGGTGAGCCTCATCATTTTGGTTTTAAAATGGTTGTATTAACCTGCTGTTTTTTATTCGTTAGTTTATACAGAAATAAATTCCTATTCCTAATATGGATCATGACTCCAAATTCACCCCTATAACTGCTAACCTTGTGAGTGTCCTTTGACTGGGTGACGTCAAACTCCCTTAATCCAGTTTTTTATACAGTCTATGGGTACAACATTATTTTATACGGTAGCAGACCTACACTGATTTATTTTTCTTAGGACATGACAGCCAGGGATCTACTCCAGCAAAGGTACACTCTTCCTAATGGTGACACAGCGTGGAGACCATCTCCCCTCGTCATTGCTGCCATGGAGGGCAAGCTTCTGCTGCTGGACGGCATACACAGGGTCAATTTAGGAACTCTAGCTGTATTATCGAGGTATCACACTCATCCTTATTATCTGCATTATATTACTAAATTACAGACCTAGTAGTGTTTTACTTATTACTGTTTTATATTCAAGGTTACTACATGATAGGGAGCTGGACCTATATGACGGAACCAGGCTGTTAAGATGGGATAGATACCAAACACTGAAAGAAGAACTGCAGTTTACTGACCAGCAACTGCAAGAAAGGTATATTAACAAATATACATTTACAAATGCTTTTAGTGATAAAGAGGTCTGTTGAGGCTTCAGACCTCAAGTTGTATCTGTTAAATATGTTAAATGTGATCCAACAACAGTAAGACCGTAAGGAAGAAAAATAAATGTTTTTGAAGAAGACTTGGAGTTAAAATAAAAACACCACTATGTGTAATTCACAAGATGAAAGGAATTTTTGCTAAGACCAATTGTCAAATAATTTATCTAAATGTTCTGGCCTTAAATCTATTAGTGCAGACTCTTAAAAATGCCTTGTGTATTTTTGCACCTAGATAGTGTGTACTATATATGTCTGTATGTTTACAAGCACATGTGTGTGAAAACCACCTTAGTTGGCAGGAAGGATGTTTGTGGTAGGGCGTCTGGGTTGCAATAAACCTATTTCCCCTTCCTTTAGTCTGTGGCTCAGGCAAAATGTGTGAGTCGGCCAGAATTAAGATGTACTCTTAGGCGCTTCGAAACAGATACTATTTAGTAAGTATAAATGTGCTTATATAGAGAAAACTGCATGTTGCCAGGTAACAACAAAGTGTTATGTAAGGTTCCCATGTGTTCTGGTTGGTAGAGAAGTGATTCTAATTTTACTCTTCTGTGTGTAAGAGGTGTTGTTCCTCACTATTGTATTGTTGCAGTAGGAAAGTATTTCAATGTAACTACCAATTTATGCACTTAAGTTCACCATGTAATTTTTTTGGTAGAAGTGTCCATCGCTTGAAAATGTTTCATTTTCCCTGGAATGTTCCATTATAAAGTATTAGATTTATCAATTTCCATTGAAACAAGTACATTAGATAACCCCACCAGGTCAAGTTACAAGTCCGATCTGTGGAGAGCCACGCCCACTCACTGTAGAATGCTTGTTTTTTCTGTTCAAAAACTTTTGTTTTATTTAATACTGTGGAACATTCCAGGCACACCAGACTCTTAGGAGACAAGCAGAAAAGTTACAGAGTGCAATTTTTAAAATGAGATGTTTAAATGTATATTACCATAACATTGTGATATTGTGAAATCATTGTATAGTTTCAGCATTGTGCTTGTGTGCATGGTTGTTTTTAGCTTTTTCATACTAACAAAAAACAGTTAGGTGATGTCATGTTTCTTGAGACAAACGACAAAGAGAGACGTTGTAATAATAGCTTGTGCTGCCCACATTAGAGTAAATATATCCTGGTGCATGTGGGTGTTTCTGTGGAGATTCTGCTGTCCTCTCCAATCACAAGATTAGACAGCCAGCAGTCCGAAGATCTGCTTCAGTGGCTGACATGGATCAGTTTAGACACACAAACCCAACTGACACCTGCATGTCACACTTGTTTATATGAAGGAGGCGGTCCTATGGCTGATTATTCCTCTGAGCTGATTTCTTGGATTTGTATTTACAGGTCCATCTTTCCCATACACCCAGCTTTCCGGGTACTGGCCCTAGCAGAGCCCCCGGTGGTTGGTGCCAGTGGAGGCAGCAACAAAGGTCAGCAGTGGTTAGGTCCAGAACTGCTTACAATGTTTCTCTACCACACTGTCACACCAATGAGCAAGGCAGAAGAGATGGAGCTCATAGAGGGGCTGGTAAGCACAACAACACAGAATACCCACAGGCTTAACTATGTTTCATGATTGTTTTTGCTTGATTTTATTTTCAGCCAGATAACATAACATAGGGTAACTTGTGAAAATGCTGATTAATCTCAGTAAATCAACTTTAAATAGAACCTATAGTTATATTACATTAAGTTTTTATTTGTGATGTCTACCGCTATTTTTGGAATTTATTTATTAATTTTGGTGAGGAACCAGTGGCATTGAACAATCATGGGCCCCCATAATGATTATACAGTATTCATATTTTTCACACTATAGCAGCGGTCCTCCATCGCCATAGCAATTCAAAAATACTATTTTGTTTAAATGACAAGAGGTCCTCACAAAATTGCCCAAAGCAGTAAGGAATTATTTGCCTGTAACCTATGAATATTGGGTGTACCATACCTTTATGTTGTATGTTACTACCTTTTTTGCAGCTATACTTATATACTTATCATATCATTTTCATTGATGAGCATTTCTATACAACACAAAAGCATTGTAAAACTCTTCTTGTCCGTATTTTCTTCTTCTAGGCGCCCAATGTACCAAAGGAGGCAGTAGAACAGCTCCTAAACCTCACTCACAGCCTACGCAGCACGCATGACCCTACGGTGAGCGTGAATATGTCAGCCGCACTGAGCAATTTGTTTCTGCATGTTGAGTCTATCTAATTAATTTATGCATGGTATTTGTCCACAGGCGCAGTCTCTGGCCTCTTCTCTCTCCACTCGACAGCTGCTGAGGATCTGCCGACGTCTCTCTCAGTATCCTGAGGAGAGTATTGCTCATGCAGTCAACAAGGCCTGTCTCTCCAGGTACAAAAATGGCCTTGAACTCTTCAATCACAATTGTTTGTCTGTTATGACAGCCATGGTACCAGCACTGCTCTATGCACATCTAGTGGATCTTTGCTCTTTGGTTCTAGTCTTACTTTAGGCCCACTTTAGGCCATTAGAAACTAGTATTACATTTTATGGTCATTTTTAGCAACAGTAGCTCAGTGGGTAGAGCATTTGTCCACTGACTGGCAATTAGAATCCCGCTAGACATAAAACATCATTGGTTGAGTGGTCAGATCCACTGACCCACTGGTTGGTGGTGCGATTTCATCTCCCATTCTGTCATCGTGTCCTTTGGCAAGACATTTAGCCCACCTCGCCCCTAGTGTCTGCGTACACTGGTGTATGAGTGTGTGTGTGAATGGGTCAGTGGTTTCTTGATGTAAAGCGCTTTGAGTGAAGATGGAAATGCACTATATAAAAACTTTACCATTTACCATTTTAGCACAAATTAGACCTTATTTGCCCATGGTTTTTTTTTGTATTTATGTCATTTATGTCAACCCAAACTGGGTCTAGTTTAGACACACTTACAGTAAATCCTTCTTGGATTACTTGATTTCTATTGAACAAATTGTGTATTGTTTAATATGGTTCTTCTTAAAATGCTTCGAAACTGCTGGTACTTAGGATCCTCTGCTGTTCTATTGTTATAAATAAAACCACTTTAGCCATGATTTAAACCCGTATAGGCCTGGTGTAGTTAGGCATTCTTAAGTGTTGTTTAAACCTTGTTGGTTTTGGAGCAATAACCACTAATGTAATGCATTTGTATCTGCACTCAGGTTTTTGCCCAGTCTTGCACGTGCCTCCCTGCAAAAAAGTCTTGCCAACTCCTCTATAGAGAACAGTCCAGAACCCAGTGATGATTCTCACAGTTACAGTTGTAAGTATACAACCACCCACCTGTACCTTTCATCCACATAAGAAAACACTTGTTTGTAATTGTTTGACTCTCTAGGTATGGTAAAAGACGGTGTTTTGACTATTGGGAGTGTGTCAGCTCCAGTCTACAACCCTGATATGAAGATGAAAGTCCCAGATGTGCTTTTCTATGATAATCCACAGGTATTTTTTATAATAAACTAGAATACAAATCAAACAGCAACTTATTACAAGGCTGTACTTTAGAATTTCAGTTCTGGGTCAGATCTGTTTTCAGCCTCTAGTGAAACTATGGCGTCTTTGTTAATGATGGAAATTTGACCTGGTAGAGTGCTTGTGGGAGTGTTTTTATTGCAGTTATTTATGGGTTTTCTAAGAAAGAACTCTCTGTCTTTCAAGCAAATGTCTTTCGCATTGTCTTTTATAGGCATGCTTTCATATCTCTTGGCTCTAATTCTTACATACAGTGATTGACAAAGTCTTTATAGTCATTTTTTGTACTAAATTGGAAATTTGCTGATACTACTCTATTTTCATGTACATAGAGCCAACATTTCTACTAATATCATTCTGTCTCTATTCATAATAAGAGACTTGTACTTCTGGTTTTCAGCTGACACCTGTTTGTACAATGTTATTCTGCAGTTTATATATATATATATATATATATATATATATATATATATATATATATATATATATATATATATATATATATATATATAAAAGCATATTTATACTTACAATATTTTTTGGTAATTCAAATTTAAATTCTAGTTTCATATCCTTGAAAAGCATTTTTGACCCAGTAAAGACCATCTGCCTTGTATCTTGTTAAAAAAAAAAAAAGAACCCTTGTGTTGGTGTACACCGCATCACTGCAGGCCTGACCCCGTTCTGAAGATGCCTCTGTGATGTTGCCACACAACCTACATTTTTGAAGAACTGTCCTCATTCTGCCCTTTACACTGCCTGCTTCTCCAGCTCAAATAAGAGTTAAGATTGAAACATGGCCTACATTACATCTGACCTGTTTTTGGACTCCGTGGTTAATGTAGAATTGCATTGTACAATATATAATACATGTTTTATATTTTACATTTATTTTTACAGCATATGAAGGTGATGGAGGACATGTTGAAAGACTTTCTTCTAGGAGAACACCTTCTCTTAGTAGGCAACCAGGTGAGCCATATTTATGAATCTGAATTTAAGGAATAACTATTGAATTTAATCACACATATCCAGTAAGCAATTTCATAACTGTACATATTTAGGTGGAAGTCTGGGTGAAAAGCGTTGTTGAGTGCCTTCAAGGTGGAAAGAGCGATATAAAAATGTGACTATTTACTATTTAAATGCCTATAACTTAAATACACCTTGTATACCTTGTTTGACCTTCCTGACTCAAAATTGACTGGGAACTTCAAGAAGCTTAAAGTACTTCATTTGGGACAAGCCTTCTCCTCTGCCTTCTCAAACATCCACACACAAAGAAAAATCTACATGCTGCCCTCACATAAGTCTAATATGTTTTTTCTTGTATATTTTTTCTATTTGTGGCCATGGATGAAAAAAAATCTATTTGAGAAATGATGACCATGCACATCTGAAAAAGCTGTTGTAGCAGGCGGTGTTGTCTGCAGGAGTCCCAGAGAACAGCTCTTGTCGCAACATGGCACCATCAAACAAAAGCTCTCTGGCAGCACTGCATTTCCACATATGGACTCAATGCCATTTCATCTGTTTTAACAATCTGTTGTGAGAGATGTTGGTACATTATTTCCAGTGTTGAGGAGTAACGGATTACATGTACCGCCATTACGTAATCAGAGTACAAATTATGAATAACTGTATTCGGTTACAGTTACTGTTTCAGTGAGTGGTAATTGGAGTACACCTATTTTGCTGAAATAAGTAGATTACAAGACGGTATTTTCCTGTTTTCACATTTTGTGCTACATCCCATGTATTTATTTTTTTATTTTGGTAATTCCACTCATTGCCGGAAACCCAAACAGAACGTGGCAATAAGAGCGATGTAAACGTCATGTTAACGTTCGCTGCGTCAGTCACACATTGGACGAGGTCGAAGAGCCAGTAGAACAGAGCCGGCAGTGCACAGGTAAAAACACATTTATGTCTTGGAAATTCTTCTCCCGACGGGAAAAAAAAAAAATATATATATAATATATATATAAAAGTTAAATTTCAAACCGGAGCTACTGGCACTCGTGAAAACAACCTGCCTAGGCTCATGATATCTGCAGTACTGTCCTATAGTGACCTGCCACGTGAGGGAACACGCACACAAACACACACAAACACACACAAACACACACACCTTCATCATCGTCATCAACCTGAGAACACGCGGACCATGTCTCCTTCCGTAGCTACTGCGCGGACACCGACGTCCTCCTGTGCGTCGTGTGTGGACTGTGTTTTCTCGCGTACGCTGCGTAGACCGCGCTTCCTCCTGTGAGCCTCTAAACCAGAACTAACACCAGGACTAAAACCAGGACTAAACCAGTTCAGGACTAAACCAGGACTAAACCAGAACTAAACCAGGTCTAAACCAGGTCTAAAATCAGGACTAAACCAGGACTAAACCAGGACTAAACCCGGTCTAAAACCAGGACTAAAACCAGGACTAAAACCAGGACTAAACCAGGTCTAAAATCAGGACTAAACCAGGTCTATACAATATGACACCTAACAATAGGTTGGACATAATTTAATGTGATCTCATATAAAAATAATTTTTCTATCAATAATATTTTTTAATATGGTTAAGGAAAGACTGATCTTGTTATTGTCTTTTAGGAGACAAAACATTGTATGTTAACATCCTAGTCCTAATCCTAACAGATCCTAGTCTTTGCTTCTCTACAGCAAACAGTTGCTTATTCGTGGAGACTTTGGGTCAACAGACAATTTGAAGAGAACAAACAAGAATTTTCAGGATGCAGTTGCTACATTCATGTTGTTTTAAAAAGCATGACAATATCAAGTATTCCAAAGTGTTCAAATTACGTTACTCACTTTAAGTAATTAAATGGATTAAGTTACAAACTACATTTTGGGGTATGTAATCTGTAATCTGTAGGGGAATACATTTTAAAAGTAACCTTCCCAACATTGATTATTTCCAGCTAAATTACACACTTTGTCTTTACAGGGTGTTGGCAAGAATAAAATAGTAGACCGTTTTTTGCATCTTCTGAATAGACCCAGAGAATACCTACAACTTCACAGGTAAAGTGCTATTCTTTTATTTTAGTTTTTTAAACATACCTAGAGTTGTGTTTCATTCACATGTGTTTGAGTAACCCTTTGTAACCCATCTGACTACATCTCCAAAGCTCCAAATGCTCTGTTACACCTTGTGATGTCATCAAGTGTCAGTTTTCAAGTTAACGACTACCTTTTACCTTTAGTTCAGTAGAGACTGGCAATCCAGGGCGGAAATTATTAAAATTATTCTAGTGAAGTGTGTATGTGGAGTTTAAAAACACAGTGGAGCACTTCCTGTATTACCACCTGACATCACAAGGTGGGACAGAATCTTTTCTGCTTGAGAGAAGAACTCAGCCTAAATATGCATCATTTATGTGTTAAACATGTGTGAATGAAACGAAGCACGACTGCCGGTATATTTGTTATGATGAAACAACATTATAACCGATCAGAAAATAGCCTAATATGGGCCCTTTATTGTTTATTCCTTAAAGTCTCACACATGACAGTTAGGTCAAAGTTGTTAATAATATGAAAAAATTTATAATAATGCATCAGTTTTATACAGCGCTTTTCTGGACACTCAAAGACACTTTACAGAGCATTATTCATTCACTACATACTAGGTCATGGTAAACTACTATTCTAACAACAGCTGCCCTGGGGCAATCTGTCATAAACCTCTTCAACCACCACTAATAATCACACTTTCATACTCGGCAATGTGAGTGAAGTGTCTTGCTTAAGAAAACACCAACAGTTTTTTTGCGACAGGTGCCTCACTTTGGCACCAGATTTTCCCAGTGGTCTCCCATCCAAGTACTACCCAGACCTGGCCTTGCTTAGCTTCGGAGATCTGACGGGATCAGGCTTTGACAAGGCAGTATGGCCACATACATGGTTTTGCCCTTAAATCACTGTGGGATGTTAGCTCTGCTACTTAATGTGTCTTCAGTCGATGAGGGACATAGATTGGCCTTATATTGATCTGTGCACTAATAAGAAGTCAACGCTTTGTGGGTCAGTGTCTGTCAGTGAGGCAACAAATACCATGGACAGTTACATCATGCTTTAAAAGTTAAATTATCTTTTTATTATTAAGTTACTAATCAGCTGCATAAGGTTACTATGCATAACCATAAATGTATCATTTTTTTAAAATCTAAATGGAAAAAAGTTTCTTCATGGACAACTAATGCATGTTTTTGCCAATTTATTTTCAAGTTTTCAATATTTATTTATACTATATTGAAATTGTTGTCATTTGTTATTGTTTTTTGTGGGTTTGAAATGAAAATGGCTCAATATTTTCCTTAAATTGATTGTGCTCTTGGACTGTGTAGTTTGTCAAAGTCCTGTGAAAGTCAAAGAAGAGCTAAAAGTGGATTTGGCCTGGTTCGCTAATGTCCCAGCAGCTAATATTAGTGCAGAGCAGAGTCTAAGATCTATGCATGAAAATCTACTGAGATTTGGCTCAGAAATGCACTAGATGCCGACAGCTAACCAAGAAAGAAACTAGGACAGTCCCCTCGGTCAAACTATAGGCGGTCTGAGAGTGCAATAAAAGAAAACAGTTTAAATGCATTTTATCTGTGTTTGGGTTGTGAGTTTTGTTCATGTTTTTAGGGATACGACTGTACAGACTCTGACACTCCAACCTTCAGTTAGAGATGGGATTATTATCTATGAAGATTCACCTCTGGTCAGTTACAAAATATTCAATTACCCTTAGCATCAAACATTGCTTTTATAACCTCTGATTCTTTTGACACAGGTAAAAGCAGTTAAAATGGGGCATATATTAGTTATAGACGAGGCAGACAAAGCACCCACAAATGTCACCTGCATCCTTAAAACGCTGGTAGAAAGTGGCGAGATGATTCTGGCAGATGGACGAAGAATCGTTTCTGGTAACGACAGACTCACAGAAATAGGTTAACACTTCCCTTTAACACCAGGGACACAACATCTACCATGTGTTGTGTGAAGCACAAGAGGCTCAGTGCTAAATATAGGTCTAAAAATAAATGAGAACATCCACCACACACAGAAATGTTCTTGGGTATAATTCAGATGCTTTATTAACTTTTATACTTTTTCCTTTTAGATCCACGAGAACCAATGCACAGGCCAAACACAATATTCATGCATCCAGACTTCAGGATGCTGGTTCTGGCCAACCGACCTGGCTTCCCCTTTCTGGGCAATGACTTTTTTGGAGCTCTAGGTGACCTATAATATACTACAGTAACTCAATACAAATAAAATAACTTACAAAATGTAATTAGTGGAGGGGTATGGCTTTAATGTAAAATATTAATTTAAATATGTAGCCTGTGCTTTTACAGTTTAAAAAAAAAAATCTAAATCACAGCTCAACATCTCTTCAGTTTCCGGTGCCTAAAAATGCATAAAGAGAACACATTTTTCTCAGTATATGGACCAGCCATGCCTCATGTCACCCTCCAGAATTCACTCACTGAACTGCAGAGGCTGCACTAGCATTGATTAAGGATTTTTAGGTAGTGAGGATTTAGATCAGAGAGAGGCATTTTAAGTTTAAACCAACTGGCTTTCAGTATTTAAACTGGCAACTCAAATGAGAGACTCATGTGAGGCTCATTTTGCTTTCTGATTAGATAGTCGTCTTGAGAACCGAAATCAAAGCTTATAACATAAATGGAAATCATGTCAATTTTTTAAATAATTAATACATTTATATTTGCACATGATCAACTGAAATAACAATAATTAAATGGAATAATTTATCCACAATTTCTCTTTTGGTCTTCAGTCTAAAATGCCTGTTTGTGTTTAATCAACAAACAGTTTTACAGGGAAGTGTAAAACTGTGTAAAAAAGTGTCATATTGCTAAGTTTTCCTTTGTATACAGGTGATATCTTTAGCTGCCATGCTGTGGACAACCCAAAGCCTCAGGCCGAGCTGGCGATGCTCAAACAGTATGGTCCAGACGTGCCTGACTCCACTCTGCAAAAGTTGGTGTCTGCTTTTGGAGAGCTCAGGACTATGGCAGATCAGGGCACCATCACGTACCCCTACTCTACCAGGGAGGTTGTGAACATTGTCAGACACCTGCAGGTAAGACTATTGAAGGCCACCCATCCGTTTTATTTTACATTGTTCAAGGCCCTTAACCTTAAAACATAATGTGCAGAACAATGTTGAAAAGACTGAATACATTCTTTTGTGGCCTTCCCATTGTCCGCATCCTCCCACCTGTTTATTTACATTTTCAGCTGTCTTTTAACGATAACCAGCCAATACTTGACAATAGCAATTCACAAATGGGAGCAGCATTACAGTGGCTTTGTTTTGGCATAGTTTGCATAGACATGGTTGACAAGGACTAAAATAGTGTTAACGTTAAAATCTAAAATACTTTGTCTGTTGTTCTGTTGAGCTTTATCCTTAATTCAACCACACGATCCAGTAATTGGTGTTATACTCCTAGTAGCTTTGTTTTTTATGGATGTTGTAAACACTTTGAGATATAATTGCAAGAAACTAGACTATCTGACCTCAGGGAAAAGGTAAATATGGGTTTTGGCTTGTCCTATTGTTGATCAATAATTCAGTACACAAGGACTTGGTCTGATTTCCCCATAGGCTGCACTGTCCTGTCATCAATCACTGCTGCTATTGACATGGGGGAAAGCAGAGAAGAAGCTAGATTTTACAGGTCAAAACTGTCAATGTAGACTTTAATTGCTATTTCACATTTTGTCATAATTGTTAGTATTTGGAGTGAGATTTGAATCAGTACAGAACACTGCACATCTGTGCTTATTTTGAGATTGAGGATTAGTTTGCATTGATTTTTCCAGGCTCATCATGTGATTCTTTGAGTAAATAGATTGTTGAGAAACAGATCTTAAAGCACCTTTGCAGTAAGAGTTGACTGTTATTTAGGGCAATTAAGGCAATATGCCCCATATAACTGAGGTTTCACTCCAAGTTTATATAAAGTTCATAGTTATCTAGTTTTTACACAATTTTAGAACAATCTGGAGCACAAAATTTGAGAAATAAATACAGAAGATTATTGATTAGTTTTACCTAACTAGTCTTGGTTTTACCTAACTAGTCCTGGCTATCTAATCTGGTTAAAAGAGATAATTTATCAGTAATGGTTAATAATGTGCACTGTTTTTATAATACACACTTTCCCCCCCCATTTTTCTATTAGAAATTTCCAGAGGAGGGTTTGGCCAACGTGGTGCGAAACGTCTTTGACTTTGACTCCTACAACAAAGACATGAGGGAGGTTCTGATTGAGGCGCTGCATAAACATGGGATTCCCATTGGAGCCAAGCCCAGCTCTGTCAAACTGGCCAAGGAGTAAGCACCAGGGACACAGTGACACACACGTGACACACTCATAGTCCACTGTTACTATATGCAAAGTCTTATGGTAACATAAACTAAACTAATCATAGTTGATTAATTCACCCTTGTTTAACTTGTTTAACACAAATCCTGCATATTTAGGCTGAGTTTTTCTCTTAAACTGAAAACACTCTGTTCCACCTTGTGATGGTATGTCATAATATGGGAAGTGCCCCACTGTTTTTAAACCCCATATACATTTACTAGAATCATTTGGACGATTTGAGCTCTGGACTTGCCTATCATCACTGAACTGAAGGGAAAATGTAGCTGTTAACTTGAAAACTACTGCTTCATGACATGACAATGAGGAACAGAACATTTTGAGCTTTGAACGGTATGGTTTTGAGGAGATAACAACATCATAACATGCATTGAAGCTCACAAGAGTAAAATTTGCAAAACAAATAGGACCTTTGAATTATTATATTGTGTAGAAGTTAAATAGTCTCTCAGTTTTGAGTTTCATTAACAATTGACCATAAGCATCAAAAGTTGAACATACAAATGGAATCTAATAAATATTTTTCCTTAGTACTCTACTGCTACCACTATATCATGTTAAATTTTTTACCTTATTTTACAAATTACCTCATATTTTATAAATGTATGTATTTATAGGTTGAGTAATTATACCTCATCTTTCCTACATTGGAAGGTATACTTTTAATTTCAGAAGTGCAATTGCAATTTGTATAGTTGGCTTTAATAAAGGAAAATATTTGTTTCTTCTGTCTCCTGTGATTTTCTTATGAATCTTTATAAATCCATATATGTCCCTAACCCAGGGAGTGAGAAACAGGTATTTTCCTTCCGTAATATCCATGTTTACTGGGACTCATCTTAAACTGTTTAAAAAGGGCTCTGCTTTAACCACATAATTTAGCCACCACATCTTTAGCACATAAAAGCAAATATTTCTGCTCAGTTAGTTCCATTTTTAGACATAGCAAAAAAGAAACAGTTTTACTTAAGTGTCTTTTGTGTATACTGTCAAAGAAATATTTATCCATGCACAACTGACCACCCTGAAAATCTCTTCAGGTCCAGCTTCTTTGGTTTTTAGTTAAGTTGCATCTCACCACACCTGAAGGCAATAACAATGTAACCACAATCCAGCAATGATTCATGGGTAATCCAGTTCACTTTTGGTTAGACACAACAAACTTAGAGAAGATTTACACAAAATGCAAACTTCTCTCCCACGAACTGCCTCTAGTTTGGTTCAGAAAATTGACAAATTTTCTAATCTACTGTATTTTTCTTAACTGTGTTGCAATGACTGTAAAGATATTTAATTATATTATCATACTGTAAATATTACAAAATAAAATCAATTACAATACAACGGGTCACTGAAGAGAAACACAGCATACCTACTTAAAGTTTTAAGGGTTTGCTGGATTTGACTTTTGCAGTGATTTAGCAACTAAACACCATACTGTAGGTCCACATTTAAAACATTGCATAGCATTTCATGAAAATTAGCCATTCTCAAAAGGTTATGATTTCTTATTTGCAGGTTGCCCCTTCCTGAGGTAAAGATGACTGGATACTGGACCATTGGCCAGGGGATCAATGCTCGGCGCAAAATGCTCTGTCCTACAGAGACTCGTCCCATCGATATCAAGGTACCACCACAGTGCCAAACTAGAAGAGTGCAGCAGCTGCTAGTGAGTTCTAGAGTAGATCAAATGAGAGCAATTGCTATTAATTGTAACACAGAAATAACATGACAACAGGCTAGTGACCAGAAGATGAGAGATCAGCTCCCAGGTGGAGTGGCAGAAGACTGAATTTGCTCTTTGTTTGGTTCCATATATTATAGAAGGAAATGGTAAACATGTGCTTCATGTACCCCAGAGCCTCAGACAACCAGAGCTCAAAATGCTTTGTTTTTCCAGGGCCCCGCATTTTTGCGTGTTCAGGGTTATCCCTGCAACCGACAAGAAAGTCGAGCTTTGAGTTTTACAGAAGAAAAAGCCCACTGGCAACTTCCCATGAATGAAGTGAACATCATTTGTCACGTTACCTCCAGTGATGGTAAACACATGACACTGGATTATATTATATGTGTACTTTTTGCTTTGCTGCTACATGGTATAGTTGTACCTATTATTGCACTAATGATAATTGTAAAATTCCTTTCTATTACACTTTACAGATGTGCTTTATGTGGCCACGTGTAATCCAGTGTCACTGTACTCCATGAAGGAGAAGGGGGACACAATTCACTGCATGGAGCTCTTCGATGTTTTTCCCAGGACCATCAGTGGGGTCTGGCAGCCCTTTGTCACTGTTGCCCCTCTGGGCAGCCCTCTGGACGGACAAGTGGTTCTGCATGAGGAACAGGTCAGGACAACTTTAATTAATATTAATAGGCCCATCATCACAGCATTGTCATTTTGCAAAGGCTATTTCACCAGGTAAGCTGATCTTTCGTGGCATGCATTTGTTTAGTTTTTTTCTTAAATATCTCCATTCCATAACAATAATTCAGCCTACTCTCTGGCATTGACAAATATTGGTAGTTAGCAGCTGTTTGTCTCTAGAGTAATCCTTTTAACCCTTTACGACCTGAGGGTTTGGACTGCAAAGTGTAAGACAAGAACAATGAATGTTCACTATTCATCCAAACAAACTGTTGTACAGCTGGTGCATATTAGGCAAGAGGAGGATTTCTAAAAATACCTTTGTGATGGATCATATTACGTCGAGCACAAAATGAATGGAAAATGAAGAGGTCCAGACAATACAAGTTCATTCACAGTTCACAGGCCTTCCTGGGAAATTGCAGAATACAAGGCCACTGTATTTATAGAGCTTTAAACTATTTCCATTGATGTAAGCTGGAGGGACTCTTTAGTAAACATCACACTGAAATCAACACATCAGTCTCCATGCAGTAGACACGTGTCCTGACACATGTGCTGTCCTGCGCCTATGTGAGTTTATGTTTAGCATCAGGAAATGGGGTTTGCCTTCTACGAATAGTTTAAGTGGTATACAGGCACTAGTGTGTATGGCAGGAATGAGAAGCCATAAGGAAACCATTAGAGCAAAGGAGGGCAGTCGGGGCCGAGGCGAGCTCCCCTGTGGCTCTTTCTCATAAAACACAATCGGAGAAGAAGCTTTATACGTCAAAGAGCCTGACCATCCTTGGGTGCTGCGTACTCAACTAATGATTAGGGGACACGTGTAAAAAAACCCAGTAAAATCTTAAAATCACAGCAAATGGTTTTAACTTTACATTTCAGAGCAACACTGTGCTTCATGTTGACATGGTAACGGGTGCAGTGCGGAGACTTCTTTTGTATGCCGACAGTGAGCAGCCTAATGCCAGAGCTTCTTACTGGTGGAACACCAGTAAAGAGCAACAGGTTAGCACTGTTATTCTTGAAATGTAATAAATGAATATTATTATTATTATATTATATTACATATTCAATATATACAAATATATTGAATATATGACATTCTTAATATCTATAATTATATTATTTATAGTCTCTTGTTTGAACATTTCAGGGGGTGAATAAAATGTGTTGTGAGTTTGCCCATAAAAACTGGCTTCTGTTTTACAAGGAAGAAGGGTAGGAAACATGAGCTTCTAGTTTGCGTTCCTTAAACTCTTTTATGTGTCTATTTATTGTGTTTCTCTGTTCTTTAAAGTAACCAGCTTGATGTGCTGGACGTACTGGAGGGCCGCTTACACTCGATCTCTCTCCCTATTAACTTGAAGACCGTGCACTTGGTGGCAGAAGATCGCTGGCTACTGCTGGAGAGCAACACCAACAAGTGAGGCATCAGTCTGAGCTATTTCATCTTCAAAAGAATATATAAGATGTTTTATTTTCAATATATTGTAAAATTTTAAATACATTGAAATATAAAAATAATATGTAACATCTATTTTTAATTTAACAGAAAGTTTCTTCTGACCAAACCCATGCACATGGCAGCTGAAGACTCAGGCGTGTGTCAGCTCCACAGCATCAATGAGGAGGCCGTCAGCTCAGGCCACGGGGTCAGCTCAGGTAAACACTGTGCAAGTCATTAGAACTTGTATTTCTCTAATTTTGTAAACAATGTATGGCTGTTGTCTATTATTGTTTTCCATGTTGTTTAATCTTTCTAGCTGAGGTCTCTACACCTCAAATGCTTTCAAATGAGCAACTGCCCAATGAAAATCTCAGCACTGCTCTTGACCAGAAGATTGTTTCGCCCAATCGTTTACTGGCTGACACTGGCTCCTTTGCCCGGATCATTGTAGGATTCCCTGACTTAATGGTAAGTGATTTTTTTTATTGTGATACCATATTTTATGAACTGTTTTTGAGTGCATTCTTTCTGTTGTAGTCCCCAAATGAGGTGTACAGCTTTAACAGGCCCATGGACCTGTCTCTAATGAAAAGCAGTGACAGTGGAAGCCCCACGTTCTTCAGAGGAGGGCTTCGGTCCAGTTCCTCCAAAAGGAACAACTGTGTGAGCCTGCTCTCTCACAACCAAGTGGTCCGTGCACTGCCACCCAACAAAGTCCCACTAAAGGAAATCTACCCAAAAGGTTATGAATTAGATCAATAAACAGTGTATACGCTTGTGTAAATGTAACTCCCTCTTTAATTATCAACTTTTATTTTCTCTCACAGACGTCACACCACCATTGACAGCAGCTTATTTGGAGGTGACTGACTTGAACTCCAAAAAAGTAAAATACATTCCTGTGCCGAGGTAAAAACCATGTCTGTCTATGTCTGTATATGCAGTCTGTCTGTAGACTGTATGAGTGTCACATTGCGTTCCAGTTGAAGGACAATAGCACACCTTAGTGGAGAGAAATGTTACTGCAACAAAAGTTTCAGCAGAATAAGAACTACAAATTGTTTACTTGTTTTTTTGTGATTAACTATAAGACAATAACACATACTTTTCTTTAAGAGTTTGAAGTATAGCAAATTGACTTGATTGTGGCTTGTGCAGGTCAATGTCAGTGTCTCCATACACCAACTGGTTGTCCAAAGTTTCGGAGTCTGACGTGCTGCTTGCATCTCTGCATTCTGGAGGGGTCTTCACTGTGGACATGGGGGGATACGTGCGGCTCTGGGAGACGGGGTTAGACACTCTGCAGCGATCACTCATGGAATGGAGAAATATGATTGGTTCAGAGGACGGCAGGCCTTTACAGGTAAATTATGAATACATACTACTATTTACTATTATCCTGTAACTATTACAGGCAGGACATTTAGAACATGTATTTCTAATTTCTTAAACATGTTTTGTGTCTCCAGATTCAGGGTTAACAGGTTAAAATAACATATTGCTTGTAGTGATAACAACTGTGATGCCGATTTATTCTTAATTACAAAAACGTACATATACATGATGGCCATGTTGCTGATGTTGTCATTTGATGTTTTGGTTCTCTAAATAATTATCCAGTCAGAATGCAGAATGAGTCTCACATGAGTTTCTCCTTTGGGTTGCCAGTTCCCACAACTAAAACTAATTGGAAATAAATTTTAGCACTAACCTAAAGCACTCTGATCTGAATCCCCAGTACCCGCAGCCAGTCATTAATTCTGGAGATTCTGAACTTTCACATGTGGCATATGGCCTGTTCATATACTGAGAATGAAAATAAACATTTCTCCTCAGTGTACAGATTAAGTTACTTTCAACTCGGGTTCAATTGTGATTGTTTTTAACCAGTAAGATCACAGGTTATGTCCCCTGCCTTTTCTGTGAAAAATCCCTGAGGCGTTCCCTGCCATTTATTATTTTCATGGTATAACCGATGGTGATGCATATATAGACCACAAGGTGTCAGCATTGCCTTACCATAATTGTACTGTCAGTTGTATTTGGACTGTAATAAATTGAGCAGAAAATCTACATTTCCAGGCCCACATTTGACCCAGTGCTTCTCAGGGCAGCAGACTATGAACACAGAGGCATTGTGATGATGATGTCAGAGGTCTGAGTTGTGCAAAGGGCCCAACATACTGGATACTGAGACAGGATTGTTGAGGCACCCACATGCACTACACAATCAGCTAAATTCTTCAGATTTAACCTTCCAAGGAGGACATCTTATCAGGGCATCTGAAGACCAAAAAACTCAACATGCAACATTTTAACTGGAAAATGAAATTAAACCGAATATCAACTAACGTTTTTTAATGTTTACATATTTATAGATTTACTTTTCTATACTTTTAGACTCAATATTAGTTTCCTGGCACTTAAATCTGAAAACTGTGTTACATTTGATGAACAGTATGTTGGCTTTGGGCAAGGTCAGTATTTGTTAATTTTCCCTACTACTACACACCTGCACACCTGCAAAACATAGATCGCAGATCGTTTTTTGTGACCCAGATTCCTCAGTAGTCTGTTCTTCTTTGATGGGGCTCCTCGAGTGCACTGCAGGTCAAACTTAGACAGAGTCTCCCTGTGCTCTGTTTTAGCTCCCTGCAAATAACACTGACCCCTCTGTATAAAAAATATATAACACTCTCCTATAAGGCTCTATAGGCGCTATTAACAGTATGTAGCATTTCACTACTATCTTGGTCTTTTCACATTAGGCTTACTTTGGTGTGCTTACTGCACAAAATAAACCAAAATCACTTGCAAAAAAGTGTGTTACTGTGTATTTACAAATGTTTTATCTGATTTAGATTGGATGGTGCACTTTATCCCTGTTTTAATCCTGCCATAGTTCTAGTTTTATTCTAGTAATCCATAAATTCATAATCCAAAAATCTAATCAATTAAAAACACAGAAAAAAAGAACATGCATTTATTATTTTTATTTACCTTCACATTTTATAATAACTAGTTGATCAAAGATAAAGCCCCTCTAATTGATTAGTCAACTAAAAAGGGTTAGGTTATTAAGAATATGTATTTGACCCAAACTGCACCCAAGGTTACAACTGAATGCGAGCTCATGCAAAAACTTTTATACAGAACAAAGTACTGGGAAACTGTATATTTATATGTAAATTACTGATTAAACTCACTCCTTTCTGTTACTGTGCATAAAAGTTTGATAAATTAAATAAAATTATTTGTAAATTAATACAAATTTTGAGTGAACACACCGTCAACCAATTAATCAACTAGGCCCTACAACTTTAATATCTATACCTATTTAGTCTTAATAAAACATGCAGACTTTTCATAAATTCATAATTAATTCATTATTAAGAATTATTCAGGCTTATTAACTGACTGCTTCATTAATACACTGAAGTTAAGTCTTAACCCTAATTGCGCAGTGAAGTAGTTACTAAGCCTGAATCATTCATAACAAGCTATTATCAAACTTTGTTCATTATGAATTAAATCTTGATTATGATTTATTAAGATTATTTATTAAGGCAAAAATAAGATTCAGTTATTATAAAGTGTAACCCACAAACCTTGTCTCTGTTTACTGTGCATACATGCCATTGCTCTTCTGCACAGATTTAGACATTTCATGTGCACAGAGCTTGAAGGCAGATACTTGCTGTGGCCCGTTGAACAGTGCACTCAAAGCTCTTCTCATCCGTCATTGGCTTCAGTGTGAAATTGCTCCATTACAGCCCTGCTGACATGATCATGATCCACTCACAAAGACACATGTGGACAGGAGGCATCAGTCTTCAGTAATGAGACCATAGATATCCTGTTGAATTTAGCCTTGATACTATATGAGCGCTCTGTCATTCAGCTCACCTCTCCAATGTCACTTCAGTGGGAGTGCAATTGAAATGTATATTTGCAAGTTTTTGTTAGAGTGACACCTGAGTTTAGACAGTGAAGCTGAAAATAAATTTGGCTATTTTTTAAGGTATGTACACACTGCTTGTTTGCACTTAAATTTACACATTTAACAGTCTTATTATTCTCCTTTATAGATAGCAAATATTTAAGTGCTCTTGCACAGACTTGTATTGATTCATAGACACACGCACACCCTGAAGTTCATACTGGGGCACGCGCTGAGGCCTTCACTCCTAAATCATTGCACATCTGCCATCAACTTAAAGCCAGAATCACAAATTTATGAGCCTATTAATCCTGAAAGAAAGGGTGTGGGCTACAGATGAGGAGAGGGGGAACTCAGTGGTTGAATTCATACACTCAAACACAAATCTATTCTCAATTTCTCACAGTCATAAAGATGGAGTATTCCCTATAGACTCGTTTTCACAAGTTATTCCAATGCAATGCGGCTTCTAGTCTGTACCTCAAGTCATTCAAGAATAACATTTATATTATATGTTGGTTACTGTTATAATACATCCTGCAAACCTTTAGATGTTTACTTAATCTACTTCCAAAGTGTTAACCAAAATGATGTAATGGACCACTGTTAGTGAGTATTTACTGGTTATGTGTGTTAAGTGAGTAGGCAAGACAAACCGTGGTGACACCACCAAGACTGAAAAGGATACATAGCATAGAGGACATTCATAACTTACTCACACTTTTCGCATAAGTAATGAAATCGACACCGACCCTCCATATGCACATAAGAGAAGGTGCCGGTCATGATTTCTCTAAAACCTAATATTGGAGCATTACTCAGTCTTTTACTGGTCATGAGTAAGTAGTAAAGGGATGCAATATGTGTTTGTCACCAGTATTATCATTAGCATCATGACACGAAGATTAAGTGTAAGAAACGAGAGAGCTTAACTGGTGATAGAGGAGGAAACACTTTGTAATATAGGTACACTTGATACTACATTGCTTTATACATTATTAGATATTAGTGACATAGAACCACAGAATTACAAAAGTTGCTCTTGCCACAGTGAAGCTTGCAACATGCTTATTTAGGTCATATCAGTGTAGCAAATGTAGTTTTTGTTTGTTTAGGTTTATTTTTCATTAAAATTACATTACAATGAAATTGTTCTCAAGAGAAACATTAGAGACCTGTGTTCAAGTGGCAAAGATACTTTATAACCATATAAGGAGAACAGTAGAGCTGAGCAATATGGCAATAAAAGTTGTTTTATTTTTACCCCCAGTTTGATTAAAATTTATGATTATACAAATGAATTAATAAAATTGCTTTCAATGTTAATTTCCTCAGCAGGAACAGTATAGAATATTAATCATGGCCATTTAACACAAAAAAGAATACATCTCTCCCTCCAAAGTCTGACCTCTGCTCCAGATCACATGCTTTTGATTGAGGATTGGCCGTAGACCTCTCAATTTAAAAGACCAATTTAAAAGACCTGATGATTGACAATTCAAAATAACTGAATCTCAATGAGAATGTAATTTAATTGCACAGCCCACAGACAATCACTGAAGTTAAGCATTTGAATACTCCCCCCACACACACACACCACCACCCCCCTTCCTCAGGTGTCCCCCACGCAGCTCCCTAAATGTCCCAGCCATTTGTATTTGAGTGTAATGAGAGAGTAGAAGTCAGTTTCTGAAGGTGACGTAGATGGTACAAAAGCTCTGACCCTTTTACCTCAGCCCACAGCTATGGCACCGGCCTCTCTCCTGTTACTGGAGTTAACAGTGGATCATGTATTGGAACACACCATGAGGCAGACAGACCCCTGGGGAGCCTTAGTAACAGCACAGTAATGCAAAGACTGACTGCATATGTGCTTATCGGCTTTGGTGAATGGGACACTTTGTCTGTTTGTCATTTTAAATTAGCCTTGTAGGAATCCTTTAAATGGCCCCTCCCCCCTTATCATCACTTTTTGTCATGCAAGGGACGGCCAAAAGAGATTTCCGCTGCAGTCCACAGCCAACACAGCTGGACTTAGGAAAGATGGGAAGCAAGACATTTTACCAGCTGAATTTGTCAAATAGTGTATAAGACTTTAGAAGACCCATATTACACTTTTTCACACAAAATCTGTATATTAGTTTGAGTTCTTCTTTCATACAGAAAACACTCCCATATTGTTATATTATGTGGTAATACAGGAAGTGCTCCACTGTGTTTTTAAACTTCATTTTGGATAATTTCAGCCCTGCAGTTGTCAGTCATGAGCTTAATACACTGATGCAAACATTTCACATAAAACTATTACTGAAGGGGTTTAGACTGAAGTTAAACCACAAGGTGGAACAGAGCATTTTGAGGTTTAAAGAGGAAGACAGATTAATAATGCAATATTACTCAAACATGTGACTGAAACATGGTATTTTTTTTGAGGAGGCAACAACATTATAACATGGCTTAAAGCTCATAAGAATAAATGTTGCTTAATATAGAACCTTTAAATCAGATCCTGGATTGGGACTGGCAAAGACAGAATAGGCTGGCTTGTAAAATTGACTTTATTAAATGTTATTGTTTGCTTAAGTATTAAAGTTTAGTTTCTCTTCCTCTTCAATCTTCATGGGGTCTCAAGCTTCATCCTAAGTGACTGGAATATTCTAGTATTTTCTACCTAGACTAAAATATGTTGATTACATTTCATTTCATTGCCTTTGTCTTTGTTCTTTTAACCTTTTGTTATTTTTTGTTATTGTATGAGCTGGACAAATAGTGAATACTGTTTAGATCTTGTCACACATTCACTTCCTTCCATTATCCAGTGTGTAATATCTGAAGAGGTGCCTATCAAACTAACCAAACAAATCCACTCTACTGATGAGGTGCTGCTCATCTCACTCAGTGTACGACAGTTAAGGTGTGGACAGTGGTCAGCAGTGGCTGTATCTGATAGCCTCCTGCACTGTATAGATACGTACAAATAAGTGATATGAGTTTTGTTTGATTTCAGTAATTTAGGATAATGCCTTTCATTGTATTTTCATATTTAAATTTTTTATTTCCCAACCTAGAAAGTGACAAAAAGACGCAATTTAAATGTATTTGTATTTATTTATTTTAGATTACTATTCAGAGAGACAGTGGTATGGATGTCAAGGCCCCAAAGCATGGAAAAATCGATCCATTGAATGCGCCTCATGTTGGTGGGAACCAGTGGGCTGGTGGCACAGGTAACAAAAATTATTAATATTAGCATCTTTTTATGAAATTATCTTCAAGAGAGAGTGGGGTTATCTGAAAACTTGATTCCCAGATACTAACTACATCCTCATTTGAACATGAATGTATACCAAAAAAATGACATGAACCAGACAAAATTGTGTTATTATAATAAATGGTAAATGGTCACAGTTTATATAGCACTTTTCCACCTTCAAGGCACCCATTCACACTCAGATTCATACACCAGTGTACGCAGACTCTGGGAGTGAGGGGGGTTAAGTGTCTTGCCTAAGGACACAATAACAGCATTCACCTGTAGGAGCTGGAATGACTCTACCAGTGATATTTTATGTTGAGAGTGGGATATGAACCGCCACCCCTCAGATCACAAACACTCTACCAAATGAGCTACTGTCATGCATTATCATTGTGACATCAAAATCAACAGAACATGAGACAAATTGAAGCCTTTATTTCTATGCAGGTGGCAGGGACACAGCAGGTCTCGGTGGTAAAGGGGGCCCATACCGTCTTGATGCGGGACATAAAGTGTACCAGGTGTCTCAGGCCGAGAAGGATGCTGTGCCAGAGGAAGTCCGGAAAGCTGCTCGTGAAATGGCTGAAAAGGCCTTCAAAGACAGGTGGGAACTTCTCTGCTACTCACTGGCATCAGCTAAAACTATACAGATGTGATTTTCCACTTACCCAAGAGCAAGCTGTCTGCATAATACAGACCAGGTGTTGTTGTGTGTGGGCTTTAATATTGTCCATCTGCACCATTTCTGAGTGCAAACCTTATTCTCAAATTCACAACTCTTCTGACAAAAACAGGAAGAAGCAACCAATTCATCACACCCGGCTAAATGCAAGTGTCTATGCTCCCACAAATGTGAGAGTGAGGGGTGAAGAGGGCACCACTGTCCCTAGCTCCACCATAAAGGGCCCCTCTGTGCTTTTTATGTTCACACTGTCTGTTTTTCTCCACTTGCCCTTTTCCCAGAGTACCCAGGGCATCGTCCACTGACGCTTTCACAATACATTGACAACATCTACAATCCAAGTGTTTATCTTGTTAGTTCTGTCACCATAATTACAATATCGACTTATCGTTCAGTATATGAAAGCTGGAACAAGCGTGTACATTTTCTTTGCACTATTGTGGAATTTTTGGTAATTTTTTGGCTATAAGATCAAATTTGAGCCGTAAAAGGTTGAATTAATAACTTTTATGACTCATTACAGATACTAAGTACTTAAGACTGTCATTATGTTGTTAATTTATTGCAGCACATGATTTTTTAACAGTATTGTAAATTTTTATAATTTTTGTGTTTAAATCTGCTTTAGGTGTATTGTGTTAGTGGCTTAAATTAATTTCAGCATTACTGTTTATCATCTATTTACTTCAGCAATATATTCCACTTCAAAGTTTCTTATGACAGGCCAATATATTTTTCCAGTTTGTGAGATCATCTCCTGTTTGTTTACCTATATCTGTCATCTATGGTTTGTTCTGCTAAGTCTACTGAAAATCCTGCATGTGCATGTTGTATCTACTATACTCCTAACCCCTCATCACTGAGTTCATTTTTAGAAACAGACCCTGGCATGTTTGACTATTTTTATTTCACAGGTTGACATTTTCTTCTTACAAAATGTGTGAAGCATGCACAGTATTGACTTAGCTTTAGGTCAAGCATCAATCAAAGTGAGATTATTCCATAAGTCCTTGAACCTACAGGCACAGGCAAAAACAGGCTGAAGTATGTGTGAAGACAAGCTGCCACTGGCTTACTGTCCCTCAAATTTTCCTGCATTCTATCTAAAATTATAGACACTAAGAGATTACAAACTTTTGTAACAAAGCTGTAGCCATGCGCAGTGAGTGTAATAACTTAAACTAAATTGTATTTACTGTGTTGGTCTAAAATTTAACTATGTCATAAAAAGATTAATACCAAAAATCAGTACAGTATTTCTTATAAACAAAGACTGAATAAATTCATATTGAAAATGGCAGAAACATTTGCATTGCAATTTGCCAATAAGGGTCCACATCATTTATTTATTATTTATTTATTTAAAAGGCTCATTGCATATTAATGAATTTTGGGATCAATACGTATCTGTCTGAACATCTGTTACAATTACAATATAAATATTTGCTAATTTCCATCAGTTGTCCCTAGACAATAACAAAAGTTTTAGGATTAGTGTAACCTAAGATCTGTTTGATCTCGGGCTTAACCATGTATAAATCCTGCATTAACTAGCTGTGGTTTAAATCCTAAATTTAAATAAAAATAAAAAAAATCCCACTCCAAACTACATAAATCTGTTACACAAAGAAACCACCAAGTGTACTATCACAACATTTTAAGCCATTAATATAGAAAGCAGGGATATAGTAAAAAACCTTGTTAACAGTAGTTGTTTGTACAGTGTAATAAGTTTCAGGGAGTGGTGTACTCTTGTTTTTGTGGTTGTTTTGTGTGAAATCTCATTGTACTGTCTCCACCTCGATCGAAATCGCTCCCAGCCTCTCCCTGTGTGTTGTCCGTCATTCATGCCCTTTTTTCTCATTTAAGTAACAGTTGAGGAATTCAAAGGAAATAGCTGGAGTCACTGGCCGGTGCGTCCGCTGCCCACATGCTCTTTAGCACATCCTCACACATATACACAAACACACAAGGCATGCAGAGGAATGTGTGGGGCGACCTGTAAAACTCCACTGTGCTAACTGTATGGGAGCTGCACAAACATTCATAGAGTGTATGCTAGTCCATATAACTCATTATTTTTAGTAATTTTATATGTGTTCTGTGATTGCTATCATAAAATACTAAACTTTACTGTATGTATTTTAGCCTTAAACAAGGTATTAAAGGGCTCATTATGCTATTTTCTGATCTATGTTATAATGTTGTTTTCCTTATTACAAACTTTCCTGGACTGGTGTTATGTTTCATTCACACATGTTTAACACTTCTCTCAAACAGAAAACACCTTGTGATTTCATGTGGTGATACAGAAAGTACTTTACTATGTTTTCAAACTCCACACACCTTCACTAGAATCATTTGGATAATTTCAGTCCTAGAATTGCCATCTTTAGTCAACAACAGGTAAAAGGTAGCTGTTAACCTGAAAACTACCACTTCATGACAAGGTGGAACAGAGCATTTTGAGATTTAGAGATGTAGACAGACTAATTATAAATTATTAGTCCAACATGTGTGAATGAAACAAATCACAACTCTTGGTATGTTTTGTGAGAAGGTAACAGCATTATAACATACAAACTACGTGTTGGTAAACTGGCACTTGTCTCCAGAGTGAGGGAGTCCAGACCATGAGATTACACCATTGATACCACTGCAGCCTAAACAATGTGCTTTGAGCCAGCAGCCCTTGTACAAGCTGGTTTGTTACTAGACATGACACATTAAGTAAAAGCCTTTTTGAAGTCATTGTTATACAACTCAGCTGTGGTCAAGGTCTGGTTATTTCCTAGGAATTTGCACCTGGAATAGCAGCCTACACATATCCCCATCACACAGATAGGGGCCCTGTCGACCAGACCTGAGGGTGATAATGATAAGACACCTGTATTCATTCAGTTGTACTTTAAGATTAAAGATAAAAAGGCTTCACTTGTGGAGACATAATGACCTAAAAATGAACTTTTTTACTGTGTCTGTATGTTGATCTATGCTGGTGTATGTATGGGGAGGGGGTTTAAGCGCCTGTGTCTCTCAACAAGGAGATTAAACATTTGATCAGCAGGTTCTCTAGCTACAATGCATTTTAAGGCTCATATATACTGTATAACATTGCTATTATCCCAACCACAATCCCATATACATTGTAGCAGAAGATATTTGTTTTTGTTTTATTCCTCTCATTTCTTTCTCAGATTAAAAGAAATCAACATGAGTGAGTATGACGCCCAAACTTACGAGCGCTTCTCCAGTGCTGTCCAGCGCCAGGTGCAGTCTCTGCGCATCATACTGGACAGTTTACAGGTATACAATGCCACTCCATAACAACAAGTGAATGTGCTTGTGAATTTAACATATTGTATTTTGTTCACAATTTGAATTATTAATATTAATTGGAATTCTTTACTAAATTATTTCAACATTGTTACTTTATTATCCAAGACTTATTTTTGCTATAAAAATGACCAGACTGGCATCTATACATGAAATTTAGAGTGATGAAAATACAATTGTGTCTTTTGAATTGGAAAAGTCCTCAAAATGTCACCCATGTACAAGAACTCAAAATCCATGAATAACCTTTAGGCATTACAAATCACACTGTGCGCCTTGTTTCACCTTGTGTACATGTGTTGTGTCCCTCGAATGACTCCTGTGGGTTTTTTTTTTGTTTTGTTTTTTTGATGTTTTTCCTGCTTTTGTTTGGGGGTCTCGGGGGATGCGTGCACATTGTGTTTGTGTGTTCGTGAGAGAAAAATGATGCACACAAGAATGATTACAAAGCAGTGTCTCTGGGCTGTGCTCTTATATTGCCTCCCAGGTGTGAAGCCTTGTGTGTCAAGGTGTGTTGTTTTCTCATCCAGGTGTTTGCGCCCATGCCACAAGTGCTACTTTTAAACATGAAAATTTGACATTGTTTGTATGCGTCCCACAGTGGCCCCCGGGACATGCCTATACCGTCGACAGTGTTCTCTGAAGTCATGTTATTTTTTATCATACCTGAGGAGTGATTTAGGAAGCCCCCCGCCCACACACACGCACACACTTATAATCATAGCTGGCAGGCGTTCTGTAAAGTCACAGCTATTGTTTCGATCCACTTTACTCCAGCCTGAGGGAAAGCCCTCTCAATTTATCTTTCAACAATTGCCGGCGTTACTTGATATAAACAGTAGGGCCAGCTTTTATCAGGTGTTACTTTGGGAATTGGTCAGAAGTGCACTGAGGAAAGCACACAGGCAGGAAGAGCAAGACAATGATCTGATTTTAATATGCCTTTGTTTGTGGAGGAAAAATGTATTTTACAGTTACTGTTGACTATGTATCAAACAGAAAAAGTATATTTATATTACTCATGACAAAACTCATATTTTGGTTTGTGGTAATTTAGACAGCACTGTATATTCTTTTAAGGCTGTCCTAATATCAACTTATCATTCAATAAATACAACTAAATTTAAATTATATATATATATATATATATATATATATATATATATATATATATATATATATATATATATATATATATATATATATATATATATATATATATATATATATATATATATAGGGGGCTCATTATTGTTTATACACTACAATATATCACACTCCAAATTTCAATTCAGTGGTGCAATGCTATAATGCTCCACGCTGTAGTATTTAATAAGCATCTTGTTGGCAGTCCCACCCCATGTAGATATCAGTTATAATTTTCTGTGCAAAATACTTTTATTTTATTCTTTATTTTTGACACAAATATTATTCAGTCAGTTAAAAAAAGAAAGAACAAGGTACAAAACATATACAAGGCAACCAATTACTCCTGCCACATGCCTTGTTTAATCTTCAGTCCGATGTTTAGTCTAAACACGTCATTGATGTCTTAAGGGAAATGTCTACCTCACTACAGTAGTAACAAGTGGACATTGTTGTATTTGGTGCACTTAGCGGTGGGTGTGGCAGAGGGCAGATGAGTTCCTTCTTTTGTTTTGTTTGTAGTCTATGTAATGAGATAGGCTTCCTCTGCTTTTCAGCGTAAAGATGAAGGGAAAGTGATCTATTACTGTCTGAACCTGAGGCTATTTGAGGACAGAAATACAGACGCAGTGAAATGCATGAACATGAAGTTGTGAATAAGCTTTGTTTTTGTTCTCATGGTGGTGATCTAACTTGTGAACTTATGTAACACATTTCTGCCCCACCAAAATGAAATCATGTTCTCTAGACAGAGCAGAGTTTTGCTTATTGTAAAATAAAGACTTTCCAGACAATGGTAACTTTTGTGTTTTGGTTTTAGGCAAAAGGCAAAGAGCGCCAGTGGCTAAAGAACCAGGCTCTGGGCGAACTGGACGACGCTAAGATCATTGATGGCCTGACTGGAGAGAAAGCTATATATAAACGCAGAGGAGAGCAAGACCCAGAGGTTGTGGCTGTGAACTTACTTGATGTATTTTTTCTTTTTTTTGCCCCGCCCACAAACACACTACTCCCAGGCTCAATGCATAATTCTGACCTCAACAGTCAGACAGAACATTCCAGTGGTCTTTAGGATTGCCATTTTCTCACACACGCATGCTTTTTTCTGTCATATGGCCTTCCATTCTAATCATACACACCAAGCATAACATTTAGCTTTACCTTTTTAGCTCCAAGCATTGCATATTTTTGGTCTGACCCGACGCTCTACTATGAAATCAAAATACTGTCAAAATAATACTTTATTTAATAGCCAACTATTACATTTTACAATTTTGTTCATAAAAATGTGTTGCTATAACTGCTGTTTGTGCTTGTGTCCTCATTTGCCTTCAAAAGCCTGGAACTCCTCAGCAGAAGCCCAAACGATTACGCGTTTTAGCCGATGTGTCCGGCAGCATGTACCGCTTCAATGGAGTGGATGGACGGTTAGAGCGCTCCATGGAGGCTGTGTGTATGGTCATGGAGGCCCTGGAGAGTTATGAACACAAGTTCAAGGTAAAAATGCAACATATACTTGTAAAGCATCACCAAATATTAAACTAGGTCACTCTATCTTTTCTGACTGTAGTTCTAAAGAATGTACATTGCCCTAAGATTCAAAAGATTGTAGAGCAAATAGAACGGGGTTGGTGAGACGAGAGAGTGTGTCTAAAAAGCTGAAGGAGACAGACATCCTGGCCCCTGACACTTAAGCCAATCAAGTATCAGTATCACACACGAGCATGGAATGGCTTTTTCTGCACAAGTCTCTCAAGTCAAGTTTCTGCTCAAAGGGTCTCTAGACAAACTGACTTTCACCTGTGCACTGGCAGTGGTTAAACATTCACTAACTTTGAAGAACCACACTCTTAACAGGTCAGACACTGAAACTAGGAGATTGGAAGGGCCAATCCTCAATCATATATTAAAAATATATAGAGAAATATTATATATTTCTTGCTTGATTTTTGTATGTCACCTGAAATATTCCTACCCAGCAACAGTGATGTGAACAGAGCCACACTGTCACATACCATTTACAACCACAGTCATAGCTGGCTCTATTAGAAATAGCCCATATACATAATATGTGTGTCCTGATATAGCTGGGCTCACGGAGACAGCCTGACGGAGCCTGGCTTATGTAAGAAGTGGGATTGACAGTATGGATGGCATGCTCACTGACTAACACTGTGCAGTGTAACTGATTCACAAATTACACTTACAGTCATTCATAGAGATGTAATGATGTCCAAACTTATTTTCACAATATGCATCTCACCATATTGATTGCAATATTTTCTAAAAGCTAACAAAATTGACAAAAAAGCATTTTTTTTTCCTTTTAAAATTCTTTGACAAGCCTGACAAGTATTAAGAATTGAAAGAGCTTATTTTTTCATGTAATCTGCGCTGAAACAGTAACAGTGTGTGGTTTATGTTATTTCCCAAGTTTTTTAGCTATAGCTGCCCCATAGCAATGCATTTAAGCAAAGACACTTGTAATTCGATAAGTTGTGATAGGCTACGATATTCTTGTGAGACTTTTGCCAATACGATATCATAATATTTTGGTTATTGTTACATCTCTAGTCATTTATAACCTAGTCTAAAAACCTCATGCAAACAATTTCAATAAATATAACATTTGAGTCTATACCTTAGCATACTGTCTATATGTGCCGTTTTATGTTTACACGTTTTGGACTGTGGCACTCACTTAAGCTTGTACAAACATGGCTGGTGGCAGGACATTAAGTCTTATGAGCATTAGTATTTATTTGAATGGTATTTAAGATTTTCAGTAGCAGTTCCACTATGTAAAAAAATATGTGGTTTCCAGTTTCTGTCCCTCCTTGTTTGCAGTATGACATCATGGGTCACTCGGGTGATGGCTATGACATTGAGCTGGTTAGAGCTGACAAAGTCCCTAAGAATAACAAGGAAAGACTAAAGGTCCTAAAGGTACAAACTCCAATATCCTTCCATACGCCTACTTTCTCCAGTAATTTAAATGAATTTGTCTAATATTGTACCCACAGACAATGCACGCCCATGCACAGTTTTGCATGAGTGGGGACTACACTCTGGAAGGGACTGAGGCCAGTATTAAGGAGCTGTCCCGGGAGGAGGCAGACGAGTACTTTGTGGTGGTGCTGAGCGATGCCAACTTGGAGCGTTACGGGATCCGACCCGAGCGCTTTTCTAGTGTCCTGACCTCAGACCCTCAGGTCAATGCCTTTGCAATATTTATTGGGTCCCTGGGCGACCAGGCAGAAAGGTGAGAAGCTGTTGATGTAGGTACAAGTACAGTGCTACTCAAACTCCTTTAAGTGTTTGGATCAAAGAAAGGCAGATTCAGAATTTTCTTGTTGAAGTGATTCATCAGAAATCATTCATCATACCCTCAGTTCTGCCTGATACACATCTTTGTTATGCTTTGTGGACTCAGTGTTCTTTCTCTCTGGTTTAAACATGGTCATGAGCTCAACAGTGTGATAATGACAATCATCTGCTTCTGACATTCTGTTACGTACATCTACAGGGAGAGACATAACTGTAGGATGGATGTGTGTGTGTGAAAAACACGCAACATACAGGAATATGAACAGTTGCATAATGCACACTATATTATCATGAGCTATTAGCTATTTCTTTAATTCTGCAAAAAAAGACAAAAATTATTTTAGTGCTATCTCAAAATGAATAATTTCACCATATCAGTTCATTTTAGTTGTCCAATTGAGAGAAGAAATTCATGTGATTTGTTACCAGAAGATAAATAAAAAATGAGAGCCTACAGTTGGCCTAAACTTTCAAATTGTAGGGAAGAAGTTATTTTTCCCACTTCTTTTCCATGCACTTTTTAACCAATTGTGACTGTACATGATGTAAATACACCATGTTACTATTTTGTATTTCAGGCTACAAAAGACCCTTCCAGCCGGCAGATCCTTCGTTGCCATGGACACGAAGCAGATCCCCCAAATCCTGCAGCAGATCTTCACGTCCACCATGTTGTCCAGTGCTTGACACAAAGAGACACTTGTCCTCTCCTCACTCACTCAACAACTCAAGTATTGTTACTTCGTGCCCTTAACCATTTTCAGTGTCAGATTATGTAACACTCTGGGTATTATCAGGTCTACAGAGAACAAGTAGTGGGTATATAATTTTCTCTCTCTTTATGGCAGTGCTTCTCAAACTGAGGTATGTGTACCAGGTTTGTACTAAATACATTGCACTTTTCATGTGGAAATATTTTGGTTCGTGGTAGCACAATGATTAAAACTCTTGCCTTGTAGCAAGAAGATAAGTTCAATCCCTGGATCCTTTTCAGTTATGGCTTTCACCTTGTGCTCCTCCTGTTTTTCCCACAACTTCAAAACCTACAACAAGGTTTGCCCTATTTTGGGACCATCTCGATCAGACTAAGAAAATGAAATTGTCAATGTAAAATCCAGAGTTTTGTGCTCATCCTGGTCTTTCCTCCATGGTTTAGACCTGGATCAGTATTGTGATTCATTACACTGAAAAAATGCCATTAACAAATTGCTTTGTCCTTCAGTTAGAGCCTTTTTACAACTCATGTGGGCTTCAGACAATCTCTTTGATCGTACTTAGGACTTGGACACTGGCGAACAGCATATCCTGTTATATGGTCAGAGGAAACAAGTTGTAAACTTGACAGTCCCGTACATATTTGGACTTCCTGCTTATTTATTGTGCATCATGCCAAAAGCCCTCAGACGAAAGGTGAAAGGTGCCTCGGACACTCCGGTGGGCCGGCAGTTGGACGTGTACGGTTGCTCCTTTGGAATGCTGTCCTACTCCTCAAGCAGGGAATGTTCCACCTGACTGCCCTTTCAAGAGTCCTGCCAGACCGTACCCCCCAGTAGCTTTTTACGTGCGCATGTGACTCTGTGTATTCTGCCTCAGCATCTTTGTCAACATCCATCCTCCTGGTCACGGGGACCTAGTGACGCCACGCCACTCAAAATCCTCCATGGAATCTTAGATCAACTTTCATGACAAGAACTTCACAGCCTCCTTTAACAAACATGGAGTCACCTTTGACACGTCCATGCAAAAATAGACCAATACTGAGTGATGAAAATGTGGAAATTCTACCATGTAGCTACTGGTGCTAAGGTACACTACTAGACAAATGGGCAGAAAGTT